>NW_020450934.1:112083-221570 GCF_003343035.1 Apteryx rowi | reverse complement strand
CACACACAACCCTCAGTCAACTCTGACCCCTATTAGTGTAAAACTAATGGAACTCCTCCAGAGGTTTCTCCAGTGTGATGGGAGAAACAGGCCCCTGCCATGTAAAAATAAATAAATAAAAATTAAAATATAAATTGAAAAATCTGACAATACATGATCATCAAGGATACAAGAAGGAACACTACAAAATACCTCAGGTATGGATATGAAGTCTTGTTAAAAAAAAAGATAAATTACTTTTTGAAAAATTAAGGGAAAGACTGTGCTTACTGAGGTGAATGGGAATCCTATTATATAATTTAAAAGGACCAGTATTTTACCCTGTATGATCATGTAATTAAAGTGTTAAAATGCACACACCCGGGAGGACAGAGTTAATGCAGAGCATAGAATTAACATTGGTATTTCATGACTTCAGATTAATTTGCCATGTAACCCTAACATTCTCCAAACACTGCCTTCCAAACAGAATTGCCTAGGGCTTTTTAAATAGAATAATGGTGAGGAAAAGATATCCCATAGCACGGCTCCATTTGGCTGAATGTTATTGAAGTGTTTTTATCTCATGGCCCTTAAAAATCTGGAGGAAGGTTCTTCCTTCCTGGATGAGTACAGTTAGATTGGCACCCTGCAAGGCACCCTGAATGTAGGGTAGTGAAGGAGTGACCTCCCCAGGAGCAGAGCACTCTGCAGTATATGAAACAGAGTCTGGTTGCTGTTTCCACTTCACTTGATGAGAGAAGTGAGTTATGCCAGCTCCTTCCTTGCCATAGCTTCCTCCCCAAGGCAAAAAAAAAAAAAAAAAAAAAAAAAATCACCCTTCCTATCCAGATCTTGACCTTTTCAGTCCCTATCTGCCTACAAAGGATTTGAAACAAGAACAGCAATATTTTTAAGGGGAGAAGAAGGGGAGGAAGGTGACTGCTGCTCACTTCAGAGTGGTGCTACACATAATACATTAACATACAGAAAGAAAAATCGCTTCTTCACCTCTTTGCTCCCCTGTGTGGGAATGCAGCTTCAGTCATGATTGCACCTCAGGAGCCACATTGTAAAAAGCCTTTCTGGTGTGAAGGTTAGGAACTGGGTGCACCTTATCTTACTTATCTTATAAGATGCTCAGCAAGAGTTCTGTTTCTAGGAAGACAGACTTCCTTTTGCAAGTGCAAATTTACATCTGCTTTCCCTACAAATGAATTGCTGGTAAAAATGTGAGTTCTTGAGCCAATAATTCATACTGCTGATACAGAAGCAGAATGGGCATGTACTGTTTCAGAAAAAGGGTTTGCTTTTCAGAAAATATCTGTTTATAAATGCTAGGGCTCCTGTAGAGGACAGGAAAGAGCAGTCTGTGAAGCTAAAAATAACAACATACATGCAAATATCATGTGCTCTAGCACTACAAGAGCATCTTTGGCCATAATATGGTAATGTAATGCAGTATTAGAATTGCTCAAGATCAAAACTAGCCTTCAGTCAGGTATTTAAAGACGCTTATTTTCCAGGAGAGAAATTCTGAATTGTAAGCCACACTTCTGTTTTAACACCAGGAAAAAATGCAAAAATGCCGAACATGTCATTTACCAGAGGCTCAGGAGCAGCTCCAAACTGAGAATAATTTTGCCCAGAAGATTAAACTTACAGGATGAAGTAGCAGCTATGTGATGTCAAAATGGGAGCTACTTAACCTTAAAATAACCTTAACAAAAATTTTCAGACCTTCTGTAATAATGTTGTAATATTTCTGATCCAAGCCAGTCTTTCTGTCTCAGTTATGCAAAGTACCAGCCCCAGTTCAGAAAAGCACCTAAACATAACCGTAGCTTTAAGCCTGAGAGAAGTTCCCCATTTAGCTTGATTAAGGTTATTCAGTTGGCATGATCAGGTTTTAAGCACTTAATCGTGTAAACATGAGCATCATGGTTTTCTTCTCAGTGGAATGGACCACATAAGCCAAAATTCACTGCACTCTTGAATATTTGAAGCAATGGATTTCAGCTGTCTTCATCTCCTTGTCTGTAAGCATGCCATTTTGCCACAAGCTGCCCCTCCTTCATTTTCTATACATTTACAATATTTTAGTGAGAAACTGGTTTTGTTGATTCTGCTATTACACAGAAGAATGGGGAGTTCTTTCAATAAGATGATTACACATAAATGTTACTTAGAAACACAAGAGGTTTCTTTTTTATTTTTTTTTTTCCTTCAGATTTACTGAAGGAAGCGTATTGCTCACCAACACACCGCAGTGAACGAGCTAAGGGCTGGATTCACAGCTGTGCGCCGCGTGCTCCACGTGCAGCTACAGGCACTGAAAATGAGCCATTTGGGATGCCCTGATGTCAGAGCTTACTCCGTACTGGCCCACTGCCCGGTGCCAAGGGTAGGTAAAGCCACAGGGCTGCGCTAAGCGTGGAGGGCAGCAAGGCCCCCAAGGTGCCGATCTGCCAGCCAGGCAACATCAAAGCAGAGCAGCAGTGCAGGCATGCCCTCTTTTTTACTTGTCACGCCCCCAGATGCCTGATTTTTTCCTCTCTTGACTTCAGCAGCACTGATCTTTAGAGAGCCAACAACAAAATACAGAGCTTCTATGTTCTTGGACTGGCTTTTAGTTCTTATAAAGAACTATTTATCATTATATTTCTCTCCTGCTCCATAATAAAAAGACATCTAATACTAGTAACAAAATATTTCATTTGTACCAGTAGTGGTAAAATACTTCCATTATTGTACTCCTTTAAAGAAGCATAGCTAAAATATAATGCTCTTAGAGAACTGCAAGAGGAATCAGAAGTGTAGCGTGTTGCTACTTTGAAGTGCTAAACAATTTTCCTTTTCAAAATATGTGTATTTTCTTTTTCAAAATTTTCTTTTGTCCCATCCTGCAATTCTATCAGTGTGGTTGAAGTAAGGCAAGTCTCAGGTTACACCAGGTAAACACATCAAAAAGCAAGCATCGCACCTTCCAAAGTTTGGTTAGATCCCCTACCTTTCCTACATAGAGTGGGTCTGTACCCATGTATTCCTCCAGCACAAAGAATTGGTTCCACACCCAGCTCCGTTTGGTTCTCGTCCTCCCTGATTGAAAGTAAGGCTTTGACCTGGACCTCGAGAACTCTGCTTGATTCATCCCAGAAAGACACAGGAAAAGAGCTATTATCTGCAAAAAATGACAGAACTCCACTTTGCCCAACTTCATCTTTTTTTTTCCCTGGTTAAGAAAAAAAAACCTTAACAYGAGCAGGCACAATTCCAGTTGTCTCAGTAGCTCTAGCCTCCGGCAGGGTGTCAGCTAGGAGTCCAGAGATAATAATTTGTGGAGTGGTCGATTGGAAGAAGTCACCACTGCTGAATAGCCTTCACCAAAGAAATGGTATTATAGGTACCTATCAGGGAAAAAGACAAGAAATGTTGTCAGGACTTTAAAAAAAAAAAAGAAAAAAAAAATCTTTGCAGCTTTTACATAATACATCAAAAACTTTTATTTAGGACTTTTCTCACCATCATTACATATATCAACAGAGTTGAGTTTATATAAAAACTTCCTGAGAGCTTAGACTGGATTCCTTACATTTTACTACCACTGCTGATAGATCTGCATTTACAGTTATAAAGATACACAGAGTTTTCTAGTGACTATTCGCTTACAACACAGTTTCCCAGGAAAAATACTGAATTTTATTCTCTTTAAAATTATCAAAACGAGTGTAGTTATTTTACATTTATTTGCTTTGATCTTTCCCTCTCTGTCTGCTACAGTCCATTTTACTTGCTGTTACCATGACATAATTACAAACCAGCTACAGGCAGGAAGTTATACTAATCGACATATGTTAGTTTAACTCTCTTCCGTGTAACTGAAAAGTTAAAAAAAAGGAGTATAAGATGAATCAGAACAATTTGATTGATTCTTAGTCACAGTACACCAGATGTTATGATTTGTTCTGATCTGAATGTGATCAGCTAAAAAGCCCTCAGAGTCTCCCCGCTCATTTTTTCTACATTACTAAAGCAAGTGTCAGGCACAATACGAAGCATGTTAGACTAGCACATATATATATACACATATATGTTCAGAAAGGTCAGAAAATAATTTGATTTTATGTTTTCAATGAAATCTTGATTTGATCATCAATGACTTTTCAGCAATAATGCAGACAAGTTTTATCTTACTGCGCATCTTTGTCTGTTTCCATTTCAATATCTTGGTCATTTAGGAACCAGTAGAATTCACTAAGAAAGAATCATTTAAAACAAAAAAGCCTCAAAYTGCATTTAAATCGGTCTGTTTTCTGCCTTCTACAGTTATGAACCTTCTCTGACCAAGTAAAAATATATGTTTGATACCTATAATGTTTTAAAAAGTGCAAGTTCTGTGAGTCAGAACTAAATGGAGCCTTGCATTTCAGGGGAATTACTTGCATTAACCCTAAGTAAGCAATGTTCTCTCTGTAATAGGCATCCTCCTTGTCTGACTGAGCAATGAGGCAGAGAAGAAGTATTTAAGAAGTGCCAAATACAAGGTGAAAATGAGGATGAAATTAAAATAGATAATAAAGCATTCAGAGTGAGCCATTGCAATTTAGGAAGCCACAGAAATAACATTTCACCTTTTATATGTTTATTAGTATAAATTGACTGGACATTAAATCATATACAAATAAAAACATTTAGATAGATTATTATACTCCTAAACTTTACTATATTCCTACTATTAAAACTGGGTGAACAATTTCTGATATCACTTTTCAGTATGTCAGCCTCTTTTAGCTGTAGAACTTCTATGTATCATGCTGCCAAAGGTACCTAGAGGGCAAAATCATGAAACAAATAAAAAGCTCTTTTGATTACAGACTGTATTTAAAGCCTTTTTATAGTAATCCCTTCTGTGGTACTGCCCTGCACCAGAAAGGCTTTGCTTAGAGACTGGTGGGATAAACCACAAACTCACTGAGCATGTTTGCTAATCAGCAGCAATTTGAAAGCTTCCGTATGTAAAGCTCTAGTGTCTTGCTACAGGCAAACTGAAGAGAATAGGCAATGTCTTACCTAAAGATCCTAATTTCCGGAATGTGATGTAACTTCCAAAATTGCTACACTTACAAAAGACAGTTTTCTAACACAAACCAAGATTTATTTTTTGGGGGGGATTAACACACAGATGTCATCCTCACTAACAGAGCATATTTTAAAATGATCAATCCTAACTAGACATAGCTCACTTTTGATCTGGGCCTTTGGGTAAATCATGACCAGATGAAGAATAACTACCAGGAGGGCTACCAGGAGCATTAAGGATGATAGCTGTCATTCCTGAGTGCCATGCTCACTTCCTACCTACTTCAGTTCAATTAAGAGATGTGTTGTTTGTAGCAGAAGATGTTTATACACCCTTTAGTTTCCTCTCAACATCCAGGTCACATCAGGTTAAAGACATCCGATATTGATAAACTGTCAGTTTATTTCAAAGACGCAGCAGATTGTTATTTAACAGAGATAAAAATACGAAACGAATTTTCTTAAGAAATGTCAGTAAAACATTTACAATATGTTAGAGTCTTTCCACTAAGCACTTTGAAATGTCTTGTTCTTGCTCTGAACAGACATTTCAAACCTAGAATTGCTATAACCTTTATCTTGAACAGTTTTCTCTTATATCCTTTCTTTTACACCTGCAGGAAAGTATGAAAACCACCATATGGAGTGCCATGGTCCCCAGCCACACACCACAGCGTGGAACTGAAAAACACACCCAAAATACCAACTGAAAAACAGTCCATATGCTAGACAGCACAATCTGATGAAAAGCAGAATACTCACACCCCCTGGAAAAAAAAATTTTTTTGTTTACTCATTCTCAAATACTTGTACCACACAGTCTCCAGAATTCCAATTATGTTTATTCAGCTGTGTGGCAACAGTTTCTGCTCTGAAACACTCTTCCCTCCCTTCCTCTCCTTCATCAAGATAAATCTTCTCCACTCCTATTAGAGCCCATTTTTAGGGTTTTATTTATAGTCCTTTCAGCACATTGCCCTTGAGTGTGATACTTCCCAAAGCAGAAGTGTGTCTGGTGTTTAATAATCTTCACTCTCTTGGAATAATTATTTATTAAATTGCACTTCATTATCTTTCTTAATGATATAGATATACATATTTATATGAAACTTTGTAAGCAAATGTGTAGAAAAGTACTGTATTTCTGTACATGCGTAACTAGCACTTCAACATCACCTGCTCTGTAAAGTCTGTAAGTAACACATAAGTAACATCACAGCATTCATAAAGCTGAAACATAAACTAAAAGGTGTGTGGGGGAGGTTCCTCATCAAGACATAAATTCAGGGTTCAGGCTTTCACTTGCAGCAATGGATCTGACTAATATTGACAACAATAGATGAAATGCAGATCTCCAGTTTAGCTAGGTGTCTTCTCCGTCATCTGCTTTTGCAGTCTTGAGCGTAAAATGAAGGCAAAACTGACCTGCAACTGTTTTGTGCTTTGTTTAAACCTGCTTTTTTATAAATGGTATCCCTTTCTGCACAAATAGGACTCCAAATGTAAGGAAATGAGAAATATTCATGCATGTAATTGATGTCATTAATTACACTAGGACATAAGCGCATTTTTAGATCATGCTCCTGGATCTCTAAAATGCTACCTTTTCCTCCGCCTCAAACATGGGCCAAAATGTTGTCATGTCTCCCAAAGTCTTGCATACATAAAAACTAACTTAGGTTTTAAAACTAAAAGCATGTTTAAAATGAATTTGATTGTCAGTGTATTTACCACACTAGGCTTTACCTTCCATATCTAAGTTTACATTTCCTATTTATTTTACATATAGCCCTGACATTCACAGAAGTGAAGAATGCTAACAAAAACAACTGGTGTGTAATTTAAAGTGCATGTTCGGTGGTCMAGACTGTGCAGGTTGTATTTCTAACTACAGCAGTAACATGTTCTCCATGTGAACAGCAATAAGAATCTAAAGCAATCTGTAAAAAATATCTACTCTTTTGTGTTTGTGTTCTTAAATAGCTGGTTGATCTACAAATATCAGACTATGAAAAATATACTTCTGAAAAATAATAACCTCCCTACTGGATGCATGTGGCAAAACTTACACTTTCTTCCATCTGCTGTGCAGAAGCTGAACTATATTTAAGCCATAGTTTAGTAGAAGTATTCTTCTATTCTATGAACGCTGCTAACCTGAAAAATGTTACTACTCCACTTCACCAAAACAATCTGCATAATAGTGTCAGAAAGACACTATGATACACTGTCTCCAAGGGGCAATCCAGATTGATGAAAACACTCAGATCATGAATAAGATCCTCAGCTTTAAGGAATAGTTCCTTTTGCTGCAAGCAATTAAGGGCAATTTACATCCACTGAAATCTCTCTGAATATTTTGCTTCACTCCATAATTCCTAAAACAAAGTATTAAAACTAGTCCTAGCTGTTTGTCTCTAGCAGTGAACCCTAGCATTTGTGGGCAAAACTTCTTGGCTTCACTCTCCTAGATGTCCTTGTTGAAGCCTTCTCTCCCCCCTCTTCTCCCAGAGATTTCCCCAGCTGTGTAAGGCCTTCCACAGAGGGCCCTGAGGTCTTCTTCATATCACCTAACCTTCGCAGCCAAAATGCAAATTCCAACAGACTTCCACTCACACACTTTTACTACTGTCACTGTGCCAGCTTAATCTATGAACCATATTATTTCCCTGTCCATCTCTTCAAACTAACACAACCTTTTTGTCCTTCACCCTGTATTGTCCAAATGTCTTTCCGATTTGCAAAATTCTTCAAGAAGAGGAAGTGGAAATCCAAAAACTTTTCCATTACAAGTCTCCACCATACTGGATTACATTTCCTTATTTTGAAATCTCACTGAGAGCTCCAGGCATCAATTTAAGGTTTAACTGAAAGTTGTCCACTCCTATTGCCTTCTTCTTACCTCCCACCCCCCTCCCATAATTCTCCTCTCTTTAAACAGTTTTTGATACCATGGCAAAACTTACTGGTTAAACCAGGATTTCATTGTCTATGAAAGTGCAGCCCAGAGAGCACCTGCTGGTAAATATTGCTTTAGCTGGGTCAATAGTTATCCCTTAATTTTCTTGCTCTRCTTGAGACTTTTCATACAGTAATACCCTGTGTGTTGAGAGAATTCTGAGGGTGACTGTTGCCCCTGGATCTTGAACCATGCTTCCTTAAACACAGGATTCAGCAGGTTAGCCCCCAACAGCTGAACTGCCCTCACCAAAGTATTTATGTTTTGACATTCAGTTTTACAATGCTGATTGGAAAGGGTACCACTCTGTGGAAGAGAAAATTCCCTTTCAGGAACTGCAGGCTCATAGCAATGCCACTCATCCTAAATATCACAGGAGCCTCTTCCACAAGCACAGGAACTCTGTGATCCTAGAGACAAAGGGCTTAGAGACGAGAACGTGTCTAATTATGGTGTAGATTGCAAAGTCTGGTTATCATTTCTTGTAAAAAAAAAAAAAAAAAAAAAAAAAGAGGGGGGGAGGGGGGGGGGGGAAAAAAGGAAAAAAAAAAGAAAAGAGGGAGGGAGGGAGGGAGGGAGAAAGAAAGAAGGAAAGAAAAAAAAAAGAAGAAAAGGCACGTGCCTTAGGGCAAGTGAGGTGGGGACCCTTCCATGAAATGAAGCGCTCTGAGCCAAAGCAGTGTGATCAAACCTATTAACTCCCTGTGCCAGATGACATTACAACTACAGACCAYAACCTCCTGCCGCTAACTGGCCTAAATATTCACATGGGAGATCTGTAAATGGAGTGCACATCCTGCAGTCTGCATCTGGTTATCAAACAAGAAACTAACACTGCTCCAAACATATGGCACTGCTACACTGAACTAGCTCCAATACCCTCTGACTCAGGTGAAAGGACCTGACACAACAACAGAAAAACACTAGGCACACTTTGATGCACGATATAGCTTCACAAAAATGCTAAAAGAAAGCAAGGCAACAGTTTTCAGTCTTTTGCGATGCTCTGCAGTTGATCTTAAGACTGTATATGGCTAGAGTGCTAAGTTGTTTGTTCCCCCCCCCCCCAAGAAAAATGAATAAAAGAAATCTTTGCTATTATTTCCTCCATATGGAAGTTCTTTGTTGCCTTTTCACCTTGTTATGGTGCATTTTATAGATCTAAGTTGCTGGAAAGGATTATGCTAATTTGATCAGTTATTGAAAAGAAATGCAAGCGGTATTTGTATATCTGTGACCAAACAAGTCAAATATTTAAATTTCATAAGCTCGGTTTCTGTAGCCTCATTTAAGTTGAGGAATTTCACTGAATACCTTGGGGAAGAAATGACTTTGTGGCATTTCCTTGTAGAACCGCTGAATTCCCAGAGGAGGCACTCCTGCACTACTGCCTATAGTTAAGCCTGGTTTGACAGGCAGGACTGAAGTATACCGCAACTATATTCCTCTCCCCATACCCTGCTAGAATTTAATGATTTTTATTGCCACAAGAAAACAAAATGCAGTAGTAGGATGAAAACATACATGAAAAAAAATGTGCATGATAAACTAAAGCAAATAGCTCAGAAGCAAGCTCTGAGCAAATGGCTCAGAAAAGGCATTTGTCGAAGACCCACTGAGCATATCAGACATTCAAGTAATAGCCAAGAAAATACACAGTAGAAACTTACTAGACAACCCAGCACTAATGAACTGTCTCCCAAGTAGTATATTCATCTGCAGACCATTTGAAGTTGAAAATATCTAATATTTTCATTGTGCATTGGAGTCAATGTGTGTGTTGAATGCCTTTGAGAAAAAGCTGAGCTGGGTTTATAGCAAATTAGGACTTTAACTTAGTAGAGCAACCTAACGTTTTTCATTAACAATGATTTTCTTGAACTGGGTGTCCAACTGCTGGAGAAACATAGAAAAATATGGACACAATGTGTACACATAAAAAGTTATACATGAAAAGGACAGGCAAAAATCTACATGGATCCTGTATGCATTCTGCTCATGAGACAATTCAGGGATAATCTGCAGTTATACAGATGCTTTACAATTACCCTTTTATATGGAAGGCTAAGAGTGCTTTCCTATTAAATCAATAAAAGTAGACTTAAAGAGTTGTGAAGCTGTCAACTGATTGTTAACACAATTCTAATGACCTATAGCATCATTTAATTACAATAAAACCTCACATTATAAGGGTGAAATGCACTCTGATTAAAACTGCAATCCTCAACAGCTTTTTGCAAGAAAATAGTCTGCATTACTGATTTTTTTTTTTTTTAAACATTAACTGACACACATTTCTAACATGCAGTGGTAGCTGAGATTATTAACTTTGATATTTACCTAATACTCTAGGCAGTTTTTTTCCTCTATATTAAGTCCTCAAACCCAAGACATTCCACATATTTAACATTAAAAGTTGTCAGAGTCAGATTTTAGCTCCTTTGCTTTGCTCCCCTTCCTGTGGATTTTATTGTAATTATTTTTTAATCTTACTTAGCCTTTCTTCATGTCCCTGAAAGAGAAGCCTGTGTATATTAGATCCCCTGGCAGTTGCAGGCTATGGGAGCTAAAAAAAGTCAGAACAATGACTTTAAGCAGGAGGTCACATTTGGTCCCTAGGTGGGATTTGGGTTCCCTCCCCCCAAAAGATGTTAACACCACAGTCACACTGAACTAGTTCTAATGAGGCACACTCATATTACTTATAAACAGCCTAACTTCACTTTTGCGCTTTTAAAGTGTTACAATATTGCTAAGAGCAAACCAGCATCATGTTTCCTAACTGATCTTTATCTGCTGACCTGTTGTACTTTCAGAAAGCCAAATACTAGGTAAATTTCATTTACTTACACAACTTTCATGCTGTTAACCTAACTTGTCCATCTGGATAGCTGCTGTACCCTCCTCACCTGAGATTATGTAGACCTATCTTTTTCAGAACGGAACAAGTATCTAGCTTTTACAAGTAACAATTCTGTGTGAACTTCAAATGATGTAGCAGAGGAACAATTAGTAAATATAATAAAGACAGAAAAGCAAAGTCACACATCACTGCCGAGCAGAGACTGTCTTAGAAACCAGCATTCATGAGAGTTTGGCTCCTTTATTTATTTGTCCTGGAAAATGATTTATTTTCTGCAAAGCTTTATGATCACCTACRTTCTAGCTGAAAAATGGTAGGGCAGTATGTCTTGTTAAAGAAACTATAAAGTATATGCTGCCCTTTCAAGTTTCTGCTTTGACTTGGGAAGTTATCTATCAGAACAGATTTTTTTCTTGCAATGGAGAAAGATTAAAGTACCACCGTTTCACTTCCCAGAATCAGAGCACCTCACTAGCCTCCATCTCCCCTCTTTCCTTAAATCCCTCATTTGGCCAGGGAAGTCATCGCTTGCAGAGTCATCGCTCACCTGAACTCCATCACCTTTTGAAAGCACAGGTATAAGAGCTAAACCTTTTACCAAAAGGTTTTTTTTTCCCCTCTGTTTACCAACTAGAAGTCTGAGGATCCAGATCATAAACCAGTGCATACAATCTGTTATAGGAAAGAAGGACTTGCCTGGGTACGGGTATGTGGCTAGGCTGGGGTTGGGGGGGGGGAGGGTCAGTATCAAACAGCACGGCAGAGCTAACCTTACCAGCTGAATACTAATTAAAGAAATAAGCTCCTATCATTTCCACATTTTCAAACTCTAGAACATCTTGACGTAAGAGGAGGAAAGCTCTGGAAAATAACTTATGAAATATCCTGCCGTCAGTAATCTTTTGCTCTGTAGCATCAGTGCTGTGCTTTGGCATCAAGCAAGAGAGCCACTTTAGTGTGGCAGAAAGGACTGAGAAAGACAAGACTTAGTGCTGCCTACATTTTGCAGGAGTCTCTGGTCCTCCCTTCCCCCACCCCATCTCCCCGCTCGTCTGTGAGGTTTATCCGAAGAGTCAGAGAGATGTTATTGTTCTCTTTTTTTCAGAAGGTGCATACACACGTATGTCATTAATGCTCTTTGCTTCCCACGGTTTGTGTGTCACATCTGGTGCCCGTATTTCCGAGGGCTGTTCCCAGCTGCACGGACGGGGCTCCCTCAGAGCCGCACGCACACACTGCTCCGGCGGTCCCCCTCCAGTCCCTTCCCCATCGCTGCTGAGCACAAGGAAAATTAAACTTCTCATTACGCCTAAAGCCAAGCCTCCCCCCTGACTCCGCAGAGCCAGGTCCCGCTCTCGAAGCGGGAACAGTTTGCGGGGAAAGGGGAGACAAATCGGACACGTCCCTTCCCTGCAGCTACTCCGATCTCCTTCTACCTACCTGGACTGGCAGGAAAAAAGGGGGGGAGGGGGGATGTGTCAGGAAAGAAAGGAAAGGTGCAGGCGGCACTTACCTGGCGCCTCTCTCCCTCGGCCGCCCAGCGAAGTGAGTATTTTAATCCCAAGGGCCGGCAGTGCCTCCTTGGCAAAGTGCTGGCGGGATGCTGCAGGCGGGGGCTGCGGGCGGCGGGGCGCCCGGCTGGCATGGGGGCTGCGCACCTGCCCGCTCACTCGCCCGCACCCGCGGAGGCAGGAGCGCGCCCGCCGCCGCCGCCTCTCCCAGCCCGCGCGCCCGCCGCCCGCTCCTCCTTCTCCTTCTCCTCCTCCTCCGCGGCGCGGCGCGGCACGACCAGCCGCCGGGAGCACGGAGGGAGAAGTGGGTGTCGGTGCCAAGCCCAGCTCCGACTGGGCGCGGATCGTGGCTGCGGGAGGAGGAAGGAGGGAGGGAGGGAAGGAGGCAGGCAGGCAGAGGAGGTGGGGATGCTGCTCTGGGCAGGGGATATCACCGCTCAGTGGCCGGAACCAGCTGCCAGCTCCATCCGAGGGCACCCGGAGGAGGCACCGGGACTTTTTGTACCTCCCGAAGACCCCGTGGTGGCTATTGAAGAGGGATCCAGAGAACAAACCGGCCTCCCCGGCCCCTTCCCCCCGCCTTGCCTCCTCCTCCTCGACAGGATATACAGATGGAGCCCTTTGGATAAAAATCAGGAGCAGGGCTTAAGGGGGTGGGGCGGGAGCCAATCTTTCTCCCGATGAGGTATTTGCATTTGAAAACATGGAGCTGGAGGAGAGAGTTTAAGATTTTTTATTATTATTATTCTCTCTCCCCCCACCCCAGCTTGTCACAGAAGCCACGACCAATTGAGCTCCCGAGGCATGAAGGCAAAGTCGCGAAACTAATCAGAACTCGCGGGTCCGGGGCTTAATAGTTTTGCCCTTTCAACCTCCTCAGCCCGCCCTACTTCCACTTGCAAAATCCCCCCTCCTTTCCCGTGCCCTGGCCGAAGGTGTGGAAGTTGGGGACCCCCGGGGCAGCGAGGGGGCCGGGGCACGGGATGACTCTCGGGCAACGGCACGGAGCTGTCACCGGCCTGCGCTCAGGGGACCGAAAACATTGCATTCGTGCCTGCCCACAGTTTGCCAAGCGTTGGTGCCCTTCCCAGCCGGCCCGTGTTTAAAGGATAAATAAATAAATGAATAAATAAAATCAGGTGTTATCGCAGAAWAAAGGGTGGAAAGAGGGAACCGTGTCAAAGGGGGTGTTTCAGCGCTGGAGCTCTGTGGACCGGTAGGAGGAGGAAGGCGTAGTGTCACACTGGTGTTGGTGCCTGCGAGCATCCACCTAAAGCCCCGCAACTTCAAAGCTGCCTGGGGAAACCGCAATGTGAAATGAGTACCTGCTTTGCCTGGGCTCCATTCAGCTGGGAAAGCAGCAGCGCAAACTTTCTGCCTTGTTTCAGCACTGCTTAAGCCTTTTGGGGCTGCAGAATAAAACAAGTCTGCGACTGAAATGTGATCACTAAGAAGTCAGGACACCTCCTGTATAAAAGGCAGAGGTTCCAAGTGCTGGCAGAGCTGCTGAACTGACATTTTCCATAGACCAAAATATTTTTAACACCTACCATTTTTAGAACAATGGATCAAATCAAGGGTGGCTGTAAGAAATGAGCCTTGGCCAGTTTCTTTTGATTTATAGCTTAATTAGAAATGTGTTCTGACCCTACCATGGACAAACTAATAATGTACATTTATAATTAATGTTAATTTCTAATAGATATTATACTATGAAGTGTGGTGTCAACAGTGCAAAGAAATGTGAGGATAAAGTCACTTTTTCTTAAAAAATAAAACAGTGCTTCAGATCACTAAGGAATTTTTTTCAATTACTTTAATTTCTGGGTTTGTTTGTAGCCTTTGAAAACAAAAATGCAAACATACCTGCATGTTTTAATAAATGTAATATTTATCTGTTAAGTGTGCCTTGTCTTTTAGCTTCATTTTCAGACATGTGGTTTCTAATGTCACCCTTCTAAGCAGAGAGGAGCAATTCAGCATCTTGGCATTTGTGAACTGAAGAAGTGGTTTACAGAGGTAACTAGAAGCAATCTTCATTTTCCACATTATGTAGCATCTGAGTGCATGGTTACAATTTAATAGGATGTATTCAAGGAAGTAAATCCTGAAACATGATTGTGCACAGTTGCTTGAGATTGTAATTAAGGATTCTTCTTTCCTTTGTCCTCCTTCCCCCAATCCCTAATTTGTCTTCCACAAATTAATCAAAATAAGACTCTTTGCACTGATCTTTAAAGGACAAGGTCCAAGGACAAATTATCTTTTTGCTCACTAAATATGACAAATACCTCTACTTTATCTTCTTTCAAATTCATTCCAAGATGCAATCAGTACTTGGAAACTTTGTCTTTTCATACTTAATTTAGTAACTATAAACTCAATGGTGAAAATAAAACAGGTTAAAAAAAATAATATTTCATTGTTTGGGAATGGGACAAAGAAAAAGGGAATCTAGAAGGTGGTAACTAGCTTCATAAACTTTACCCAACATGTTTAAACTTTTTCTTTGCTCTTCAAATTCAAAATAGGGACTAAATAGTTTTACAATCACTTAAAATCTTTATGAGAAAAGGATTCCTTCTCCTTAATTTTGATTCTGATCCTGATATTACTAATGGAGAACTTCAATAGCCAGCTATCAGCCAATATAAAAGCTTTCATAGACCTTCACAGAATGTTTCATAATGTTCTTACTAACTTAATGGGGTGCTCTCAAGGATTATGCTCCAAAAAACTAGATTCTCTCAAACAAAATCTTTTATTAAGCCTCATGTCTTTGAAGACATTTGAATGTACTTTTACTGTGTTGAAAATAGACTAGATATTTTTGTCTGATTATTTTTTTAAATGCTTAAATTGCCACATCAAAATAAATTGTATTAAGCCCTTTCACGGGAGCAAAACTCAGCCCAGTAACTCCAAGCAAAAAGTGTGACTAAGCAAACCAATTTAATTTCACTGCACAGGCTGAATAAAATATAAAGAACCAATTATTCTTAGCTGGTTTTGGCAGTCTACCATTTTTAGTAACACAAGCAAATGTATATTTTGTTACACAATTTGTTCTTGACTGTCTTCTTGGCGGGTTTTGCCAGGAGTCAGTCCATTACAATAGATTGGCTGGATGATTTTGGCTGTAATCCATACTTACACTGTTGTTGTCTTTCTTTCTAACACATTTTGTAGTGCATTTAGTCATCCTGAGAAGTGTAGGTGTACCATTTCCAGAGAGAAGTCTACAGTTTGTAAAAACAAACAAACAAATTGCTGTGCCCTGGGAACAGCAGTATGCGCTGGACCATGCTAGACTGTGTCTTAGTGAGGCCCTGTAAAGACTGACCAAAGGCATCAGAAGGTATGTTGACCATTGCACCTTTCCAATCCTTTGACTTCTAAAAGTACAAAGGATGCCTTTTCACGATACATGTGATGCTGCTCTGTATTGCAGATCCCTGGGCAGATCTAAGTCCACAAATGCATTTCATACATGTACTCAGATACTTCTTAGATAATGATATCTTCGGTGGCTGCAGCTTAGGGAGGGAGTTTTGATCCAAGGCAGAAATCTCAAAAGTTTTATAGTTCTCCTCAGGCTCCTGAGCCACTTAGTCTCCAATGTTAACATTTCTATCTTTACACTAGGCATATGCATTCTGAAAAAAAAACAGTGATTGGTAACTGGATGCTGGTAACTCAGTGACTGTGTAGGCAGAAATAACTTCCATTATGCATTCAGCAACAGCTTGCAGAGTTCCTTCGATATTAGAATACATTACGTTCAAAGGCAGAATGCTAACTTTTCCTTGCTTTTCCTGAAAATTAGTGTGAATATTAGACTTTCATGAGGCAAGTAGGAAAGCTTTCAGTTTAAGATCTCTTCTGAAGCAAAACACTTTTAACCATCGCTGCTCCCTGTTTTCCTTGTACAAGTACTAATAATACAATAAATGACTCTCAGACAAGAACTTTTGCTGTCCAGAGATATTGTTTATAGATATCATTCCCAGGTGCCTGTAATTCTGATGTGCACTTCTGAACTATACCTATGGTTACATCAACTCTAATTCAACTCTAGAACCAAGTATTGATGTCTTCAATCTTTGTTTATTCCCATTTTTACAAACAGCAAAGGGAAAACCAAATAGCATGTTGAAATTAAGTAAACTTACTGTCTTTAACAAGATACTCAGCCTAAGAATGTATTCTTCCAGTTATGACTTAATTCCCTATTTAAACTGTGTTTTTGAGGGAACTATATTGTTTTCTCTGTTCCAGAAGTCTTTCCCACCCCTGTGGAGCCACAGCAATTATGGGGACATACCTAATAGTCCTCAAAATTCAACAACCTGTTCTTTAGAAGGCATTAGGTGGAATATCCTCTAGATATTTGGCAGCCCCCATAATGCCAGCAAAAGTAATAACAACAGTGATTCAATCGGTCATATTGTTAGTTCCCTTTATACATCCACAACCACCCATTCCACTTAGGAGTAGTACCTTATTAATTCTGCATTACCATTATGGCTCCACCTGTTCCTCTCTAGTTCCTCTATATCTTCTCTTGAGTCTCCACAGTCTTTTGATGGCGTATTAGGGCCACATATATTGTCATATCTAGTCAACTCTTATATCTATCTATCTATACTGTATATATAGATATATATATATACATACTATATATGGTTTGTGTATATATATACATACTAGAATGATATTCTTCTTTGGAAGTAAAACTAGTTAAATCTAAGGGAATTTAACTGTAAAAGTAAGAAAAAGTTAATGTTGCTTATGGTAATAAATGTGAATGCAGATAAGGATAGTGTTTATGTGTTATGTTGTCAGGAAAAACAGAGGAAAAGCAAACAAGAAAGTTATAGAATAGGAACCTGTTATGATAAGATACTGTGGATGGAAAACAGGCTGGTTTAATCATAAGGAAAGCCTAAAATTAAAAGAAAAAAGATTCTACCATTGAGAGTAATTTATTAGTCCCACAGCAGTAAGAACAGCACAGGTGGAAATCAACTGAAAAACAATGTTACGGAAAGACTTTTAAAAATCTCACAAGAAGATGGTGGCAAATGGTAGGTGGGCTGTCAGAAGACTGAAAAGAGAAATGGAGAATTTAATAATGGCCACACAGGACAGGACTATTTGAACAAGCAAGGATAGATGGCTTAAATAAACCCAAGACCAGAATGTAGGCTGTGTGGCCAGGCTCCAGATGCTGTTCATCATATTATAAGTGGATGTACCAGGCTGGCCAGCACTGAGATAGAATAAGGCAGGGCAAAACTGGCAGTACTGTGCACTGAGTACTCTGCAAGGAGTGTGGATTACCAACAGGAAAAGAAAAAAAAAAAAAATCTCCACCAGCCAAAGAAAACTGTTAAGAGTAAAAGCATGAAAATTATTTTAAAATCATTAGAATACATAAAAGAGCTAGGAAATGAGATATTATGATAAGAAAATAACAAGGGAGGAAGAATGCTCAATCATAGCCTTTCTTGCTGTTTCATTCAATGAGAACATTCAAAAAAAATGCCAGAAAAGGCACAGTCGGGGCAGGAGCAAAAGGAAGAGCTTTTGAGAAGAGTAAGCACAGCATCAGCTATTTCTGTATCCTCAGACTTCATGATTTGGCACTCACATTGCAATGGCACATTGTAATCTAAAAAGTAGCTCTGTAAAATACTGTTGCAAATAATAGTTCAAATTATAAATAAATAAATTCAAAAACACTTGAGTCTCAGATAAATACTTTGTGTTAGTATCATCCTGCTGGTGGAGAAGAAACATCACCATTTTCATAATCAGCATTCCTCTTTTCTGATGTATGCAAAACAAAACTAGGCTAGATAAGTTTCTACAGCATATTAGGCTCAATTCTACAGGGCATTCATACTGTGGCACAACTAAGGTCAGAGGAACTGTGATCTAGATCATCAATTTCTTTCCTCCTCAGGAATGACAACTCAGACATTACTTTTATAGTTAGAATGTTAAAAATATTATGAATCCCTTAATCCTATCTAGTTTCTACATGTTCTTAGAATAGATCCTGCATTCACTGAAATCAGTGGAAAAAAACTTTTTCAGAGGAACTGTGATCTAGACTGAGAGCATTTGTCTGATCCTATGAGAAGTTATACTTAGGAAGTCCAAATGACTTCAGGGAGTTTTACACACTTCAGGGGCTGCTACTGCATAGCCGTCTTCTGTAAATCTGGAGCAGTTATTTGTGAAAACTGCCTATACATACACAAATAAACCACTAAATACCCAAACATAGGAAGACATATCACTTCAGGTCAGAGTCTATATTCTGCATCATTAACATGAACAACTCCTCTGACCTCTAAATGCAAACTAGATTTCCATGTTCAAATGTAGCTTGGCAATACAAGTTTGTAATATTTGCATGAACAAAAGCGGAGATTAAAGCTGCAATTTCAGAAGTCATTTTTGAATAATTGACCCAAATTATGTGTATTCTTGGGTCATGACTGACATTCAGAATATTCATAACCTTCCTTATGTGAACATGTTAGCCAAAAAAGAAATGTTATTTATTTGTATGTCGTCTTCACCACCGCCCCCAGATCATAACAATATTTGGACGAACTCTCTCCATCAAAACAAACAAACAAGCAACAAACAAACAAAAAGCAACATTTACAAAATGTGCTCTCTAAACACTAAGCACTACAAATAGTATAAGCAAGGAGCATGTTGGTGACCCTTCTTTTTCACCTTCAGGCGATCAAACTTTTCACCTCTGTGTGTTAATCTAAATGCTAAGCTCCCATACCTGAATTCTAAAATGACATACAAGCATTGACATAGGAAGCAGATGGAAATATTCTCTAAGTGAGCTAGAGAAAAAAATGTGACTATCTTCATCATCTTGAACTGATCACTCACACAATTACTTGGTGTGAGTGCCGAAGGAGACATCATTCTATATGTCAATTTTCCACCCAGATAATGTATCCCTCAATTTCTTTCCTCTTCAGGAATGACAACTCAGACATTACTTTTATAGTTAGAATGTTAAAAATATTATGAATCCCTTAATCCTATCCAGTTTCTACCTGTTGTTGGAATAGATTCTGCATTCACTGAAATCAGTGGAAAAAAACTTTCTATTTTTTGAATAATGGGAGAAGAATAAGCTTTATGAAAGTTCTAGTCATTTTCGGTTAGAAAAATAGCTCAGTGCATGGAGCAGAGCACTGTGTCCCACTCTTGTAGTAGGTGGGGAAACCTCTTCCCATTGCTGTGAAGATGCAGGTCCCAAGGCAGTACACCAATGGTTGTGTTGCAAGAGTAAAACTAGATGACTATCAATTCCTGTTTCCTCCTGCTCTCTTCTTAAACCTATGTGTGTAAGAAGAAAAAAAAGTTGAGGGCAGATGAAAGAAAATAGCAGTTCTATTGAACCTGCTGCCTCCCACATTTAGGAGGTTAATGGTGTAGTGCCCTAGCACCAGAAATAAGAGCCATTCAATCCCCTTCACTCTTTCAGTAAATTCCCTCCACGGTCTGGCCTATGGAGACATTAGACACTGGTCACTAGGATGTTGTGCCTGATCATCCGGAATGACTGGCTTTAGTGCTACCAGTACTACATGCCTTGGTTTTTCAATAGAAGTGCTACTATCGGTTGATTTTTTTTTTTTTTTGAGTCACTGAATTTTATGTCATGTGTGTTTCAGGTATGAACTTTCTGAGCCAAGGCTTTTTCCCATCATGTTTGTATAAATCATAGGACATGGATAGAATGTAAGTGCCCTAATCCCTTAGTGTGAACTATCACTACATCTACATTAATAAACAAGAATAATTTACTAGGCACATACATACAATATACACATAAATCAGCCACTTTAAAGTCATCTCATGTCATGGAACTTGTGTAGTTGATACATACCTATACTTGTTATTTTGAACTTAATGGCTGTGGCCTGATAAACCAAAATTCAGTAAAACTGGAGGCACTATAAGCTTTCCTTTGAAGGATTATAGCACTAGCTCCTGTTTTAAAACTTTGTATTTATATAAACCCTTACTGTTATTCTATGGAATTGATTAACTCTACTAGACTTCTTCTGAGAAGCTTTTATTTAATTTACTCTGATTATCTTCAAAATACTAGAAGGGTAATAAGGATGGCTTTGGGTATGAGGTGCAATATACATCCTCTGTCCCAAGGCCAACAAAAGAATAGGTGCCTTCTGAACAGCAGATGCCTGCAGGAGGATAATATACCCACCAGTTACTCAGCTGCTTCATCTGTCATTTTTATGAAGGCATGTCATGGTTGGACAGAGCAAAATTGCCTGTGAAAAGCAATGTGAGGAAAACAAAGAGAGAGAAACAGGTAATTGCCTCTTCCTAAATGCTGGATGAAATTAATGTTTAGGGGGGTGAGGGGAATGAATGGGGGAAAAAAAACATAACAACTTTACAAAATACATACAGTATCAGTCTCACAATATCAGTCATAGCAATAGTGCTAAAATGCTGCAGTTGCTCCAGTGCTATTACTAGTCATTTTAAAAGTTAATTTAATATGAAAATCAGAAAGTAACAGAGAGAAACAGGTAAGTGCCTTTTCCTAAGTGTTGGATGAAATTAGTGTTTATGGGGCATGGGAAGCACATGAGAAAACAAACATAAAAAATAACTTTACAAAAAACATACAATATCAGACATAGCAATAGTGCTAAAATGTGGCAGTTGTTCCAGTGCTATTACTAGCTGTTTTAAAAGTTAAATTAATGAGAAAATTRGAAGTAACAGATGTGAAACAATCTTAAGCATAAATTCCTTCGCACTTCTTATTAAGTGTAGTTAAGATTTCAATTGTCAAACACTCTTTARTTCAGAGAATAAAAACAAACAGGAAAAAATTTAACTGTTCTTCCGTGTTGTAAGCCCACTGAGCTCTGTAATTTGCTAAAGATTTGTTTTCTGACACTTTCACCAGAAAAGGGAGAGAAAGGAGGAAAATAAAAGTGTTTCTCCAAAGGCATTCTGACAGACACCCATAAAAAGACCCAGCTGTGTGTGTTGGGAAACATGTCCAAATGCTTCTCTCTTTAAGGCTCTTTTCTCTTTCAATGAAATGTCAGTACCTCTTTGAATAGATATTGTCCTTAGCCAAGACCCTAGTGAAAGGCAACAGATGTTGCTAAGATTATACCCAGGCTCCTCTATCCTGTTTCCTTTCTGAAAGGGAAAAAGAGAGAAAGAGAGAAGAAAACTTACTTTAAATCACTGGGCCATTTTGTACTTCAGCAAATCTGTTTGCACATGCTCGACTGGCCTCGTAGAAAAGGCTGAGCCTTTTGCTTTCAGCCGGAGGTCAGTCCTAATGCTCTGTTTAGTGGTCCACACTCCTTTCACATGGAGCAGCTGCCTCTGATTGCTAGAACAAATTGAGGTGATTCCGGCCACCAGCAGGGCCATGGTACAACTGCCATTCACCAGAAAGGGAGGGAAAGCCTTAGAACAGGACCAACTGGGGCTGCCCACAATAAACCGTAAGATTAGATTTGATACACTCAATATTAAGACATGCTCTTGTTGAAAAGTAGGCCATAGTGACATAAACTACAAGCCAGCTGGACTGAGAAAAGAGGAGGGAAAATGGTGTTCAAACATTTATTAAGTTACACCTAATTATTTAATTGGGGAACATTTAAAATAGCAACACTAATGATTCAGGCTTCAGAACATCTTGTTTTTTAACCCTTAGCAGAATACTCTTGATGTAATTGTGATTCAAAAACAATTTCCTCTCCTATAATATTGTTAGAAATACTGTCTACAAGTTCTCTAAACTATTCCTGGGATCAATTTACAGGGAAGAATAATCACCATTTCCCACCATCTTATCAATCTGTTTCAGTGACTGGAAACAGCTACCTAGCTGTAATCTAAGCGGGGAAAAAAATAAATAAAAAAAGAAAAAAAAGACAAATGATGAAGATCTGTATTTACCTCTTTCTAAATTCTTTCTAATCTACCAAATGAGATAAGAGCACACAGCAGGCATTAGAAGGAAAAGATGAAGGCATAACCCTCCCCCTTTCTCTGGAGCAGCCAAGCTCCTGCAATTACTTGGTTCAGGCCCAGATAGCAAATCACAGTATTTTTTGCTGTGCTAAGGATCAGACCAACAGCTCTCTGAAGCTGAGGCCAAACAAAACAATACAGTAAAGTATTAAGCCACAATACCAAGTACTTATCACCTCAAAAGGAAGCACTCTGATGCCTCTAAAAGGAAAGCAAAATCTCCACAGATAAATAGGTAATTTTTCCAGATTGGTCGAAAAATGGATGCTTATGTTAATTTGTAAAGCTGTGAATCAGGTGAAATTAGGAATTACAGCATTTACAGCCATTTCAGATGGAATGGCTGGGTATAACATTTGGCCTTTGAAGTATAGTTATCTGTGAGGTAGCTTAGTAAGCTGAAGAAGAAAGGAAAAATATCTTACAGTTTACTCAATCAGCTGGTATAGAAATTGAAGCTAAGGAAAAAGACATAAAATTTGCCTATTGACTCAGAAATGTTGAGATGTGGAAAAGAGGGTGTCCAAATGCTAGAATCCTCTCATACATAAAAAAAAAAAAAGTCTTTTAACTTCTCAAAAAACAGATATAAAAATGGAGATACATCTCAATTTTCCTCTATTAGTATTTCATCCTATAGCTACTGCTTTTACACAGAAATAGAAAAAAAAGTTATATGTTCAAAGAAGAGTTTAAAAAAAAAGGACCAGAAAGTTTGTTTCTTCAACAGAAAAGCTCACTGCTTTTTATCTTTAGAAGCAATAAATAAATACATTTGTGTGCATTATGAAATCTTCTTCATCATGCTTGTTTCAGAAAAAGTTATTTTCTTGAAGGCACTGGAAATATTAAGAATGAGTTTTGGAGAGTTGCATCTGAAAATGCAGTTCCTTTTGTAAGATTATATACGAGACAAAAAAATGGAGGCCAAGGCTTATTTTATAGGGGTAGCTTTCATTTACACAAAGGGTGGGATTCTGTGTTTCAGTGCGACCGGCAACAAAGCCAGCTTAAGAGGTTCCTCTTCTCTTTCCCTCCTCAGTGCTGCCATTCACTGTACTGTCAGCCGGGGTGACAGCCAAAGTGCGTGAGGCTACATTGTAAAACAGATCAATTAAATGATTCAGGTTAAAACAAACAACAAAACAGAGAACTTTCCAATTTGTTATCTTTAACCAAGATCACTTCAATGATGAGCTTTACAGCACAAGTCCATATCAGCATAATGAGCAGAACAAAAATAGGAATGAGAAGGCAGGAGCAAGCAATAGAGAAACTTACACTTTAAATTTCCTCCAGAAACTTTATACATGCTTCTTCTGGAACCTGAATATAGCAGGTATCTGGGCACATCTGCTGGTATGTTATTGATTTTATAACTCATTCAGCTGGTGGGTTGTAAGTTCTTGCTGGTCTTTTCCCAAAGCCTCTTGAAAGACATAATTTCCAGAAGTATAGATATTGAATGAGAAAGGGGAAGGAATTGAACCTTACCAGGTTCTTTAATGGAGAGTTCTGGAGGTGGAAATGGAGCCTTCTGGGATTAGTCTGACAAGAAAGATCAGAGTCACTTCAGTGTGCTTCTGCCTACACTTGCCAGATCTGTACAGCATGTAAGCAGCAGTGTATGATCGACAGTGTCAAACTGCTGAGAAGACCATTAGAAAGGGTATGGGTATTTGCCAGTTGTCAGTCTGAGGTAATATTCACTTTAATAAGCCAGGCACCAGGGAAAAGAAATGGACTGAATTTGGAGGAAACAAATTCTCATTTGGGCTTCTGCCCGGTTTCTGCCTGTGCATAAAGTGAGTGTGCAAAAGCTTGTGCCTGCCCCATCTGGTCAGAGAATCCTCTTTAAAAAGCTAGCATAAGTTCCCATAGCTTCACTTTAAGGGTGCAAATATTAATACTCAGGTGTGCACAAATTATTTGGCAGTATCTAAAAAAGTCATGTATATGTATATCTATATGTATATCTATATCTATCTATTCCCTATCTATATCTATATGCTTCAGCAGAATGCAAGCTAACAGTCAAAAAACTCTAGCCCTTAAACCTTAAGCAGACAGACTACACTTTAGTAGTAACAAAAATCTTTAAAAATCTTTAAAAAATCTTAAAAACCTTAGTGTTACAAAGAATTCATGATGGCTATTGCTATGCCACAGTTTAATAAAGGTACTATACGTACCACATTAATTGTGCTCTAGGCAGTTTCAATGCTAATAGGAATAGGAAAGAACTATAAAGAGCTAAGCCTGACCTCCAGTGTGTGTAACTCTTAATTGGTATCACTGACCATGGGCCCATAAGAGTCTCTGAGTACAGCATGAAAAGGAAAAAAATGTACAAAGCTTATTGTTAGAGAGTTTTACATTATTAAAGGGTTAGTATTACTTGGGATAGTTAATAAAATACATAATAGAAGCAGGCAACATAGCTCATTTAGACTTTCAAGAGGCTTTTGAAAAATTCCTTCTTTTGAGGATATTAAACAATGAGAGGGGATGATGCACAGTCATGTTATGGATTAAAAACTAATTAGGAGACAGAAAACAGAGTAGGAATATATTCCAACTCACAACCCAGATCTGAGGTGCTTTTCCCAACAGTGCCAAAGCTAGCCTTATTTACACCAAATTGTTTTCATTGTTCTCCAATGTCCTTAATGATTAAAGAAAAAACAAATCGAAAAGACTGCTTCAAATTTTTCCTCTTTCCTGTTACATTGGGACTGGTTATACAGTGATGCGCTAGTCCAAAGGGTGCAATATGTCCTGGTTTAGTCCTTGACTGTTTACTTGGCAGAGATAATTTATACGGAAATGATAACATTCACATTGTCTTTTCCTCCCTGAAGCAAACTGATGGAAACTGAAAGGGAGTGTTCAGCCCTGAAACAACTTCTTTTTCTACRAAAGACACAGCTTGCTTTGGCTGTAGTAGGAAAGCAGAAAGATTAACTGGCTAACTTAGTGGTTACACCAGATACTTAAAGTGGGTTGATTAGCAATCTCAGAATAATCAAAGACCTTCATGAAGACTGGACAGCAATTCAGAAATTTAGCCCACAATAATGAATCCATGAGAGCCATTCGGGGCAAACTGTATTCATCTCATCCATTTCTGATAGACGAGACCCAGTTACTCATGGGCCTCCCTTCAGTTATGAGTATTTGTTAACCAGAGCCTCTGGCACGCATTTTACATATGGCCATGTTTAAGGGACTAATGATATTCCTGATGTCGTGCTGGCTACAGAGCCCAGCCCAATGCAAATTGATTATTTCAGCTCAGTTCAGAAGTCTCAGCGTGTGTGGCTCTTGAAGGTGCCTGCTCTATTTTTGCTTCTCCTAATGAAGTTAGGAGGCTAGGATAACTAACTGCTCTACAAAGTAAAAAGCCTTCTGCTGCAAAGGAACCTACTATCTCCTTCTTGTTTAAATTGAATAGATCCTGACAAGAGATAGAATGAAACATGGCAGGGACTGAAATGTCAATAAATTAGTAATATAATCCATGACTGAGGATGAACTCAAGTCATGCTTTCATGATGAAGGGGCTTCACTCATTCCCACCTGTGCAGTATCCTTTAACTCTTTAGACAGTGTCTATAAGATGGACTAATGAAATAGTCCAAACAAACAAACAAACAACAAATCAAAAATGAAACCAAAATATTTTGAAGGATTTTGCTCTTGGTTTGATTTTAGGTCCAGGATAAGGAAATGTTTTATGAGTGAGAGTACTGGCCTGTACTGAAAGTTGACACCACACTATAGTCCCCAGATCATGAAATAATGCATCAAAGAAATAAAATCAGAACATAGATAAAAACTGGTTGACTGAAAATGAAATGATGAATAATTGCGGTAATATTTTTAGGAAAAGAAAAGCACTCAGGGGTTGGAGTTTGTTTGCTCACATCATTATCCCTTGAGGACCCCTCATATGATTATGAGAGTTATGGCAGCCTGCTGGTTCACTTCAATGCCTCTGGACACAATTGTCAAAAACTTCTTTTTCTATCCAGCTCTACCTAGAGAACTTTGCTTTCTTGCACACAAGATAGTGAAGATTAAATTTTTATAAGAATATTGAAACTCTACAAGTTATCATAGTTGGCAAACATATTAAAATACTTTGTGCTTTGGGGCTGAAACAAATCTCTCCTGGGGACTAAAAAGACATCAAAAATGGGGGCAGATTATATGATATTGCCTAGGGAGGGGACTCCAGGACTTTAAAGGATCTGATACCAGCCGCTTTATGAGAGATGGGATTCTGCTCTGAATGGGCTTTGGATCTTATTTGCTATTGCAATTTCTATGTAATAATTGAATAAAGCAGTCACAGAGCTAGTTGTAACTTGGAAGGAGGGTTTTAGACACAAATGTGTCTATATAAGTAGATATATTGTCAATATAGTGTCACCTCTACCTTTCTAGAACTGATCCAGCAATGAGCTCTTTCACTCAGGATTTGCCCCAAAGAAAGGCTGTGTTAATTACTAAACAATTTGAAATAATATACTGTGAAAGTGTGGAGTAGCTTGAGGAGTTGCATGATATTGTGGTAAAAATATGTCTCCTTCTATGTTAAATGTGCTTTTATTGTTAAATGTGCTTCCTCAAAGCACTTTATAAACATGAACTAATTAATACGTGTAAATTACTCCACAGAGTATGTATTAACACTATTTTTCCTTTGTGAATTACCCTTTACTCTTTAACAGCTAAGACAAATCAGTGCCAAAAATTTCCTTATAAAACAGAACTTAATGTCTTCAGCTTCCTTTTTGATGGAAATAATATCACTGACATCTTGAAAGAAAAGATTTTACTGGTGTTGAATTTAAATGTTGTTCTTACCTGGCAGCTGAAACGGTACTTTCATTTGGATTTTGAAAATCTGACACTCATTTTTGATTTTTTTCTTTATTCTTCCTATTTTTTTTCATTTATCATATTTCAAGATTTGACTATTCCATATCTATATATACATGCACACACACACATATGTATGTATGTATGTATGTTTATGCATTTGTTTGTGTATTTGTGTATGTATATTTTTATGTTAATAGCTCCTTCACTCCTTATCCAGGCAAAATTCTCACTGAAGACAAGAGGAATTGTCCTAGCCATAAAATGAAGATTTAGGATACAGATGTCTCTCCAAGACAAAGTGTTCCATAAGGTAATATTCCCCAAGTGGTTCAGGATACTTAAGCCTGAGGTTATGTCACTGGGTTAAATATCACAAAAATACAAACACAGCCCCTGTTCCTATCCAGAAGCCTCCATTAATCTGCTCATTTACATTCAGTATGTTTTGACTTTCCTCCATACTTTTTTCTGGTACTTCTTTTGATACTGTTCAGGTTAAAAATAAATATAGGGAAAGAAACACAAGCTGTGGGTTAACTTGGGGCTAAGTCATCCTGATAATCTATACGTCTTAAAATACTTGAAATGCAATTTTGGATTACTTTTGCTATTTCCAGTCCAGAATAAAATACTGTTTGTTCCCAGTTTGACTGTACTTCAAGTATAATTGTGATACTTTTCCATTAGGAGAGAGTTACAAAAGTTATATAATTATCTACCTGACTTAGAAGCCTCCAACTCATTTTACACTCTCACTTAGGATATTCAAAGGTGTTTGAATGTTGTTTCAAGTCAGCAATTTAAGCAGATAAATGTTATTTTCGAAGGTAACTCATTCAAATTACTACAATATAAGGTGTATTAACTGTGTTGTAAATGAATGTTTCAGCTGCTCTGAAGTGACACAGTAAATGTGATTAAGTTTATCACTTTGTAGAATAAGTAAGGGTTATATAGGTTACTCGATCTTACCATCAGACACAGTGAGTATGAACACTCATACAATTTACTGTAGAAGAATTTTGCTATAGATTCACACCCTGAATTATTTGGTAAGGCAACATGTGTTCTTATCTTTAAAAACAACAACAACAACAAAAAACAAAACAAAAGAGTACAGAAGAAATTGAGTGAAAAGTACATCATAATGTAGCAGGAGAATCCTACCAAATAGGAGCAGGAATGATTCGTAATTTAAATCTACTTCAACCACTAAAAAGCCTTAAAATATTTGTAAAATATAAGCTGCGAAACCCTGCATATCCATATAAAGACATTTAAAATTAGTACATTTTTTCTTGAAATTTAATTCTGAATTTGGTTTTGTCACACAAGAAATATTTAGGAGCATCTTGAAGTTTTTTATATACATAAAGATTAAAAAGATTTTTAAATCTTTAAATCTAAATTTTTGAAGATGAAAAAGAAGGCCAAGGTATCCTGAGCTGCATTAGGCAGAGCATTGCCAGTAGGTTGAGGGAGGTAATCCTCCCCCTCTACTCAGCACTGGTGAGGCCATATCTGGAGTGCTGGGTCCTGTTTTAGGCTCCCCAGGACAAAAGAGACATGGACATACAGGAGTGAATCCAGCAAATGGCCACAAAGATGGTTAAGGGACTGGAAAACCTCTTATATGAGGAGAGGTTGAAAGAACTGGGGCTGTTCAACCCGGAGAAGAGAAGGCTCAAGGGAGATCTTATCAAAGTTCATAAATGCCTGATGGGGGGCAGTAAAGAAAATGGAGTCAAACTCTTCTCCGTGGTGCCCAGTGACAGGACAAGAGGCAACAGGCACAACTAGAAACACAGGAAGTTCTGTCAGAACATCAGAAGACACTTTTTCACTGTGAGAGTGGTCAAACGCTGGAACAGGTTGCCCAGAGAGATTTTGGAGTCTCCATCCTTGGAGATATTCAAAACCCAACCGGACATGGTCCTGGGCAACCTGCTTTAGGTAACSCTGCTTGAGCAGGGGAATTGGACCAGATGGTCTGCAGAGGTGCCTTCTAACGCCAACTATTCTGTGATTCTGTGATCTTGTTGGATGCGGCAGTGGAAGAGGTAACAAGGTTCTAGAGTTTCTTAATTTTGGTGCTTATTTACCATTGGTAGAAAACCCAGTGTTACAGAACCTAAAAAGTGTTTTCCTACTATAGCCTGTTTTATGCTCAATAAATACAACAATCTTAACGCAGAAATGGTCCCAAATAACACACAAACCAAATTTCTCCTTCAGAAATATCGTGAATACACAGGGCTGTTTTGTTCCAAATATGATCTCTAATTAGAGACGCAATTATGGCA
Organism: Apteryx rowi; assembly: GCF_003343035.1. Classification (NCBI taxonomy): domain Eukaryota; kingdom Metazoa; phylum Chordata; class Aves; order Apterygiformes; family Apterygidae; genus Apteryx; species Apteryx rowi. The sequence continues at coordinate 191,900 of NW_020450934.1, read as the reverse complement.
AAGGGCATTCTGCTACTGCTTGCTACAAGCCCCTTCAAAAGAAAATACATTTTAAAACATCATTTCTTCTCAAATGAAAAGAAGAAATGGCCTAGAAAACTGATGTCTGGTGAGGTTACTGCTTTCCTAGAGACATGAAGGAATTGAACTGGATATCAAATGCCCTCTATACTTTTGAAAATCTTAGTCATCTATCAGATACTGAAATTTATAAAAAGCAATTCAATGCACTCATTTATTTTGCTGTAATGTGGAATGAAGAAACCATGAGTAAAAATACAAGATAATGTACTTAAGAGATAAAAGGAATATTTTAATGTAATGTACAAATAGGCAATAGAAGYGTGTGCTTAGAAGAAGAAAAATTCTAAGATATAGAAAAAAAAAAAGAAAGAGAAGGAAAATCTAAAGATATCCTAAATATAAATAAAACCCAGTAGTATCTATTACCAGCTGTTATTTACGTGGGTAAAAAGCAATAATCAGTGCTAATTGGGAAGACACTCTCACAGCCTCACCCTTGGTAAACAGCATTATAGCATGCACCAGAAATTGCATGCAGTGATCCTCATTACAGAAACAAATGTTAATGATATGGAATATTGGGCTGATTTGCTAAGTGTAAGCATATACTCTGTCCCTAGCAAAGTTGTCCATACTCAGATGAGCAAGTTGACAGTAAGAATGCCAATATTGTAAAGTTTGCAGGGATATCAATATACAGAYGGTACTTCATTTATTAAAATGAAATAACTAAATCATTCTACATTTAGTTCTCAAAGTAGATTCAGTATGCCTGGATTATATATTTATGAATGTTGCTATCAGATTCTAGAATGTGAATTATGGACTGAAAATAAGGAGTGCAAGAATGTGGCAAATTCAGTTAATCACTAGGTTAATTTAATATTGGCCAATAGTCCAAGATGTAATCAGAAACCAAAATGCAAATTCACTTTTCAAGTCAATTCCTTCGGTTTTGAAGAAAAGTGTATCAAACTGATATTCTAGGACACTAAAGTTAAATTAGTAAAATCATACTGTTTAGAATTACTGTAGATGCTGAATCTCTGAGCTTTATTTAGTAGAAAGTTAAAGGGTTAAATCAGAAGACATTATATACAGCAAAATAAATTCCCTAGTTTGTAGTCTTTTGCTTCTCAAAAGTATTTGAGTTATATGTAATTTGTGTATTGAAACAACCCTGAAAATAAAGCAAGTTATCTGAAACCACGTTATTTTTCATTGTAACAGATCTAAACTTAGATATTTAATGTTTCAAATTTTGGTGCATTTTGGCACATTAGCCTCTCTTTCTTATCTGGAAAGATTCTCTGCTTTACTCCGCTGGTAACTGATGAACAATCTCTCAAAGCATAAAATGTGCTGCTGGCCAGGGATCCCAGGTAGAGAAATGCAGCAATTGAAAGATTCAATGACTGATGGAACTGTGTTTCAACCAGTTCATGGGGTGGGTTGTTTGTGGCATAGCATAACAGCTATGACTGATACAAAGAAAATGTGTTCTCCACACTACTCTTATTTGCTTCAGCCTGAGAGTCAGAATCACAGCTCTATAAATCTGTTGAATCCCCTCTTTAAAAAGGGTTGCATAAGCGGCACTTAACCCGACCTTTTCTTCAGAGATTGCTCAATAACTGATTTGTCCTCCACTTCTGTTTTGACCTCTATTTTTCTGTTTACTTTGGCACGTTCTTCTGGCAAATTCACAGTGACACTTTCTGCAGCAGGGTATGCTGTATCTGAACTGGATGGAGAGACTGCACAATGYATAGGTCTGGGACTAATACCCTTGCTCTGTTTCAGTGCATGTCATCTGCCTTGAAATAGATTTAAACACTTGCGCCRTTATTTGTTGCATGCCTTGATCAGGAACATCCTTGTTTATGGGAAATATCAATGGTCAGGCAACAAAAATTTCCCAGAAAGTATTACCTTAGATGGAACGTTCTTTGCTTTAGTCTCCCTTTGTATCACCAGCAGAGACCCCACGGGAGCAAGTGGCATTACAGCCTTGAGCACAAGACAGGGAAAGCCCTCCTGTGTTCCAAAAGTTATTTTTGGTGTTTGTGATGTTCCTTTTGCTTGTGATATTTCTAGATTTGTTTAGAAATCTGCTAGGCCTCATTCTTTCAGAAAGTTTTACCTATGAGAAGTTGTAGGAAATCATATCTAAAGATGCCTGATCACCCTCCTCCATATGATTAAAATCAAGTTGGGGGGGGGGGTTGTTTTTTTTTTGGGGGGGGGTGTCTAACAGTGAAATTTTGACATAGAGTTGCTGGTTCCAGAGAAAGCATTTCACACTGTAAATGTGAAAAGACTGCAGGCTAGTAACATTGGTTTAAATCAAGTGTGTACTTGAGGGGTTTCCTTCTCCCTTCTGTCAAACATGTTGCTACTTTTGTCCCTTAAAAATCTTTTCCTTCCAGTATATGATCAACCCCAGGATACTTCATGTGGTGACACTTTAAATCATATCAATAGTAAAAGAGTAAGACTGGCCTTTTTTTCTACAACTGCTGCTTTCTGTATGCTTATTAGATGTAGTACTGAGGGCTACACACTTATCAGAGGGGACCCTCGTTAATAATGATCTCCAGTCATTTAACGAGATACTTGAAATCAGTGCTTAAAAATTAGCTGTGCTTAATATTCATTATGAATATTAGCGTTATTTCGTTCAGTAATTATTCCCACACAAAAGTTTCTAGAATTCAATTAGTTGTACTTGAAGCACATAATCTCCACCAGAGAAATTACCTGCTAGGACCATGTGAACAATTTTGCCTCTGAGAATTGCTTTTCACAAGCTTTCTCTGAGCTGCAGATTCATTTCTAGCCTTCAGAAAACAAAAAAAGACACTTTGCACTTGTGTGAAACTTTCCATTTGAGTCTCAAAAAGTACTTCCTAACATTTTATTAAATTTCACAATCTTTGTGATACAGAATAATATCATTATCACGATCTTACAAATAGGGAAAATTAGGAAGGAAAGCTCAGATAAATTACTTGTATGATAATAGAAGTCTTTAACAGAGATATTGACTGAAGAAGGGAGCAGATTTTTAACATACATGTGAACTGTATAGCTAGGTGACCATACAAGAAGGTTTCCACCTAGAAATTAAAAAAAAAAAAAACAAAACCAACAGTAATAGTAATATATTTGTCTGGAAAACATAGATTTATCTTTGAGCATGCAAAAAATAACTGTCTGATATGTTCTGGACCCACAGTTAAACAAAATGCTCAAAATTTCTCTCTCTCTGTCTTCCCAGATCGAGACACAGCAACCAAGGCATGATTCTAAGGATGCCATTGAACATCTGCTGGGAATTTATTCATTCACTCTAGAGCCAAGAAGCAGCCAACTAACGTCTTATCACTTAGTTTTGTACCTTGTCAAACAATAGCATTGCTAACTGTCGTGTGTTTCTATAAGGAAGCTGTGGAGTAGCCACCTTGTTGCTTTGACCATGTTATGGTCAAGTTTTTTTCTGAATTTTATTAAGAAACAAGGGAGAAAATGCATCCCATGCTGCATTTTCMCTCGTCTGTTCAAAGTCTTGAGAGGACTGCATTATGAGGCATAACAGATCAGTCAGAGTAGGCTAACAGATGTGACATCATCCAGACAATTTATTTAGTTGCATGTGTTTACGCATAACTTTTGGACATCATTTTAAATATTTTTGTGCCCTGACATTAACAGATCGTGAAATGAGTTTTCATTTTGTCTCACGAAAAACAAACATTGCAGTGAAGGAACTCCTATTGAGGAAACTTTGGGCTGGTTTTTCATTTCAAACCGGTTGAGATATGTATAGAAAAAAATCCAGTGCAGTTATTAATCTTATTCTGCTTTTATATGGCTGAGCCTAGTATTCTTCTTGAATTTCCCTGGTATTACCCCAAACAAAACAAATTGAAGATATTTGACATTGTTCTTTAAGAGAAAAATATTCAAATATATTTTTTTCTACTAAAGTGAAGACTTACTCATATGCAATGTACCAGCATGTTATATTTCCACTCAGAAATATACACTTGTACTCATTCTCACAAGAGTATACAGTAGCTACAGTCAGATTTATGTCTCTGTGGAGCAATTTGAAAGAGTATGATCCAGAAAGTAAGCTGAACGTTAAGCCTGGAGGAGCTGTTAAGCAACAAGGCTTTACTGATTAAAACATGAACTTTATTTTATTTTATTTTATTCATTTTGCATTTGGCTGGTTTATGTTAATTAACTCTTACGCAATTTTTATTAAATTTACTTTAGGCCATGAATGAATATTTCAACTTGCTATTGACAATAGTTTATTGAACACTGAGCCCATGTTGAATGTATTGCCACAGTTAATTCCCCATACAATCATGAAAATGGAGTAATAAAGCAGCACTTTTTAGTGGTCTAAGCCAAGGATGGGAAGTCAGGAGGTCTAAGTCTAAATGAAATGTGCACTATACTCACTGTATAGGTTGGAAAGGTCTCAGCTATTTTACACTGGATATTGCTGATCTTGTCTGATTTCTGGAAGCTAAGCCATCCACAGACTTCCAATGCTTGGAAGAAGACTGCCTGGACAGCCTAGTTGCAGTACACTCAAGGCAACACTAGGTCCCAAAACTAAATAAATTTGGAAGACTCTGCTTTTTATTTCAGAAGTGATGGACAGAGAAAAGTACCTGGAAGAAAATCCCGAACTTCTGTTTTAGTGTYCTCATTTGAATAAGATCATTGTTGTGTACATATATTATGTACTTCCAAGTTTAGAATGCTTTACAAAACAGATTCAGCCCTGGTATAAGTAGAAACATCTTGACTGGCACTTGTACTACCATGAGGTACAATCTTATGACTGCTGTGTATTATGAGTAATGATATTTATTAAGAAGCCTCACTATTTTTGCAGTGCAAGACTGAGTTCTTTAGAGTGAAAGGATGGTCTTGCTGTTGCAATATAAAGTTATGAGTTCTGATTCCTATATCAAGCTGTATTACACACTTCCACGGCAGGCCTGGGGTAGTGTCTCCATGTTTCTGTTGCTCCCCCTTCAGTAAAAGCTAGAAAAACTGTTGAGATAATTTTTTTCTGTTTCCATGTTTATCACCAGCACAACAGGATGATGAAAAGTTACTCTAAGACACTGGTAAGGTTTTTTTGGTTCACCATTGGTGCATTTTGAAAACTTCTGTGTGTTAAAGTACTGTACACAAGTTCGTAGTTATGTGTGACTGTGTTTGTTTTTCTTCAGTTTGGTTTTTAAGTTCTGTGAAATGTAGAGCTGATAAAACTGGAGAATTAAGTTCATTTATCCATGAACTGGGAACATTAAAAAATGGATGTATATTAAATCATTTCACATGTGGAAGTTTCTGCAAGGTGGTTTGGTCTTCAAATCCCTGACGTCTCTTCTTTTAAAACTACTAACAGATAGCAACATCTGTTCTAATGATTTTTGCTGGTTGGGATGCCTGACTAATAGGAAATGGACTGAAATCAGCAGTTCATTTGGTAGGTCAATCAGTATAAGTAGAAACAAGACCAGGTGGTCAGTTCCTCTAAAAGGAGTTAGATGAAACATTTCTCTTTAGGAACAGAAGGACTAGCAACAGTGGCAGATTGATACCTGAGGCAAAGGAAGTAGATATGAACAGGACATTTGTAGGAAGACAGCTAGTTTTGAGGGCAATGAAAAAAGACACCAGCTATGGAGTTAAATGACTAAGGAAATGTAGTGGCTTTTGTCACCTTGCTTTAGTATTTTTACTGAAAATAAAAATTGGGGTTGTTTTCTCCCTCCAGAAGAAAAGAAGCCTATTTTGGTTTTTTTCAGTCTGGTTTGTCTAACGAACTGTTTAGATAAACCAGACTAGATGGTCATAGAGAAGCAATGTTAGAGGTAAGGTATGTTTGCTCTCCTCCAGTCTGGAGTTTGCATTTTATCTGTTTTCTAAGGCTGCCAGTCTGTTCTGAATTATAGATTTCAAGTACCAACGAGGCTGTATTATAGGCTCTTCTGCCCACTGACCCTATGACATAACAGTTACTTCAGTCATAAATATGAATGATCTTACAGAGTATGGATGGATGCAGTCATAAAGTAGTAGAAAGATGAAGAGGAAAAAAAAAAGATATATATTTTGAAGGCCCTGTATATTCTGCATCTTTCTGGACAGAAGACAAATAGCAATACTCTATCTCTGATTTATTGCTTGGGCAAATGCATGCTGATCAATTCCTTTGGTTAATTCAGAAAACAATGGTGGTATTATAAACATGAGGGAAATTCTTTTATTTATTTGTTTATTTTCTCATAGGTCTTTAGGAATAAGTCTGGGAAAAATTGTTAGAAATGTCTGAAATCCCTCCCGTCTTCTTCTGTATGCCCTCTGTTTTAAGGACTTGCTGAATTCAGGCCAACAATTGTCCTTCCCACAGAAAAATACCAATAGAAAAGCAGTTCTATGGGAAGAAATATTTTCAAGGACCTCATGCAGAGCAATCGTGTTATTGCTGAAAGCAGACTGCAGATCTGAGTATGGGTAAAGGGATCTACAAGAAGTTAAGGTCACGCAAAGGGTGATTTTTTGCTTGACTACTGGCCTCTCTCCTACACTTCTGATACACTAGCTGAACATGGATGAGGATAGTCTGAGGCCCTTGCTCTCATTAGTGTTACTAACCATTCGAGAAAAGAAATATGCTGTTTTGCACTAAAATTGTGTTAATCATTAAAAACATGTAAATTTTATTTTAGTCTCTGAAGATATTACATGGAGAAATAGGACAAATGCAATTTGTTAAAATATTACACTAAGTAAAAAGAGTGATAATGTTAAATTCCTACTTAACATAATGGTCTGACTAGGCTTTGCTATTTAGAATATGCTGCACAAAGACAAAAGATAAACAAGCAGCATGGAATTTAAATGCTTAGAGTCACTGGAAGAAAGGTCCTTTGCCATTTTACGATGGGTTTTAAGTGCTTATTTTGTGTGTAAGTGTAAATGCCTCCTGAAAAAAGCCCTAGGAATGATGGAGGATTATAGGGTGTGATTTATTCACATCCACATCCTGAAAGACAAGATGCTTTGAAATAGTCCCATGTGGGGTGTATTCTGATGTAGATTATTGTGGAAATAATATAATTATTGAAGGTTTGTTGGGTTTTTTTTGTTGTTTGTTTGTTTTTGTTTTCCTGTTTGGTATTCAGAAGCTGTCTGGGTTTGGGGGGGGGGTGTTTTTGTTTTTTTCAGATATTTGAGAATCTCCTGGCCGTCCTAAAGAGCCATACTTCTGATTGCCTGTTTTGTGACAAATCGTCAGCACTATTTTTTTATTTTTTTATGATGTGCACTTTTACCCCACCCAGTGGCCATTACCTAAATTGTCAGCTTTGCTTGTTTTTCAGAGGAGTTCTCCCTGCTTCCGCCCCAGTCTGCAGGGTGGATACGCTACTGAAAACTGAACAAAGGCAGCAGCAGACCCCTGTTGCTAACATTAGTATATTAGGCTATCATTATCAGCAATGACACTACCATCTGTAATGTGCTCTGGGGCAAACACAGACAGTTCCAGGAGCTTCGGCACCACCAGCAGATGCTTCATCATGCAAGAAGATATATGAAGCCAAAATAAGCTATTCATACATCCAAGTACTTGAGTAGAGAGGAAGAGAGGGAGAGAAAGAGAGGGCAGACAGAAATACAGGCTGCTCATGTGTCTCATTAACAAGGATGGAAATAAGGAGGCATAGGCTAGGTCAGGTGCATTACTCAATCTAGAGGAGTAACAGGTATAAACAGGAGACTCATTTTATTGCACTAGGAAATCTGAGAGTCTATAACTTTTTATGGACTTTCATATCTTCCTTTCTTTCACAAGTAACTTACAAAGATTGGTTCCAAATTAAAGTAATAAATAGAAGGTTTTTGTCCCCCCCCCCCCCAAATTCCTGCCTTTACTAATTTGGAACAGAAACAAAAGAATACGATGGGAAATAGTGGCAGAAAAATGGACAATTTATTTTCTTTTATTGATTTTGTTTTCTCTAAATCACAGAACTTTTATGTAGAATCTTTATCTTTCTCTCCCTAAACCAATTTCTCTGTCATTAAGATCTAAAGGAAACACTCTCTTCCTGGACCTCATTGTTACCTGTGAAGGACCAAGTACAAAATAGAGATATATAATTCTTTTCAGAAACAAAAGACATGCTGTGAATACAGATTTTCTTTGACACTCTGTTGAAGACAGAAATGCAAAAATAAATATTTCAACCAATCTCCTGATTTCCCTATCTGCAAGACACCCATACATGGAAAGAACACCATTTTGTTCATATTAGAAAACAGATGTTTATCAAACGTGAATTATATTACAATATGTATATTATAATACCAGCTAGTTGTCCCAGTCAAGATCAGGGCTTCAGCACACTATATTCTGTATAGTCACACAGTAGGAGAAAGCCACTATCAAGAAAAATATTTTTTCCTTCCAAAATGAAATGGCTTTACAAAAGCTACTTCGGTATTCTATCTAAGAGGATGGTAGCACCATCAATCTCCAAAAGTCCTCCCAGATGTGAGTAGTAGTAGCTCTACATTTTGGTGTTGTTTCTTTCCCCACTCTCTTTCTACCTTACCCCATTCATGGTCTCAGGAATTTTAGGAATTTACTCTGTAACTTCAGAAAATGGACAGTTTTGCTGCAGGCAAAATCCATCTCCTGAAATATGTAAAATGCATATACTCTTACACATCTATATACACTATACACTCATGTATATGTTAGCAATTCTTTTCTCACTGTATCATTTTCTTTATTGAAAAGTTGGTCAGTGGGAACAACATTATTTTCAACATAACAATTATTCAATCCATTCAAAATAGTCATGTAAATAATCTCTAGCTTAATATACAAACATAAATTTCACAGGGACAGGAATTTATACATAAAACATAGAATTCAACTGCAGGCTATGTATACTTTGATATAATTCTACCTGTTTCAGCTACTCATTATAAACACTGAATAGGAATTAAAATCAAATTAAATATCAAATTAAATGAACGCCTCAGAAATTGCCCACTGGAACAAACTTTAGATTTCTTTGGTTGTCCCAATCACAGTGTATTACTGTCTCTTCTGCTAACAAATAGGCTAAACACATCCAGAAATAGAAACAACTTGCCCTTAGTCAGTATTTCCAAGTCACTCATTTAACTTAAGAAATTCAGATTCTGGAATACTCTTTTAAAAAGTTATTTTTTAAAAGTGTCACATTATAGAAATTAAGAAATAATTTTATATCCTCATATATAAAGAAGACTTTAGAAGACTATTAGGCAGAGCATTGCCAGCAGGTCGAGGGAGGTGATCCTCCCCCTCTACTCAGCCCTGGTGAGGCCACATCTGGAGTACTGCGTCCAGTTCTGGGCTCCCCAGTACAAGAGGGATGTGGCACTACTGGAGCAAGTCCAGCGAAGGGCTACAAAGATGATTAGGGGACTGGAGCATCTCTCTTATGAGGCAAGGCTGAGAGAGCTGGGACTCTTCAGCCTGGAGAAGACTGAGAGGGGCTTTTATCAGTGTATACAAATATCTAAAGGGAGGGTGTCAAGAGGATGGGGCCAGACTGGCCAGACTGTTTTCAATGGTGCCCACTGACAGGATGCAAGGCAATGGGCACAAACTGAAACACAGGCAGTTCCAGCTGAACATGAGAAAAAACTTCTTCACTGTGAGGGTGACTGTTACTGTCGCGTGAAGGGAGGACAAGGGGTAATCAACTTTGCCTGCCAGAGCCCTCCTAAAAGGGCTTTCACTGAGTCAGGTTCACAAAGTTGGGCAAAATAAGAAAGGCCCTCCCCTTTGGTAATCAACTTTGCTTGCCAGAGCCCTCCTCAAAAGGACTTTCACTGAGTCAGGTTCGCAAAGCTGATCAAAATAGACAATTTATTAAAGTGACAGATCAACAGGTTCAGGATTGCCGGTGATAAATGCACTTACTGCAAAAAATTCTACTTTTTCTGAGCTCAAACTGATAATTAAGCGCTTTCAACAATGGTATTTTTCCCGGGGTAACGTCCGACGTTGCCGGAGGCGCAAACCTTACCAAAAAAGCGTCCCTGTTTGGGGAGGAGAGAGGTCCAGGCCCGTCGACCCATCCGTAGGTTGGTGTTCTCGTCCTCAAAATGGAGGATCATTTATGCATCTCTTGGCGAGGTGGGGCTGAGTCAAAGACTATGGGATGTTTGGTCCTTGTCGAGCTCAGTAGAGGGTGTCAATGGCTGATGGCCTTTTTTTTCTTTTGCCCCTGTCAACAACACCAGGCTGCAAGACTCCCGCCTCACCCCAGGTGTCGTTTTGGGTAGAGCAATGTGGAGTGGTGAGACCTCTGCCTCGCCCTGAGCGTTGCCTCACCCCTCACCGGCATGGGCATCAGGCCGCAAATCACCCCTTGTATCCACTGTTTACCCCACGGCAGGGAGGATCACAGATAATCACAGACCATTATCCCACAGTGACAGAGCACTGGAACAGGTTGCCCAGAGAGGTTGTGGAGTCTCCTTCTTCGGATATATTCAAAACCCACCTGGATGTGATTCTGTGCTTGAGCAGGGGGGTTGGACTAGATGATCTCCAGAGGTCTCTTCCAACCTCAACCATTCTGTGATTCTATGATTCTGTGAGAAAATGTAGATCTACATGTTACCTGGAATTAAATATTTTATAACTCTGTGTACAAAGTATTCATGACACTTAGCTCTATTTTGCTTATTTCCCTAATTGACTTTCTCTATCTGAATTAGTATTCTCAAATATAGTGATGTCTGTTAGAAAAGCATTACCCATCATGCCATTTGAGGTGTCAAAATATCATTTTTCATAGAAGTAGAGAAAGATATCTTTCTATAAATTTCTTAAATCGCACAACTTGCTTTAATTGCAATCAAGTGTGGAAGAGAGGGCTGTCATAATACCATAGTTTTAACATGCAGATGAAGACTGAAGATCTGGGAATCGGCTTCATGATCCACAAATTGTTCCACGTTATCTTCCATTCACTGTTTTATAGTGCTAGAAGGATGCTGTCTCACTGGAGGAGAGGAGGAGGGATCAAAGATGAGCAGCAATCTTTGTATTAAGTGGTCTAACGTTGCCTGTATCAAAACTAATCAGGTCGTGTAAAAGCCCTAGCACGCACTGTAGAAGTTTAAAGTTTAACAGAGAGGCAGCCATCCAGACAGCAGCTCTGATCACACTGCATATTATACAATATTTTTCTCAGAGACTCCTCATCCAGATAAGCATGAAATATCTTTAACATGAGAAATGCATACAGAGAAAATACATACAGAGAAAATGGAGCTTTTACTATGTTCTCTCATAATTTTCATAGGTTTTGTAAACATTGCTTACATTCATCACAAAAGGTCTATGATGATTTTCTGGACATTTGTATAGGCTTTTTATAATCTTCTATACATTGTTGTTTCTCTTCTTAAAAGTGCCTATTTAAAAATATAATCTCAGAGTTAAATTAGTTCAAGCTATTCTAAACATACTACATTTGTCTAGGGCAAGTTTCAGGGGGGTTGGCAATTTTAATTAGAAATGGCACAATGATTGTGCACAATGTAGCAGATTATCAGGGCTACTTGTTAAATTTTAAAAGGCAAGCTAAGCTTCAGAGTGAAGCTAGTGTCCAGATTAGCAAATTTGAGTTTATAGTTTATGCTCACAAAATAATTGCTTTTTCCTCTTTCCTTTTGCAGATTGTTCTTTGTCCAAGAAAACTACCAAGACTACAAATCTCTGACTAATTTCTGTGAACTGAACTTGGATTCACAGCAATACAACTAAGTAAAATGCCATGCCCTTTTTATATGCATGCCTCTATTTTTAACATTTCTTATTTTTATGTTATATTCTTAATATACTCTTTGCTGAAGTATAGCATGTTTGCACCTCAGAAGGTCATTATTTGCAATTCTGAGAAGAAATGCTGAACTAAACAAAAATAGATATCTGCAAGAGCAGATATGCACGGGTGGAAAGAGAAGAAAGAATAGTCCACCATATACCCTTTGCATTAGGACTATCTGGCATGCAGCAGAGTTTGTTACCCTTTCTTCCCCCTCTCTGGCACTGAAACAGAAGTCTCTCTCTGTTTGTGTAGCCTGCAGAAGACTAACACTGGCACTGCACCACATGAAGGTGAAGCATGGGCTCCTACAATCCCCTCCTTGGATGGTTAGCAGTGTTACCTAATTTAGACTTGTGGAACAACTCCATGATTTCATTCCCAATGCAATATGATGATTTCTTGCTTGTAGAGTTATCTTTGGAGGCAACACAGAATCTTTACGAAAGCTAAAGAAAAGGAAGGCAAGAATGATACTCTTCAATTGTGCAAGTTCTCAAATGATAATCCATGAAGCAGCAGTAATCTATTAACACTGTTGATGGTCAATGGAAAGTTATGATACATTTCTTCATTTTATCTCCAAGTATTAGCTTATATTTAAAGATAGTTAAGAATACATTAGATAAAAAGGTTAATATGAAAAAGGGAACTAGGAAATGATAAGGGCTTAAGGTGGCAATCCTGACTATGCCATAGACTACTTCTGTGATTGCTTTCATGTTGTTTAGCTTCCTTGCAATTTAACTGCTCACTGTTGGCAAATGGGCAGTAATGATTTTCACCCGTCATTGTGTGATGGGCAAATATTGTCGTATCACAGGCAACGTAAATATCCTTATATTGTAATGAACACATTTCTAAACTTTTCACAAGCATCAAGATCCACAACTGGCGCATTTGTGAATAGAACAAAGAGATGCATCTTCTACAATCCATGATATGCAGCAAACAGTATGTAAGGTAGTGTTCATTTAAAATTAGGAGTATTTTCAAAATGGTTGAGAATAACTGTTCTGGAATACCTTTCATGGTTTTACTCTTGTTAAGTAAAGATACAAATACATACCTTCTTTCTTTCAAGGAAATCTATCCCCAGTGAATGATCTGAAGCTTAATCAGAAGTGTTTTTTAAGGTATTGTAAGTAATTATACCCATCTTCCATTTTGGACTCATTGATTTTGTTGTTGTTGCTGTTACTTCTAAACCAAAAGTCTTCCCAGTTGCATAGTTGCATGCACCCTCAGGCTCAATAGACGTTGCACTATTAAAAAGACAGTTTTCTATTTACTATCCACACAGGATTAGCCCTACACTCCAAAGTCAAGTCAACTGAAATAATAGTGATTTTTTGACTTTGCAAAAATTGCCAGAAGACTGCTAGGCAGAAAACCACATACACATCTGAAACCTTCTAAGGATATAATATGAACAGGAGTCAAAATTCAATTACAGTGTCATTATGTATCAAGTCCACCCAGTCTATTGATTATCTGATTTACAGTGATACCCTTGGGGCACAATAAAGACAGCTTGAAAATATGTCAGTCCTGATATACTCTACGGTATATCTTCTGTCTTTGCAGTCATGTATCCCTTTATCAATGACCAGATAGTTTGCTGAGGTCAAATGGTTCCTAGTATGTGGCAGGAGGGCGAGAGGAAGAGGAGGGAAGGAAAAGAGGTTCCTCCTCCCTCCTTCCTACCCTTCCTCCTTCTCCTCTTGCTCTCTCTCATATACTGTTTTGACTGTCAAAACAGATTATCTTCATATATATATTCCATCTAGAAACAATGTCGTATGAAGTAAACTACCATATTAAAGAATAAACTTGTATAATGAATCATTTCATTAGACAGGATTCTTCCCTAAAGGCTCCTATTTGCAATGAAATCTTCACACAATACTTTACCTAGAGAAGCAGTATGTCTGCTAGGAGCATTACAAAATAATTACCAAATGACAAAATATGATATTCCAGCCTTTTAGAAGAACGAATAATAATAATAACAATAGTCTAAAAAATCCCAGTTTTATTGGTACATTCAAGCTGTTTACACTGCATGGTGCAAAATGACCATTAACTTAACTAAAACTTTACAATGCCAAACAGCTCTCCCCAGAGCACACTGGCAACATGCAGAGCAAAAACAGTGAACTACAGAATCCTTAATTTTTAAGGGGGGCAATATTCACAGTATTCCAGAAATAAAAATGTTCAGTGGTCATGTTCATTTACAGTGTTTCTTATCTCTGTATGCCACATTAATTTAATGAAATCCAGAATGTTTTGTTTACAAATTTTATCAAATGTAAAAAAATGTGGAAACTATCCAACGGAATAAAAAAGGGCTTTTCTTAAAAACTTCATTTGGAGAACTGAATAAAGTCTTTTGTTATATCCGTAATAAGAATTCCAGGAGCTTGTTTATACATATTTTTTGCCTGAAAATATCTTGATGTCAAGACTCAAGAACGACTTGTTTCAAGTTAGGGTAACCTTCATTTCAGAGCAAGGGCTTATGCTTACAGTGGACAAAGTGTTTTTTCTTTTCTCTACACAGACAGCTATCTTGTATTGACAATGAACTGTATTGAAGAGGCCTTGCTGAAGGAATAAAGAATTTCTGCATTGTGCACACATTCTTGTGCTGAAGATTTACATTTGCCTACAAGAGTTTAGACTCCAGTAAATAGGGATTATGCAGTGGATCTGCCCTTACAAAGGTTTGGTTGCTGCGTGGGAAAAAAAAAAAAGCTTCTTCCTTTGGGTCCCTTGTTGCTGATTTTCATTTCACTCTTCAGGAATTCAAACATAAAACATGTTTTGAACCTTTTTTAGATAGAGTTGCCTCATACCCACAATTCTTCCTGTATCTCAGCCTCTGCAGTTTGCTAGCTTGCTCTAATTTATTTAAATGTACACGTCTTTCAATGTAGTTCTGTTCTGTAATAAAATGATTGCAAAGATATTCAATTTTCAGAATAGTGTGTTAACTTACACTACAGAATGGGCATTATTGGAGAAAAATTCGGATTATTCAGCAATGCTGTTCATGCTGTGAGTGCTCTGCACAGGTCAGATTATGTAATTCCAATTGCCCTACTGTTGTGACTATCTGAGCAAGAAGTTAAGTTGAAGGTAGAAGATAAATAGAAAGAAAGCATGCCTATCATGATATGATTTTTCAAGTTCTCCTTGTTCATTTGTTTGTTTTAAAAAATATCACTATTTACTTTAGGAAAGTACTGGTTTCTTTTGACTTTTGCACGCTTTTGAGAAAACAGGATTTTTCTCTCAGTCCACAGCTACTTATTTTTAGCATTTGAAAAGTTGCAAAGTATTTGCAAGTCTACTGTCTAATATATGCAACATCATTTATGCAGTATTTAAAACCTAGTGATCGTCATTAGGAGTTCAATATTTGCTCACAGTTGTTACATGTTGATATCAGAGACAATTTCAAACTACCTTTACTTAAACATGGGAAGGCCTGACTGGCCTGATTCATATCCTATGCAGAACAAAGCATTAACCATCATGACAGTTTCATTAACTCGTAGAGCTCTACTTTAGATCTATATATGCCATGCTGTGCAGAGTCATCTTTCATGCATACCTGCATCATTCTGTGTRAGTATACATACATATTTTGTCTTTCATTCCCATTTTTCCCCGTTCATCCTCTCCATATCAATGATGGGGCTAAATGAAGAAAGTTTCAATAAGTTTGTATTTATGAAACATCCAGTTATCATTCCTTAGCTCTGTTTCAGGCACTTAAGATTTACTGATGATTTCTGTAATCTTTGGCTAGACACAGACTTGCTTTGTTTCTGTGTTCAGACAAGTTCAGGTCTGCTCCTGCCATTATGATAGATGCAGTCTCTAGGCTCTATGGTGATTTATTTCCTCTTTTTTAGTGTATAACAGAGCATTCCAATCAAATGGTCATTATAAAAAACTAAGACACTTCCAAAACTGCTTCAGGTCCTGTTTTCTGCTCACTTCTCCCCTTTCCAAAATTCCCAAGGGTGCCTTTCAGTGTATCCTGAAAGTCAGCAACTTCCTCTAGCATCAAAGCTATTATGTGTCTGGAATTCTCTAGACATGCTCTCTTTTTCCAAGGAGGAACTTCTCTACGTAAGTAAGAACCCTATGGGTGTTGCCCAGGTTTTCAGAGGTCTGGCAGTTTCTGACGATTGCCTGATTCATTCATCGACCAGCCCTCTGGCGCCCGAAGCATCTGGAATATATTGGATTCACTGATCCTGGTCAGCAGCAGCTTCTTCTGCCCAGTTAAACTGTAGGCTTGTTTGGGCTTCTGATCACAACCACAGTGTGTCAGCATGGGAAAGGAGAACATGGTCAATCAGGCAGGTCTGATTCTTAAATTTTTAAGGAAATAGCTAGTTAACTTTTGTTGAAACAGTATTTTAAGTTGATGCAGGTGAACTGTACTATATAATAGGAACCAGTTGTGCTGTGCACTGATTTCGCATTTCTGACTGTATCCTTAGACTGCATCTTCTGTCTGCATCCATAGAGTACATTGCAATAGTCTAATCTGAGCATGGAAGGGGAAACCCMTGTGTTAGAAAGTGAGGAGTGCAGAATGCAGCAGCACTGCACAGCCCCTAACTATTGTGTTTCTGTTCTCCCCAACCAGTCATCCTCCTGTCTGGTTTACAAAATAGAATTTCAGCATGTTAAGTTCAAGACTAAGGGCTGAGAGCTTTAAAGAAAGTTATTTAATATTGATTTGAATGCCAAAATATTTCATTAAAGGAAAAAATTCAATAATGTTAAGATATGTAATATTTTACATAATAAGGGTTAGATGAAAAATGAAAAAAATGTTCAATAATTTATTCTGAAAAATTGTAAAATATATCAAATATATAGTTGGTAAAATATATTCACAAATTTTCCACCCAATCCCACAATACAAAAAATAATGTATACATGAATTTTCAAATACTTTATAAAAAATATATGAAAATATATTAAATTTATAACTTGATGAACATTATAGTGAGACATCAATAGAAGTTATTGTTTTTCATGCACACTGAGAGCTGTGATTTATGAATGGGTTGTTATTTATTAGCTTTTCATGGTTAGGGTATAGTTTATCCCTTTCTCTAGATACTACTAAACCAGCTTTAGAAACTGGTTGTTTTTCAAGATATTTAGAAGGGAGGAAAATATATTTATTTTTCTTTCAATTTGATTAATGTTGACCTGTTTAAAAAAATACTATTCTTGGTACTGCATTTTTTGTAAATGAAAAGTTATTCATATGAAAATTCATAAAATTACAAGATATATAATTAAATTATGGTCAAGATTGGTTGGATTCTTTGCCTTTGATATTACTGTGTGATAGCCACTCTTCCCTATATGTGGATGCTACATATTTGATAAGCTTAATGCCTCATAAATAAATTCACTATACAGATGTCTGAGAAATGTTCCTCGGATTCTCCATTGGAACTCTTTAGTTTCTGCCTGGAGAAAATTAGACTTAAACAAGGGTAGTTTAATAAACATTGGGTTCAGGAAGATCAAAGACAGAAATCACTGAAAGGGATCTAAAGAAATTTGTGGTGCTTCTAATCCGCACTTTACCTGGAGACTTAGAGATTTCAGAGCATAACTTACTTGTAATTTGAGAGTGACTTTAATACTTCTTTGAGTTAAGGAATAGAATATGGTACAGTCAGATAAAGCACTGTATAAAGTATGGAATATATGGAAAACTCAATACCTTAAAAAAGTAATCATGTCACATCTTGGTCAAGGTGCATGAAGGGGAAAAGCTTTGCTCATGAACCAAACCTATTGAGAGTAGTGGCATGAAACTTCTGAATGCTCATGGGACATTATCAGGAAATGTGAAGAAAAATATTTCAGCTGAGTATTTTTGACATTCAGGTGTTTTGTTTTTGTTGAGTAGATGTAATTTTATCCAGAGAACAGACATATCTTTTCTTTTTTTTTTTTCTGTCAAAACCTATTACAAATGTTTTGATAGAATATTTTTGATGGGGCATTTGTAAATATGCATTTCTTTCTGCCAACTTCTACTAACAGAGCTCAGACTTATTTCGTTACTGTTGGGTTTATTTTGCCTCCTCATTCACAGAGAGAAAGAAAGAGAGAGTGTGCTTGAGAGGGGACATCTTTTTAAATACTGTATGCACTTTAATATTCACAAAATAGTAAGAAAATAGAATGAAAACAAAAACGTAATTGCTTTTGCTGCACGAATGATTGCTTGCACAATACAATTAAACAGAAGGGAAAAATTATTGCATCTTTGGCAGTTAATTCAGGGTGTATCACACTGCTAATCCTCAGAGGACTTAATTTTCTGCCAAAACTAAACAAAATATATTACAAACATATCTGATCACCAAAAGAGAAAAAGACAATCCAAACAAAGGAGATAAATAAACTACACCTCATAAATCAATGTCAGGCCACAAACAGATTGTTTTTGTCTAAAACCACTCCTGCCTTGAATTGAAGTACTTTACTTACAGAAAACATTTCTGCTTTCAAGTGAGGGTTTTTCTGTTAACAAAACCATTGTTAAAGCATGCTGCAGAACATTATTTATTTATTTTTGTGGAAGAATCACTTCATCTGATCCAAATATTTAATCTTGCTGCAAGAGAAAAAGGATGGTACTAGCTTTGTAAAATACATGAACTCATATATATGAGTAAATACACATGCATATTTTCATATATTTGTGTATACATATTTATATATATATCCACACATGTATATTTTAACTCATTTGGCTCATCCTAATCTACTGTTACTCTTCATATGACAACAGCTTTATTCACCTATGAAGGCAGTATGGCCTAGGTGATTCAGTGATTTAATCACTTTCCAAATGCTGTCTAATACAGTTTTTGAGGCACAGCAAACCAGCATCTTCTTTATGAATGATCTGCAGTTTACTATGAGGCCATGAAATGATCAAATAAAAGCTCCACTGAATCTTAGCTACAGAGCTGACTGTTTATTCATGCTGCACAGTTAGAAAAAAAGAGTATCAGAGGATGGTGATATTTTAATGGGACTAAACCACTGACAATTTAACTTCAGCTAGTTTCCTTGTCTTCTCTTTATATCAGGTGGTCTGCTCAGTAGCACAAAATTAGGGTTTATGTGCTCTGTAAAGGAGGCAATTTTCCTTTTTCTTTTTTTTTAAATTTTAATTCCTTAAAAATCTATGTACAGTGTGATACCTAAATTTAACAAGTCTACTTAACAGTAGTACTAGATTAGAAGAGACAATAATAGCAGTGACAATAATAATCATAAAACCTTGCAAATAGCACTTTTCTTTCACAGGTGTTAGGATTCTTTTTAAAGATCAATTAATTCTCACAAATGCAAAAAAAAAAAGGGGGGGGGGGACTGAATCAAAAGCACAGCCAGGAATGTAGCTCTGGAGTGTTCTTTTTCAGGTGTTTGCCCTAACCAAATAGCACTTCCCTTTACCAGTGTGCTGTCACAAACTGGAGAAATTCAATGACAGGCATTAAGATCAGAAACTGAGCTCTGCTTCTTCCAGGTGGCAGAGGTGAAATCAAATTGGCATTTCAGTATGCTCAGAACGATAAAACTTTTGTGAGTTTTGGTATTTGTTTCACATTTTATCCTCTTATTTTGTTATACTACAAAACACTCAGATCAAGAGTGTCTCTTGAAGCCATTGGCAATTACAACTGAGGAAAACATTCTGCACTTCTGCAGGTAAAGCCCCAGCACTGCAAGAATGGAAATATCACTAGGAAAACTCCCAGAAACCAAGTAAAGCAAGCATTTAATTATTGGCTGGGTTCAGCTTTAATGAAAAAAATATATATATCAAAAGAAAGTTTTTGAAAGAAAGTGCTCTGTATGTTAATTTGTTTAGCTAATTAAAATTTATTTGTAGAGGTCAGGCAGCAGATGTTTGAGCAACTGATAAAGACACTATGACCACTTCACCTGTTCGGATCTGTATTTCCTCTGGTAAAAGAGGAAATACTAATTCAGTCTCAAATACATACGTTTGATCTGCTATCTAAACCATTGGGAGGAAAAAAAAACAATAAAAGTGACAGTTTTCTTCTACCTTTTTGGATATAATCACACAGTTTATGCATGCATCTCTACAAAGAGTACTGTGGCATGTCCCGAATCTTCTCTTAATAAGAAAATCACTCTTGTCTCACCTTATTCTTGAACTATAATAATGATTAGTAATAGGTCAAATCTTATGTTCAGATCTCTACAGTGATTCAGTCAGAGAGGATCTGAGCTACATCTGCAACATCCTGTGCAAGGATCCTCCTTGCTGCTGCAACGGAGGATAGTATGTTGTGGGTCTTATTCTCTCCTCTTCAAAGTATCCACTTTGTATAACAAATATAAATTAAAAAAGCAGGAACAGAAATGTATCCAGGCACTTTATTTTCTTTCTTTTTTCTTTTTTTTAATTCTTTTCTTAATTTATCCAAAGAAAAATGTTTTAGCTTTGACAATACCTAAAAAACCCAAAGCCAAATAATTCTATTTAAAAGTGATCCTAACAACAGAAGAAGTTTGATGCAGTTGCCAAATAAAATAAGTCCATTATCAGAATTGCCCTTTTTAAAACCAATGATGTTGATAAGAGACTTAAATGATGCTTAATATATTTTTCCCTAAGAATATATGCAAAGGCATATAAATTTCAACATTAGGCAACAAAGGCATTAAATTTCAACACAAAATTTCAGATAATCGCATTCACCCTACTGCTATTAGAGACAGGTTACTGTGATCAAGTATGCTGATGAATCTTATAAAAGAAAAAGTAGCTACAAATAACAAATGGTGGTAGGTGCCAGTAGTGAAAAAAGTAGGTTAGGAAGTAAGTAAATAAGCTGAAGACATGTTTATTTATAATTATATGTGCAAGTGCAAACATGGGGATGAACTGGAACACATAGACATATACACATAAGGTAAAAGATGGATAGGGAATCCAACTTCTTGTAAAAAATATCACTGAAAAGTTGCAAAGCAATTATCTTTCTGTCATTCCATCTTCTTTTCCCTTCTTTCCATTTTTTTTTCTCTCTGCCTAATAAAATGTGCATGGAAATATAATAATGACATCTACTTAAAAATAACAAACCTGTTAAAAATACCAGTGGGAGGTGACTTACTGAATATAGGTTTTAAGGAAAAGTTAATGTCATGGAACAAGCTTAACAAATACATATATTTTTATTAACAAATTAACTGTCTCCTGGGAGCAGGGTGAGATAAAGATTTTAAAAAAAGGTTTAAAATTAGATTTCCATGCTTTAAAAAAATCATCTAGGTGTATTAGCTTCTCCAGTGTAAGCTTCTCCTGAGCAGCTAGAATTCCCCATGGCGCACATGTGAAAGAAGCCTCACAATTTTCAAAACTTAGGTCACTTCAAATATTTCAGCGCCTACACAGATCAAGACTCGGGTTTTAGGCACTCACGTGGTAAATCATCATTAGACAATGATGGAAATAGGCTAACACAGCAGCAGAACATATCAGCAATTGTGCATGGGATCTGTGATTTCTACAGGAGGAAGACAGGACAGATAAGGATGCGAAGGTATTTATACTAATATACCATACTGGTAGTTCATACCCAGAGCATTCTCAACATACACTGACACCCAGCAGCCCCAGTGAAGTTCAGATCCAAATTTTATCTTAGTTCTGCTATGGTTTGATCAGGAGTTCTGGTGAGGATCTGTCCCTAGCAGTATATAAAACAAGACTGTACTTTGAAACTAGGAAACTACTATAGTTGAGCTAATTTAATGTTTAGTTAAAAGAGAAAATTCATTTTTATTTTTCCTTTATTATTAATGCTGTATCAAGAACCATTTCAGAAGCTAGGAATTTTTTTTTTTAAGCATGCAGCTATAAAAATATTTGCCATATATTATTTTTAAGTGAAAAACCTTTGAAGGACACCCATTTAATCTATTTAATGTGTGACTGCTTATATCTGCAGTGTGTGTTCTAATTTAACTGATCTTACATAGCTGTCATTCTAAAGCCGATAATCTGCATGTATGTGATATAAGCATAACCTTTAATGAACAATGTTCACACACAGAAGTTGCTAATATAATGCTAGCATAGCAGCACCTGCCAACACCTCTGCAATTAGAAATCTGTGTCAGCATTTCAATTATAAAGCACCTCCTAATTTAGAGGATTATAACTTGACAGTAAAAATTCATTGTGTTGCAACTTGACATGTAAGGTCTCAGTTCAAAGCTTTTTTATTAATATGGATTTAAACTGGTTTAGATATTATGAAGTTATAGAAGACTGCAGCGGAAAAGGAAGACACTCTGTGGATGTTTCTTCATCACTACTGTAGCTCAAATGCTTTGAAAGGAAAATCCACAAATGTTACAGTTGTTTATATATAATTAGGATCAGCGACTGAGGTTTTTTTCTATTAATGTAGCAGTAAGATCTAAGCTTTAAAACACACCAGTGTCATGTTTGTTCCTTTTTATTGTTTTAGGATGCATATTTATTATTAACGCTAAGTATGAAACATGCACCAGTTCACTGCTAATCCAGATCATGGTAGTATCTGTCTGAGCCTGTGGACTAAAGATCTCTCCTTAATCATATGCCACTTACTGATAGCATATTCATGAATTAAGAACTTCTTAAGTACATACTGATATGAAAAACAACAATTGCTCCATCTGAGAAATTACCACCTAGTATATCAATAATCTACTTATCAAAGTTGCCTGTTACTTTGCACTGGCACAGTAACTGCTAACTATGCCTCAGATATCACTATCTGTTGTGGAAAGGAAATCATTTTCAGATTGTGACAGGGTTAGGATCCACTGAGAGAGATAAATGATAGGGATTTCGTCCCGTTCTTAGAGAGGCGGTTGCAAGTGGAAAAATATCAATAACAACTAGATCAGTTCTGTGACCTTGCAGAGAATATTCCCCTCCACTGCTATTTCTAGCCCTTTTAAGTTGTTTTCACAGCCTAAAAAGGCTGCAAAGCATTATGAGGAACTCCTATAGTTCAACAGCTATATGGGATGATGTGTTAAGGTTCATACCACCTTATTCTGTTGCCTGATGGAAAAAAAAGAATTTGAGCTAGACAGTGAAAGTAAAGGGAATCAGCTGTGAGTAAGGCCAGAGTACTCTGGGCAATCTGAGGTGTTGAACGAAGTGTCGCCCGCGAACTGCAGCGGTGGCGAAGGCTCATCAACAGGCAGATAGCAGCTCACCACGTCAGAGCCTCAGGCTGACCTGCCCCACGCTGAGACCTGGGACACTTCATCTTGGGCGTGTTATGGCATTAGCACGGCCACATCACTCCTGTTTCCCACCAGTAAATGGGCGGAGTGAACTCAGTCTTCCTGCAAAAGGCTGTGTAGGCCAAAAAGACAATTCCTGAAATGGTCTCCCATGGAACRTGTTGAAATGTGTAAGGTTTACAGCCACATCAGGCCTCTCATGGGCAAGGCAGCTCTTTCCCTGCAGCTGGAACAAGCAGAAGGGCTTGTGAAAAGAAAGTAAGGAGGATGTAAATGAAGACATTAGGCTTCCTTTATGATTCTTCAACCCTGCATATTGCTATTACCTTTAAACTGCTTTTGGCTCAAAATTATGCCATTCATACTAGCGCCTGAGTTATACATTCTACTGTACTGCTTTTCAATGCTCATTATTTTACAGGAGGCTTTTAAATGGCAGCTGTTTTCTCTGTGGTTTCTCACAGTATTTTAAAATGCCAGAAGTCCAGATATTCCAAGTGCTCCTTGCTGTCTTTAACAGGTCATAAGTAGAGACCAAAACTCAGAAGACATTTAAGCTGAGATATATGAAATTATATACATTTCAGTCAAGATCATATCACATTCTATTTCTTGTACTGTTTTGTTGTTTCATTTAGAGGTCTTTGTAACCAAGAAAAAAGGTCTGGTCCCCTGTATTAGACACAAGAATTTGCTTCAACCTTTCGAGAAGGTACAGTATTTATTTTCTTATTTAATCTTCTTGATTCAATATAATGGCATGTGAATGGTCAGAAGAGAG
Organism: Apteryx rowi; assembly: GCF_003343035.1. Lineage (NCBI taxonomy): Eukaryota > Metazoa > Chordata > Aves > Apterygiformes > Apterygidae > Apteryx > Apteryx rowi. The sequence goes on along the minus strand of NW_020450934.1, from coordinate 167,795 downwards.
ACTTCAAAAAACTTAGATGGTTGTGCAAAGATATCCTAATCTGGACCTTTTTTTTGTGCATATACCAAAAGAGCAAAACATGCTATTACTCATCAAGATTAATTTAACTCATGTAACTCTCATGTTTTAAGCCTTTCATTTTACTTAGGCATTATTCTACTTTTTTTTTTACAGGTTATGCCACTGATGCCTATCACCCAGTGATAGTGCATCCATGAATCACAAACAGAATAAATGTTATACTCTGAAAGTTTAGATTTGTATTTCCTGGCCATTAAGATAAATATTTCAGTTATCTGCTTGATATATTAAAAAAACAACTTTGCAGCACCCTCTAGTGACACATCACCAAATCAGAATGTTCTGGAAAATGAAGAGACTTGAAAGAGAAGGTCTTGATCTGAAGGAAAAAAACACCTTTGGTCTCAGTATGATGGCAGAATCTGTTCGGTTTTACTGCTCTGACTTCTTGAGGTGAGTTAAGACCTGATTCCTCCAAGACTCTTGTAAGCACAAATGCATTTCCTTGACCTTAAACCATTCCAATAGAACTGGATTTGTGTTTTATTTGAAACCACTCTCTTAATATAAAATCAAATATTTTTTCCATCCATTATGACCCTATGTTCACACCCAATGGAATCCCTAAATCCCCTTCATTCCTTATACCTTAGATCTGTCATTTGTTCAGTGCTGTGTTATGGTGGTCATGCAGCCTAAAGTCTGCTAGCAGACACGCAACTGAAAGACTTGCTTCACTGCATGCAAGTCCTTGAGCGTGACTAGTAGAGCTTAGTATAGTTTGGTTCTGAAGCTTTCTAACTGTGCTTCAGGCCAACTAAACATCCTAAAGTTAGGATTTTTTTTTTTTCCCTTTACACTACTGTAAGCCACCTGCCGATGTAAAACCACAGATATGTAAAAATTAAGCTTTATTGATGATTTATGTCCAAAATCATCTCATCTAATTTATGAAATGGTAGCATTGTTTATGGAAAGGCAAAACTGTCAAGCTGGTATTGGTTGGTTTTGGTGGTTTTATTACTGCACTAATGTTTATCTTGCTGTAAAAGGAAGTGTTGTGCCCAATAGTCTCTTCTATTTAACAGGATTACTCTGGATTTACCAGCTCGTAGAAGYTGAAGTTTGGATCATGGTTTTTGGTTTTGTTTTGTTTTGTTTTTCCTCTCCAATAAAACAGCATACACCTCTAATGGATTAATAAGGAACGTAGCTTTTTTGTGATTCTTGGCCTCCAGAATTAAACTGTTCATAAATACTGGCATACAACTATGCATTCTGTAAGCGTTGCTTTGACATATGAGATACTGCACTGTCCTTTCTTTCCTAGATCTGCCTATAAATAAAGTCCAAAGAGGTATAATTTAAGCATAATGATCTAGCTGAGATCTTAATGAGATATGATACCTGAATTTTTTTGCTGATTTAGAAGTGTGCCACTTTAGCTTGTGGAAAGTTGGTCATCTTTTGATTGGTCTTCTCAGAAACAGAAACATTATAACCTTCTTTCATCTTTTCACCTCTCTCCTCTAAAATAAAGGTTGCCACACTGTTACATACAAAGATAAAAATGGCAATATAAAAATGCTTTAAAAATACATGACAATATATTTTTTTGGTGTTGCAACATGCTGAAATCTAAGATCCTCCTGTCTTCTTTCATCCACTCATAAATGCTGAATATATTAATCCATCCCTTCCTTCTCCCAGATCTCCCAGGTGATCACAAAAGGATTTTGAGACAGGTTTTCTTTCATAAAGAAAGCATTTCTTGGCACCATAGATATAATTTCATAAATAATCAGCAAATATCAATTAGAATGATGAATCATAGACTTTCTGAGATAATCATATTTTCCAGGTGTCATTGTTTATTCACTATCCCCTGCATTCTTACAGCGCACAGATGCTTTTTAGAACTTACCATTGCTACCTATTATTCAAATTTCTGAAAGTAAATAATACATACAGAAAATGAAAGTCCCTTCCTTTCACATAAACATCTGTGGTTTAAAATACTAGCATTGTATGGCACATTTGCACACAAATGCAGACAAAGTATATACATAAGGAGCATTTACTAGTAAAATATCATAGAATAGTTAATAACATATACAGTATATCGTTAACTGCTGTTACTTTCTTGAGGAAAGGGCACTAGAAATAAAAAGGCACAAAAGCATTATTATTTGGTACTTTCATCAATAAAGTAGAAGATAATTGTATATAATATATATGCACAACATATAATAGAAACAGAGCTATCTCTTTAGGAAAAAAAAAGAAATATTATATATTTCCACAGGGTATTTACTGCTGTATTAGGAGTTATGAATAAAGTAAAAGGACAGCTTAAATTCTTGTCTCTTCAGGTTTTGTTGCAAATACTACACACTGTCTGTGCTAGAGAATGATTTGTGCACCTGAAATCAAACTTAAGACCATTTATCATGCAGAACGATGTGATTGCTACCAAAAAAAAAAAAGCAATGGAAGTAACAAATGTATAAAAGACAACTATATGTGTCTAATACAAGTTGCTCTTCTCTTTATGACCCAATATAAAAGTGGTGTTTTTCAAACCATGCTTATACCAGATTTCTACACTATGCAGCTTGTTTTATTGTTGACTCAGTTAAAAATTTCTCCTTGTTTTTCAGATGCTGTTGTTCTCTCTCTTTAACAAGTGCACACTGCAAATAATAAAGTGACTAAACCTATTTCCAAAAGACCTCACTACCTAGAAACAGGCACTAAAGATATATATTTGTGAATGAAAGATTATGCGAATCTTTTAAAACTCTTTGATAGCCTGAAGAACACACTACTGTTACTATTCTGTAGAGTCATTATTGACCACAACCTGTTTTGGTCAAATAAATTGTTTCTCATTTCTGATAAATCACTTTAAGACGTTTTGGGTCTTATTAAATGTCATTTCACAAGCATCTTCTTGATAAGGTTGTGATCCTGAAAAAGGATCTCAAAGGATCCTCAAAACAGATCTGTGACAAAGGATAATACAGACATTTTCATCTTCCATCCTCATTCTAAGGTCTTCTTACTGAAGTTGTTCAGATTTCCACACAGTTTCTTCATAATTCTTATCCATATTCTTTTTTTTTTTTCCTTTGAACTAGAAGATTCACTTTGGTGTTTCAGTTTTGAAGATATTTGTTTTTCTTCTTATCTCCTTAGTAAGTTTATTGTCTCACATCTCCATAAAGTGGTAGATTTCAGCTTCTTCAAATCCACCAGCAGCTTATTCTTTCTCTCTAGATGATGAAAAAAAGCACTCCATTCAATCTCTTGCCTTACTTTCCTTCTCCATTGAAAGTTTATCAGGCTTTATTTTTTCTAGATGTTTCAGTGCATTCATTGAGATCTCTGAATGTTGTTTTCATTATTTTACCTAGGAACTTTCCATAATCTTACAGGCACATGTGGATCTGAACTTCACTGATTTTAAAGACATCATCCACAAGTGGTTCAGGGCATGCAAATTCATTCCACATTGGGAATTTTGCAAAGATCATATCTCCTCAAAGATCAGCCCTCAAATATCACATTATTTCCTTCCCTCACATTTAAGAATACTAAGGAAAGTGTACCTTCTTGCATTAATTCAATGTTTATTCATCATCACAGCTTAAGTCTTTCATTGCAATCCAAATGTCATGTCAAGACATCCTATCACGTACTCCTTTGAAAAGGAAAAATTCAAATTATATTTCCATATCTTTAGAGGAGACTATTGAGCTGGACATGTTTGTTTCATATTAGAGCTGTGTGTGTCTTGTTAGGCTGTATATTGATTGTCCTCTCCTGTGACTGCAGTGTAAAGAGTTAGTCTCTATACACTTATCTGAGGTAGGACTTTATAAACAGGAAGAAGTGGTACAATACATTTCATTATTTCATTTCATTTCGTTTCGTTTCATTTCGTTTCGTTTCCACTTTGCAGAAATTGGCATAGCTGAATACTCTTTCATTCCTTTGCATTTTCTCCAAATCACTGACTAACAATATGAAATGGTAATGTCTGACAAATTCTTCATTTCTGGCTTTAATAATTCAGTGGGCATGTTGTTATTACTTTGTGTTACATTGTTCCAAACCACACAATTTTTTTTTTCCTTTGGTGTTTGATTCGTTCACTAGTGGCCATTCACTGTCTATCTAAAGAAAGCCCTTAATACCATAGCTAATACCCTCTCTTTAGTTGATTATTACCCTTCTAGAGTTATCTGAAATTATTAGTATTCACATCTTGTTCCATGCTTTCTTTCAGGCCATGCAAAAATACCATCTCCTGTGTTCTATTATAAGTCTTACTGGTGTTATCGTATTCTTCAGCATGAGATTGAATTTATTCTACGGGATATGATCTGAACTATGAATATGTTTCTAGTTGCTTGTGATCCCAAGTTGCTTTCCCACAATTGTGATTAAATGATCTGAAGGAGCTTTTGTTTTATTTTGTTTCTGATGTTCATTTTTCTACAAATGCCTCTATTGTATTTGTGAGAGTCCTCCTCTTCATATCACCTCCTTCCATGTTCRTCACAAAGTGGTATTGCAAGGCCTCAGATCTGTACCTGACACCCAGTATACCCTTCCATATTTAGTATTGATCAAAAATTTTATAGTGTATCTGTGGATGCATAGTTTAATTCAGCTATGTATTGTAACATTTTTAAAGGATGATCTGTAACTGATTCCACTACCATTTTTCTATATAGCGGGTTTGTGCCCCAGTTGGTTCTACCTTTGAGTTTTTTATTGTTGTCCCCTCCTCCTCCTGGCTTTGCATTGTAGTCAACCAAAAGAACAACTTCGGTGTACTTTGGGAATCCCTACCGTATTTGTTCAAGTTATTAATAACATTTTTTTTCATCTTTTGTTTCCTCTTTGTGAGCATAAGTCTTGATATAGCCAAATCGTGCCATCTCTCTTGTAGTTTTAGATCATAGATTAGTTCAATGGTAGAAGTTAAGTGAACAGTTGCTGATAATCTAATGTCACTTCTGATAAAGTGCTCTCCTGTTTCAGGCTTTGTAGTATCTCCATCCTCTCTTATAAACCAGTGTGATTTCTTTTAAAGATAACAAATTCACATTGTTTTATAAAAGATTAGAAGGGAGACACTACAAAGATTGATTTCCTGCCTTTATTTTTGAATAAAATTTATGACAATACCATATTGAACCAATTGCTGAACCCTGTTGAACATTCTGCAAACAAACAGGAATTAGTATATTTCTAAAGTCTTATTTAAAATACAAAGTATCCTTGTTTGTATGAAGGCTTTACTGAATTCACACAGGAGTTATTCTTGGCACAAATGCACTTAACTTGCCCTTATATATCTAATTCTGGCATTAATTCAAACATAAAGAAAATACTGTTTAATGCAGCTCCCATGAATACCATAATATCTTTTGCCATAACAGTAAAGAATATCTCGGTTATCATTCACCCTGTAGCAAAAACATACTGTCAAAGTCCCCAGTATATAATGCCTTGCACTTTACAGAACGTAGCTAAAGTATGTATCATATTAAAAAAACAAAACTGTATGAAGTTATAAATTCCTTTCCTGTTCCCAAGTGGYTATACTTTAAAAGAGCAAAACCAGTGATGACCAGGAACTAATTGAAAATATTATTGCCCATTTTAATAGTTGGCTGTGGTAATACTAATCACAACAACAAATATCAAACTATGTTTATTAGTGTGATATTCAGAAAATAAAATTTTATATTACATGGAATATATTTATAATGGGCTTCCTTCACACTTCTTGAAGCTTGAGCTGAAGCCATCAGAATGGAACAAGAACCTATCTAAAATTTCAGAGAAAAAGAAAATTAAGTATGTAAAAATGGATTTGGACATCGAAAAATACTGAAAAATGCTCCACTGCTGGCATCTGTGCAGTTCAGAGAACAAGAGAAGCACAGGCCTCATCACTGCAGACAAGCATAAATCTTTTAGTGAATCTAACCTCCAGTTAAAACTTGTATCAGTAAATTAGCAGTGTAAGCTAACAGAACTTAAACTACCACTTAGTAATAATGACACAAAAATAGCAGGCAGATTGTCAGTTTTTGATAACCCTACCATTTGTATAGGACATAGCAAATTACCTCAAGACAATAATAAGACAAAAGGAAAATACTTAAAAGTGAAATAATGTCCCCCCTTTAACTGTTATAGATCTTGAAAAAACTCTTACAGTTTTTCAGTATGAAGTGAATGCAGATGACAGGGTATAAACTTCATGTTTAAATGTAATTATTGAAAATAATTTCTTTCTTTTAGGGCCCCAATGCAGTATTTTCTTGATTAGGCAACAATAACAAGACATTACTATCTGTTATACCTTTTTGTGTTATCCATGGTCTCATCTATGGACCAGGAACCCAGCATAGTAGCTGCTTTGCAAACTTGCAACAAAAATCACAAATGCTTCATAGTTTAAGCCTTAAATTCTTTTTTTGTGTATTTGTTCTTGTTCAAAGCTCAATGATGGCAATTTTGAAGTACAGAAAATGAGGATTTTCTCATTAGTTGGTTTTATGATTATGATCTCTGGTAACCTAAAAATTGGATTAAAGTCTGCAGAGATTTTTGCTTTGCCTTTCTTAGATCACTGTGTGTTTTGGCTGACTCATATTTCTATCAGCATCAAAGGCAGGGAAAAAAGAAGAAAGATGTATTTACTGATTCCATATAGCTCATGCATAAGGAAAGGAAATACCTGAATAACAAGCATTCACAGCATCCTATTCTTCCACTGAATTGTTAGCGATGCATCCCCAAAGACTCCTCAGTGTGGTCTGATTTAAAATGTTCTTTGAAGCAACTACAAGCCTGTCTTGAACTAATTATCAAGTAACAACACACTACCATACTTGACAACTTGCACCATTTCTAAGTAAAGTAAGTCTTACTCTTTTGTTTTGCTTTGCTTTTTGATGGAAAAACTAATCCTGACCTTAAGGCATGTGAATAAATCTCATGTCCGACAGCTTGCTGAAACAGCTTTCTGGAAAGACACCCAGCCATTTATCATCTTCAGAGTTGATAATATCTTCTGTGAAATGATATCAATTAAAGACAGGTAAATAAAATAGTGTGGTGAGAAAGCATTTTAGCATTTTAGGGTAATTAAGAAATGGGGAGGAGAAAGAAAATACTAAGGTAAAGTCTGAACAACTTGTCTGTGCTTACTGAAAGATGAATTAAAAAGTAAAAAATGTTGCAAACTTTAAAGAAAACCTGCTTAATACTAATAAGAGTCAGATTATGATGTCCCATTGTTTTTAGTGGGACTAATACATGAAATAAGGTTTTGCTCTAAGAATGACAGTTTTACTAAGAATAAAGCTTAGTAGTAACATATGCCCAGTTAAGAGCTATAGACAATTATGGCATGCCTTATCCTCTCTGTTGGATGATCTCATCCCTCTTTTGGGATAGACCTTCCTTTTTTTGGGAGGATGGGGAGGTATATAGCTTTCACTTCTCTTCCTGGAGTTGCTTTCTCCTCTCCTGTTTTTGAACAGCAGAAAACTCTGTTGCCCTTAAAGAAGCAAAGGGGTCCAATGATTTTTTCCATCAAATTATTCAGCAATTTGATTGACATAAGATTTTTTCGCAGATTTTCAGGTCTAGGATTGCTGATACAGGATACTGGAATTTGAGGATACTAGTAGTACAAATCTTGGAATTAACCTGTAATTAATGCTCCATTCAAATGCATGGAACTGCTCATAGCTACTTCAACTATTTGGTCACACTTGTGAAATTCTGAGGCTGATATCAATACAGCTCAAGTGCTTGACCACATTTTACCCTACCTTCACCACAACATACACTAAACAAAAGCGTGAGCTCACATTTAGTGATTTTTCTTCCAAAATTGTCTTTATGAGGAGGCTGCTAGACCTTTGCATTAATCTATCATTGTCTAAATGAAAGTCATGTAGCATAAAAAGAGTATAAAAGCTTTAGGAGTTTCTTGAAAACTTAAGATGCAGAGTTGGAACATATTGATCTAAGGCTAACAGAGCACAGTAAAGAGAGGATCCTGGTCCTTTCAAACAAAAAATATTACAAGTTTTTAAAACAGCACAGGTGAAAATTAGTCCTTTCTAGGCCTGTGCCTTAATTGCTGCTAGAGGAACTTAACCAGTAAGTAGACAGGGACTTATTTTTAGCTGTTTGCTTTAATCAAATATACCTGTGAGATTACATTGCACCAGTTCTCACAGCTGGCATTGAAATGGAGTTAGCTAGCTAGAGATTTAGAAATAGTCTTTCAAGTTCACCTTTAGGAAGCTATATTAGTGTTGCCTAGTAGTCTGTTTAGTAATGCGACATACAGCATACCTGGCTTTAGACAGAACTAGAGATCAAATCTAACCTCATAAATCTCTCTGTTCATGACTACAGAAAGCTGTCAAAAACTAGATGTTGTTTCAGCCCCCAGGGGGCTGTTGTATTGTTCTGGATCTCTCTTAAGTGCCCTCTAGCAGCTGATCACCAAAATGTGTAATAGCTTTGGGAGGGACTACACTACCCTTTTGACTCCAGAGGTAGTATTTTGATAGGGCCTGACCTTAATGAGGCTGCTGGCATAAATGGCTAACATTAAGAGCAAAGGAAAGCCTTTACTGAATAACAAATAGCTGAAGAAAACACTTTCTGCACACCCCATAAATTATTACATTTACCTCTGGCAAGTATGTTTAGAGAAAATCGTTTTCTGCATCACATTTTAGAATACTCAGACTTAATAACAGTTGCTAACCCAGAAAGGCTCGGTTGCAAACAAGTGCTGGGCAAAATTATGCCACTTTCACTCAATTTGATCATTACTTGAGTCACAAATCTCACTGAATAGAGCTGGCTGGACTTTTGTGGCAGAGCGCAACTACCCCCCCCTACCCCGACACACCCCCCTTATCTCAGTCCCAGCTGACCACAAATAACTGACAGCACCTAGTGCTGACTAGGAGGAGCTAGATGATCCTGGTTGCAACTGGTGAGGCCAGAAACAGGCATGAGATCAGCAAAAAGGGTATATTTTCCCCAGCACAGCATGAGGTCATCAAAAAAGGGTATATCTCCACACCAAATATTGTATGACCATGAGTCAAACTCCGTGCCCATAAATAGCGCTGCAGCCTAGAACCCATGGAGCTCTCCAGCACGGCAGCAGGCTGCATGGCGGTGAATCTCCCCTTGAGCTGGGACGCCTCTCGAGGTTACTCTCCGGGAGTTAAGAGAACCTCTGACAAGAAACCGTTGGAGAGGTAAGAAACCGAGACTCGGGCACTAACAAATGTTCAGTAAGATTCGCTTGCTATGACTACGCTGTATGGCCATCTTCAATAAATCTGTTTGCAATAAACCCAGAGATAATAATATTACCAATAACACCACCCCAACCCACCCCCCCGGTGACAACTTCTCTTCCTTTCTGCTGTATTGTTTTACATTTATTCTACTGTTTAACCTATTTCGTTCCAATTTAGGGTAAAGGATAAGGATTTTAGATGTATGGGGGTACCAGAATATTATTTTTGTGCCTTAATGAAAGAAAGCATCCTCACCAGTTTTACTGACAATGAATTCTGAATCAGTATTTGTAATCCTATTGCTTAGCTACTACAAATAAGAACTGACAAATCACTTTCTTCTTCCTTTCCCTTTATAGCTGTATTCTTTTCTTGGAGCCTTACCACTAACACAGTTCCCCACAGTACCTTGTGGGAAAGTGTTGTCATCTGGGCCACTGCGTCCATGATGAGCTTAATTTCTGTAGGATGCCAGAGAAGTTAAATAGTTTACATAGTGTGAAGAAACAATTAAGCTGCCTAGAAGCTACATGATGCATAGCAAAATAATAGGTAAGAAGAGGACAGAAGCTTTGGAGTGAGCTTGATCTGCTGTACAGACAAGCAATTTGAAATGGCTGAAGTGATGATGAAGGGCACATTGGCTTAAAATTCGGCTGTAGCAAAACATTTCCAGCAATGACACTGCCATGCTGCTTTTTCAGTGTTCTTTTTTTTCTTTTGTTATCACTGTAGTATAAAAAATTATTTAAATATTACTTCATGCAGATATACCTCCTTTAATTCTGTAGCAGTTTGTAAACTAAACCAGATTTCACTCAAAGTGAAAAAGTTCAGAGAACTTTTCCTGGACTTTGCCACCTCTGGCAGGGGTGTAGCTTGAGAGGCTGAATGACCTTGAAAACAAATGAGCTACTTTCCACAAATCCTGTCCCTGCTATAAGAAGTGTCCTCTTTTCCCACACAGTGAACAAATGCCATGAAGATGAGCTCCAGCTACCTTGACAGCTGCTGCAAGTGGTCAGTTTTGCTCTTATGAGTAAGTTACCTCAAGATTTATATAACTGGTAGTAGAATTTAGATTTTGAAAAAAACTTGTTAAAAGTTCCACAAGTGTTTTAAGAGGTAAGATATATTTTCTCTTCAGTGAAACAATGACACAGTGTATAAATTGTTTATGGATGACATTAAAGCTCACAAATGAATTCTGCTAATTTTTCATGAATAAGTGACAGCAGATATTCAGAGACCCTTTAGAAAATAATTCTATATATATATATATTTTTAACTGCTCATGCAAATGATAAACAAAAGAATAGTGAAATGTCTGGATAATACTTTGGCTGAAATATAAATCTAGCTTCTCAGTTTTTATTGATTCCAGCTCCATAATATCTGAGTGTTTCCCAGGTTAATTAGATTAGCATAGCAGGGCTCCTAAAGGAATCTTTAGCTCTGCTCCCTCAGTCATTGTGTGAGACTAATTGGGGAAAGTTTGTTTGTTTATATGTTTGTAGGGAAAATGGTAGCTGCTATTGTGAATGTCATTCTAATTATAGTGGAAAAGATTTGTCAGAGAGGATGTATGAAGAAGATGTGGTCAGACTTTGAATTATTCTAGTCTTCCCTGAAAATTCATTCCACAAATAAATCTTGCTGCACCTTATATTCAGATCTCATAAATGTATCTCTCTTGGCATTGTGATGTGAGATATCACCAATGAAGATGGGATGTTTCACAATAAAAACTCTGAAGAAAAGAACTAAGATTTAGAAGTCTTCTGGAAATGAATTTCTAGTAGAGAATGAGGCTTTGTGTGCTTATGGCAACCTATGCTTATAAAAGCAGGGTCTCTTGATAGAAAGGAAACAATGCATCTCTATCATTTTGCCTTTCAAATATGAAAAATCATAGTAATTCCATTGTGAGTGTAGCGAATGCATAGATCGTTGTGCACAGATTCTCCTTGGATGCAAAGAATATTGTAGAAATAGTAAAGTCATCCTGGAAATGAAAGAGATCATTTATCAAGTTGTTCAATGAGAAGCAAAAGTAATGAGTCCTAGTTTCACATGTGTTTGTCCTCTTACAGTCCCAGAGCTTCTCCATGACATGTTCATCTGGGGAGAAACAATTCCGCAAGTTTCAGTATGGACCTATACCTACATGGATTGATTGGCCAATGCACATATGCCTGCTAGCAATCTGGCTGCTATAAAAAGGAAGATATAAGGCTGAGTTCTTCCTACTTTTTCCTCAATAGGTTTGCTTTTTTTTTTTCTATTATGCGCACCCATATTATGCACACCCAACAACTGTTGTATTGGGCATAATGATCTTTTTATCCCTCTTTCAAATCTGGTTGAAATTGGTCGAAAGGTTTACAAATAGTTCTGGTGAAAACTGGCAGACAAATAAGCAAAAAGACAAATGGAAATGGACAAATAATAGGCAAACAGAACACATAATTGCATAAGACTTATTTCCATAGGAAACTAGGTGAAAAAGGACCTGTTTCTTCTCAACATTACTTCTATCTTATCATCTGAGCTCAATAACAAGGCCATTTCTGAAGCCCTGCATCACTTTGACAAACAGGAACTGCCACCTTCAGTGGCAGTATGTGACACTGCTTTGGAGAGTTCATCAAGGCATTTGTCAGATGGAGTGTGAAACACCTGCTCTTCATATAAGATTTGCTCCTGAAAGCATCCTGGCAATTTAGAACAGATACTGGCTGCTAAATTTACTGATATAAGACATAATGTCACAAGAAATAAATTTGTGTGTGCTCTCAATATTGCTCAAATGCAGATGGGGAACAATTTCTTTCAAACTGATCAATAATAGTTGCTCATTCCTGTGTAGCAAATTTGAAGATCTCTAAGAACATCAGTATTAATATTCAATGTTGCAGTTTGGAGAACTGAGACAGAGAGGTCATCTATCTCAAAAATGCACTGTGGAAGAATTTGCTTGCCCTCCTGGAAGGAGAGGCTGGTTAGCAACACAGTGTGACTGAATTCTTTAGTATGGCTTGAGATTGTTTAAATTACTTTGGGTAAACAAAGTCTGTACATTAGCCAAATAATCCTGACCGGATGRAGCAATGAAGAAAGACCAAGGACAGCACCACCCAGTGGGGGAGACCAGAAGCAGCACCTGGGAGTGCATGATCTGAAACCATTGGCACCTGCCACGYACCCGACCTCTGCAGGGCCCTACGGAGACCTCTCTGTTGGATCTGTGAGTAGGCTGACAAGCCACATAGTAGACAGCAGTATAGGAGAGAAATAAGAAAACCTGTCCCTGGGACTGGGGTGTGTGTGTATTATGCATGCATTCATGAGTAGATGTTTATGTGTAAAACCTCATATATTATGCTGAAAGCGACAGACATACTGGTGGGGTAGGCAAACCCTTGCACTGTTTTGTGATTTCACCACGTTTCTTTTGCCCTTACCCATTGTTGTTAGAGTGAATGCTATTTGTTTTATTTATGTCTTGCCAGTTATACATTAAGAACTTTTGAGGAAAGACTTTATCAGGTAGAATCTGTAGAGCAAGGGAAGCTTGTGGGGAGCTTCCCAGGATGGTTCTAGAGACCATAATGCTACGTGGAGCATCTGAGGAAGGGGGGGGAACTGGGATCCTGAAGTTCATGCAAGGAGACTTCAGGAGTGAATAGGGAGCAGACGTCCCAAGGACCAGAGAAGAGTGAGGAGCGCTTGTTATAAGGAGAAATTCTTTGACTTCCTAGTCCATCTCAGAAACAAGTATTCTCTTCAGGGTTATAATGGGCAGTGGGAGAATTGTTTGCAATTATGTATATATATATATATATATGCATATATATTTGTTTTTATGAGTGTATGCATATACATACATACATACATACATATGTCAGTTGCTGCTGATTCAGGGACCTATCTAAAGCAACCATTAAAATTCGTGATGGTTCCTGGTATCTGATATTTTTGGCATAAATATCTTCTGTCTTGCCATATCTCTTGAAAGAATAAGAATCATAGGCATAAAAAAGACCTCCAAGAAGGATTTTTATGCAAAAAATCTTGCCCTTAGTTGGGGGGAGGGGTTGTTTGTTTTCTTTTGTTATATCAATAGGTCAAACTTAAAATATTACCGCTCCTTAAAAATCCTCTTTCACATCAAAGTATATGAGTCTTCTTCTACCCTCAGATCAGACCCCATAAGCTCGTTAAGCATAAAATATTATTTTCAAATAATCTGTTATTTTTAGTGAACTCAAACTATTGTGCCACTTCCTCAGTTATCTATTTTCTAAATAATTTTAATACAATTTTAATATAATAAATTATGATTAGTAAATACTTCAGGTAATGACTAGCTGTGAAGATTTTCCACTAGACCTGTAATGTAGAAGACTTCACTACAGCTGCAAGTCTCCAAGGCTTAGCAAAAAAAAGTCCATCACAAAAGCTGCAGAACAGAGATCATTAGAGGAAAAAAAAAGTAACAATGAAGGACTCAGCAGACTGGAGACGATGGTTCCTTTATTTTTCTTGCAATGTTGAGACCAATCAGGCAAATGATTATGTGATAATAATATATATAAACAAGCATGGGGACATCACAAGTAATGAGAAGATCAAAGAATGCAAACACTTCTTACAGCTAAAGAGAATTCTGCAAGGTGTCTCATACACATGCAGGGAGATAAAATGCCATCACAAGTTGTGCCAAATATAAGTAGACATGTAGTCCTGTTAGACTACTTTGAAGCTTTTCTACCTGTAAAGTAAGGTGATCACATATCTAATGGCTTCTGCAGTCTTTTAAAGTAAGGATCTAAATCATTTTCCTGAGAAGAGGCTTATTTTCTCAGTGCAAGGCGAGTTGCGTAGAGGTATGTGAGGATGATAGGAAAGCTTGAAGTGGGGAGAAAAGGGTGTAATTACAAATTCATCCCCTGTGTGTGTGTCAGAACCTTGAATGTTACACGTGGTTTTGGTCCTCGCATCTCACAAAGTATAAAGTAGAATTAGAAAAAAAACTCAGAGATGGTAACAAGAATGATAAAAGTTATGGAATATCTTCTGAACAAGCAACAATTGAATAGACTAAGTCTTCTCAAGCAGGAAAAGAAATGACTGAGGAGACATATGATGGAGCTTTATAAATACTTGACTGGCATAGAATCAATGAAGAGGGAAACATTTTTCACTCTCTGTTCCAAAAGAGAACTAGAGGCCATACTGAAACTAGCAAGTGCTATTTTTGAAAAAAAAAAAAGAAAGAAAAGAAAAATATGTCTTCACACGAGTCGTAGGTAGAAGGTTCACAACTTGCCACAGAATCCCATAGATGCTAACAATTTATACAAGTTCAGAAATGGGCTGGACAAGTTCAGGGAAGAAAACTTAATCCTCTGGCTCAGAAAAGCCAAGAGCCTCAGACTGCTGGATTGACAGTAATTGGAGGAAGTATCTTTACATGCTTGTTCTTCCCATTTCTTCCCCCCTCCTCCCCCCCCCCCCCCCGGGAACTGCTGCTGGCCCTGGCTGGAGAGGGAAGTTGTGACACATCGCTAGAGGGGTGTCTGGGACTCTTTCATATTCCAGGGTTTGTTGTACTGAACTCGAGAGATCGTCATTTGTCAAGTGTGAGAATTTATTAGAGCTAAGAGGTTATAACAAAGCTAACAGTATAGCAAAGCTAGAAATATAACAGTACTGAAAATATATATACATATCAGAGCTCTGCAGTTCAATCACAGGTGCACGATACAATGACCTCTCTCACCATTTCACTGAGGGCCACCCATCCAGTATAGTTTTCCCTGGATTCTCTTAACAACAGGTGCTTGGTACAGCGACCTCTCTTGCCCCTTATGGGCCACCCTTCCGGTCTAAATTTCCCCAGTTTCTCCTCACCACGCTGACAGGTGGGTTCTCAGGTCTGCGGGCCAGCTCACCATGGATCCAAGTCCACACAGGTGTATGTGGCTTACTCCCTTTTATACCCAGGCAGAACAATGCCAGCCCATGGCCATACCAAGGTCACATGGCTCTAGTCAATACCAGTGTGCACATGAGCATGTCACCTCTTGCTCAGCCCAAACACTGCTCAGTGTGTAACAATGTGCCCATTAGCGGGTCATTCTGTGGGGAACTGCTCCACAGTGCTGAGATGTCTATGGTGTGGGTCTGCACTGTCACTTCTCCTTTTTTGGGACTTGTCAATCATGGGGTCATTAGAGGGTGTGCCCCCAAGCTACAGCAACCCCACAGCGTGGTGGCACTGGCCGTGGTGCACCCGGGGGTTGTTAACTCTTGAGGAGCACCCCAGAGCAAACCCCTCTTCTATGGGCTGCACCATCTGGAGTCCCCCACTTGCCTGTGCAGTGCCTGTCAGAAGATCCTGTAGCTAACAAATATTTTGGACTAAATGAAGATACAGTCATAAATAACTTACCTTAGAGCTAATATCCCCCCATAGATAAGCCCAATAATACTGGAAAATACGGTTGTGTTTAGCCATATCTGGCATGATAATAAAACAGTAATTCATCTTAAAGTTCAGTGGAATACAAACAGCAGTAAGATCATTTTAAATATATATGGAGCCAAATTTTGGTTCACTCTCTAGTCAGCATGACTCAGCAGAATGCAATAGGGCAGAAGAAGACTTAGTATTTTTCTATAATTGCTTCACAGACTACTAGATATGTATTTATCAAATATTTTGTTTCTTAACCTCATGTTTTCTCTGCCAAGGCTAAAGCATGTAGGTGAAAAATATGTCATGGAAATTACAAATGGGTGTACAGGCTATAGGGAAATGATGTATGTAATGAATTAAATCTGCAGATTAGATAGAGAATACTAATGAGTTTAAACAATATCAGATCAGAGTGCTCAGATTCACCAGAATCACTGAGCCAGAGCAGGCAAGTTTGTGCTCTCTCATTCTTTCTCTCTCTCTCTTTTTTTTTTCTTCCTCTGCAGCCTGAACAGATTAATTACTGGTTCAGTGCAAGGTTAATAATCACTATCAACTGTCAGATTCACTTAAGAGTTTACTGAAGAGATATTAACAACACACTGACATTGCAAATCTTGGGACTTCTGAGAAGTCAACTCCTCCAGGAAAAGAGGGAACTGAGACTCGGGGAATACTTTGTGCAGACAAACACTGCTCTACCACAGCAGTTTAGCTGGTTTACATAAAATTAATAAGTGGTGCCCCTTCCCCACCCTAATGTAACTGGAAGCACAGGGAAAAAGATTAGAGAGAAAGGACATTATGGGGACAATAATGTCTGGAAGTGTGACAGGCAGTTTTATTCTTTTTTTCTGAAATATGACAGTTAATGACAGTTTTAATATTAAGAGTAGTTCATTTTATGGGGAATCTCAAATTAAGAAAATAGTAGGAATCAAGTCACCATCTATGGGTTGAGGAATAAAAAAACAAAAAAAATCAGTGTGTGTGTCTGTGCATGTGAATACTTGCTGAGGTGGAGGATGGAAGGATAAGAGATATTAAACTGTTGGACTTCCAGGGAGGAAACATCTTAAAGAATAGCACAGCTGTATTTTTTACTAGCTAGAGCACTATTTCTTTTGCTTGTGTAGGAAGTAGTGTAGTAGATCCTTTAAAATAAATAATCCAGAATCTGACAGTTCCAAGGATAATGTCCTGCACTGATTAAGACAGAGCTGTGCTTCCTCCAGACACACTCTGGGGAATCTGAACTGACTGACTTAAGGGCAAAAGAAACAAACAAATAAACCTTAATGTCTTCTTACTGCTGCACAACTGCTGAGGTGACGCAGCTGCACTTTTGGATACCTTGTTTGCCTGACCAGAGTTTATTTAAGAAGCAACCAGAGTAGAGCTTTTACTTGATCTCACACGCTCCCTGGCTCACTCCCCCACAGTGCTACATTCACTAGGTCTCCACTTCCCAACAGGGAAGTTACTGCTGCTCTGGGAAGGTCGGGCAGAAAGACATGTTGGTCCGTCTGTGCCGCTGCTCGCAGTTACCAGCCTCGGGCGTTAGCAGCCAAGGTCCCTGGGAGTCCCCCAGCATTCATCTCCATGCATCTCCCCCCTCTCCAGGAGGTCTCCCCACTTCCAAGATCCTTCCTGAAGCCAGGACCTTCACCTTCTTTCTAAACCCCTTTCTTCTTACCAGCACCACTTCTTCTTTCCAACACTGCTTCTTCATTTTCAGAGCCCATCTTTTTGGCACCAGATCTTCTTTCCTGCCCCCCTGAGGTCCTGCTCTTCTCAGTCTAAATAGTTCATTTGCAGAAACACAACAGGTGACCAGCCTCCAAACTGGTGATTTTCTCATATCTCTTTATTTATTGGAGRATTCAGGACATGCCACTTTTGCTTAGTCCAGGTCTATCAAAATTTACAATCAGACCATGCTGGTTGCAGCTAGCAAGTAGCAGGCTTCTGCTTGAGAGTTGAAAAGCTCAGTTTTGGACATTCACACCCCCACACGCATACACTGAATTATTTGCCACCTGTTAACATTCGCAATTTACTCTATTATTTTGCCTACAACACCTTGATGGGAAAATCTTTAGGACTTGAGCACTCCAAAGCATTAGTCTTGTGAGGAAGACCAGAAAACGTATGTTCTTCTTACCTGACCCTATAATGTCATACAGTACCACTGTATTGGCTTTTGGCACTGCTAAAGAAGACAGACCTTGACCATGGAATACTCATATAGCCTTCTTTTATACTTAGATATATTCACACTATATCCAGATAATTTAAA
The DNA here is from genome assembly GCF_003343035.1 of Apteryx rowi. Lineage (NCBI taxonomy): Eukaryota > Metazoa > Chordata > Aves > Apterygiformes > Apterygidae > Apteryx > Apteryx rowi. The sequence continues at coordinate 149,623 of NW_020450934.1, read as the reverse complement.
TCCCACCTAAATCCATGCATTAGTGTTTCTTTAAGGTAAGGTTCCTTTGGCTGTCTACTGCCAGCCAGAGTTAGGAAGACTTAAGATGAATAAAGTCTTTAGTCTCAGTTCAGTATAAAAGGGAATATCAGAGAAACTGTGCTGCAGAAAAGTCACCTCTTTTGAATTACCTCAAGGATACTCTTCAGCTGTGCCTTAGAGGCATTATATGTTCTCATTCACACTTTGCTCAGGACTATGCCTAAAGGTAGCATTTAGACCTAAATCAGGCTTTGGTTTGAAATCTATTTAAATATGTGCCTGCTTGAAACATCTTTGACTGTCTCCCTTCTGGAGCAAAAACATGCTGCTTTGTTCTGCTTCATCACTAAAGCTTTCGTTGGTCACTGTTGCAGTCAGCATCACTGAGGCTTTTCGTGCTCCAATTCTTGATAACATTAGATGCAATGATGTGGAAAATAACTACAAAGTGTGTGTGTGTGTGTGTGTGTGTGTGTGTGTGTATTCAATGTGTGTGTGTGTGTGTGTATGTGTGTATATATCTATATGTATGTATAGATATAAAGCAAAGTTGTTAAGTTACTTTTAAAGGGCAATTCTGCTCTTAGAAGTAGATCTTAATACTTGGCCTTTCAATGCTGCGCTCTTCATTCCCCCATTTCTTTTAGCAAGGGAATGACTTTTGCCCAAATAATTTAATATGTAGTAGAGATTGAGAGCAAGTTGTGTCATGCTCAGTTTCAGAACTGTCACATGAACTCTGATTCTAGAGAAATTACTGATTTTGGTTGCTATTAATAGTATATGAGAAAACTAAACAAAGCAAGAGAATTTTGCAGTTTGATCTTGTTTAATCCTCTCTCCAGCTAAGTATGCAATATAAATATATATGTACATATATGTATGTATATATGTATACTATATCTAGTACAGTATATGTGTATAATATATATGTATATATTTACTATTTAGTGACTCAACCTTCACAGGCTACTATCCACATGCAGTTAAAGTACTTCCTAAAATATTCAGCTTGTCAAACAGGTATATTTACTGAGTTTCTACTGAAACAGTAATTGCTTACCTAGTTACAATAGCTCTGATACCTATAGTTAACTGAAGGTTCAGGTTTCATGACTCTAAAGCCATTGGATTTCCTCCTGTACTTACTATAACCCATTTTCCTATGGGGAAAGTCCGCCCTGAATCCTCTAATGCAAAACATCAGGAAAAGAGCAGGAAAGAGTAGATTTATCTTTGACATGTCACGTGGGAAACAACTGCTTTCCTTCCTGACACGGCTGAGTGGCAAATTGCTGACATTTCTATCCCTCTTCTGATATAGTAGGGGGCACACTGAAATTGTTCCAGCAAATGCTTTTTTCAGGCTAAAAATCCTCTGTTTCTTTTTATATGAACGTCTCCCAACAGCGTGGTTTAACAAATAAGTTTGCCTTTTTAATATCCACAAAAAGTTAAGCACTTCAGCACTAAAGGGAGAGTGCTCAGAGGTAAATGGAAGTTAAGGCACAAGGGTGTAGATTAGTCTTATAAAGTTAGACCTCCTACTGAGGAATCTAGTTTAGGAGTGGAATTGCCCTGGTATCTCTACATGGTCCATGGAGACAGATAAACTCCTTCAGCCCAGCTAAGATTTGAATCACCTTCCGGACATGCTTATCTCTTCATGGATAGCATGCTTGTTGTGGCTATGTTTCTCACTGAAGTATTACATACTTGCATACAATTAAATAAAACAAAAAATCAAACAAAAAATCAAGTGCAAATTCTCCTTCAATAGGCATTTTTCACACCTGCCTTTCAGACATTCTGTTAATGTTTTATAGAAGAAATGCTGTCATCTTCAAAGATGCCTTTTCTTTATATTATCACTTTGTGTTTCTTTAGAAATAAGTATAACTTGAGAGGCAAATCTGCAACTTCTTGCTTGCGTGTTTAATATCCCCATATTTGTTCCCTGGTGAGTAAATGACCTGTGATATATTGCCTTGCTAAGGCACATTGTAACCAATGCAGCTGGAGATGTACTAAGAAAAGGAGGAAAAGTTCTAAGATCATGGAGTGAACAATACAACATAAAAATATGATGTCATGTGTTTTTGAGAATATTTTCTCTACATTTTGTAGACTGAGCTTTTATTTCATGAGCAGGTTCTCAGTGAAGCTATAAAGGCGCATATGAGAATAGATGTGTATCTTCATATCTGAAATGATATGTCAGGCAGATAACTAACTGAAATATCTTGTCTGGTATCCATTCCCTTACATTTGTTGCTTATATTCGTATGTTACTTTAACTTCTTATTTCTGAGTTCACTCATCTGTTGAATGGTTACACTTAGAAAAGAATTGTTAGAGCTATTAACAAGAACCTACAGGAGCATGAAGCTTTTAGCATAAAAGCTAGATATTATTTAGGCCCAGAACCTGCAAAGATCTGTCCACAAGCTGAAATGACAGGGGATGGCTGAGTATTTTAATGCCATCTCTTTGGTTTTCACAGCCATGTGCAACCTTCAATCCTTAGCACTAAAAGCAGGGAACAGAATAGTCAGGTGTGTCATCAACCCAGAACAAATACATCTAAATGTACAATAATACTTATATATGTACAAATAATAAACATTTTTGTCAAAGATTTGTCCAAAAGAAACCTCATGCCTCAGATTGCCACAGAAAAGTAATGAAAAAACTATTTTCAGATCAGGAGGCGATCTGAATTTAGTAAATATGTCTTTTGTCTAACAGCTTCCACTGATTGCTCTTCTGGCTGGGTAATCATATGTACCAGAGGGAACTGTATTATTTCTTATTCAGTAAAGGAAAAGAAAAAAACTGTTCAGGAAAGATACTTAACTCCCAATAATTATAGTGAAAATTATGTAAACACTTTTATGAGTCATATCCTCAACAGGAAACTGAGATGCTGCTCTTTGGATGCTCTGTATTGAAATAATCCTATGTACCAAATTCCAAAATATTATGATTGATATATGTCACAATACGAAAAAATTAGACTTTAAAATCCAGATGTTTCTGCACTTGACTTGTGTGATGATACCTTGTTCCTACAGCAGTGCCACTGGTTGATTGACTAAAACTGAAGGAGGCTGATAGAATGGGGACTGTTAAATGAATTTTAAAAGTCCTCAAAAGCTTGCCTTACCTCCTAAATCACTGTGAGACTAGTGTTAAAAATAAGACATTAGTTTCTTCTTAAATTGCTTGGCTTTCTGCAGAAGGGTGAGATGCTCCTCCCATACTCAATCCAAACATTTTAAATATGGTCTGTGAGATCAGCCAATAATGTAATATTTCATATTAACATTAGTTTGGATTCTATCCAGAATGATCATAAAAATACCTTACTGTTTCTTGCTTGTTTGGAGTGACTTAGTCACTCCTGGTTAGCCCACCATACCTAGTCATTGAAGCAGCATTTGTCAAGGAAGAAGGCTGGTCTGTCATTTTTGCGGGTATTTTCCAGTAGAATTACCTCTCTTTCCATACCAACATGCTCCCTCAGAGACAAATGGAACTGACAGACTGTAGGTGGTGAGCAGCAGTCAGGTGGTCCCGCTGTTACTACACGTTACTACAGAGAGTTAAGAGCACTCTGAATGCAGTTATGATTGATGCTGGTACAGCCTTGGTAAACATGCTCCATAGGTAGACAGCTTCAACAAATGTGCTTTAGAAACACAACCCCTGCTAGGTAGCACTGGGTTTCTTAAACAAGGCAAAATCAATATTTCAAGTAACTTTCTACTGTAAAATTGCAGGTTCTCATTAACCTTTTCCGTTCCACCATGACAGAAAAAGGACTAATTTAGCAATGAAATGTCAATTCAGTCTAAATTGAACCTGTTGCTGAAACCTAATTTAAGAGCTTTGGGTCTCACCTTATCAAAACATCTTCATTTAAATGCATACCCTGACTTTTGTTGCTACATCAGACTAATTTGAAAAGCAAGCTTTCAGCTGCAATGTGAAGAGGTGGTGGAAGGTGTGTAGTGTGAGCAAGAAGGGAAGGAAGAACAAGGCTAGCTTTTCTGTTGTATTCTGCAGTAGTCTGATTTTATTACTTTGAACTAACTTTTTGGTTAATTATTCATCAAATAATGCAATACATATTTTACCGTGATTTAAGCAGAAATCTAGATTTCAAAATTATGTTGAACCCAATATTCTGAATAATTATAAGCACTTTTATCTGTGACACTTGAAAATGCTGATTTACTTAGAAGTTTCTGTTCAGAATTTATTTAGAACTAAGAACATCTAATAATAACCTGGTGGTTGGTAAATGAGCCCTACTGTCCCAGTGACAAAGCCAACGGATTAAGCTTGATAAAATAAAAAAATATAATTAAGTTCAGCAATTCCTCTGTTGCTGTCATTCACTCCTGAATGTATTCCTACTGAGTTTGTTATTACAAAGCCTGGCAGATGTTGCAATACTCATTGCAAATTTCTTCCTTTTACTACTTAAAATGTGCRATTTCAGGTCAGTTATTGGGTCTCAACTGAGCCAGATTTCTAAGCATGTGCTTAATCTCAAACTGACTTAGAACAACTTAAATGAGACTGCCATAAATAGTAAATAGAGGCAGTAAGACACCTGGATGAATTGGAGCCTTGGAAGGAGCTAGAATTCAGCACAACAAGCAGCATGTTGTATTAACGTTTCTTACGTGATCCTGAGTGGGTGGTACAACATCTTCTGTAAAACTTCTCCATAGGAGTCTAATTCTGCCTATAAAGATGCATGAGCAACTTATTAGCTAGATTAAGCAAGCAAAAACAAAGGATGGCTCTTATTTTTCTTTTAATATGATTCACTGTATTGCCAAGAAAGCAACAAACTGTGAGAAGGGTTTTCATGTTTTTAAATGAAAAATGTTCATGGTATCAAAAATGTTGATTGATTCATAAGTGTACTATACAACCAAGTTCAAGATGAAAAAAAAAAAAGTCAAATACTTAGAATTTACTCCTAAGAAAGAATTTCATTTTTAATGTAGTGGTAAGAAAGACTATAATTGAAGAATTTACCAGAGAGTGAGCTGGAAGACTAAAATGACATTGGAGTAATGCAAGACACTGATTATAGTCTAGGAATTTTGCATGGTGGTTGTCTGGAAAGGTCGTAACATGATAGGAGCATATATTGAACATTTAACATAAAAGCACTTATTTTAAAATGCTGCAGGAAATCTTATGTCATAAGGATGGACATATCAGTATGCGGAGCCAGGGACCCAGATTTCATGGAACAAACTTTTCTCAGATAATTCCTTCAAGTCCTCAAGTTCTTTTCTTTCTCCTCCCAGACATGATAGGTTCAACTTCCATCTTTCATTCAGGGAAAATGCAGTATCAGAAGATTTTCCGAGGTTAATGCTTCTCTTATTTAAAGTCTTTTCCTCTGTTTCATTCCCCCCACTCTCTTCGCAGCTTCATGAGCAGGTCTAGTATATCACAGTACCAGTCAATCATTCTCTATCAAAGTGCCAGAAGTGAATACTTTCAAAACTTTAGTGACTTATATTTCATTTATGTTAAAAAATATTATATATATATATATGCTGTTAAGTTTTTCAACTCTTTTGCATTAACAAATCTTTTAGGCTATATATACACTACTAAATAAAACAAGTCAGGAACTATTCTCTGGTCCTAAGATGAAATGGCATCATCCACAATATCACTTGGAACTGAGTCTCCCTTGGACCCTATATAATGTCTGTGTATCCCTAAAATGTGTTTATTTTGTGTTCCATTCAAAATTTCTGAAATAAGACAACAACTGGGTTGCAGTTCTTCAGAAAAATGTTTTCATAGCATTAAACAGACGGTGTCTGCTACATGTGCTGAAACATAACATGAAGGTAGGTAGGAGCACAAAGTTTGCTCAGTAATGCTGGAAGACTATGGAGAGAGTGACCTGGCACAGTCTTTTCAAAACTGCTTATCTGCAGCCATTCCTGCTGCATGCTACCCCCAAACAATCTCTGGGTGTTGCTTCATACAGTGCTAGTTAGCACAGGCCAAGATTGCGCCAACGAACCCCCTAACAATAAGCAGCGTGGACTGTCAGTTGTCCAGCACTGAATGCTTTCTCTTGTTTTATTTATCAATATAGAAATCACATATGACATCTTTGGACATGCGATTAAAAAGACTGTCACCTGCAAGATTAAAACCCTTGACCTTACATATCTCTGATAAACACTGTAATCTTTTAGGTTCCTTGTGTCTCAAGAAATAAGTACTTTATCCAGAAAGCATCTCAGTCATTTCTAGTGCTGCATCACTTATAGATTTCTAAATACGACTGTGTACTCAAACATGCAACAGAAATGATTGGAAAAGCTTTACTGTAGATGAATATAATAGATAATTGATATAGACCATGTTAAAGAAAAATAAACCTTAACAAAAATATTTTCATACTAACTTTAATTTAGTAGAAAAGAAAATATTAATGTGATTTTTTTTATAAATGGTTCAAAAGCTCATTAAATTCATTTTAAAAAGTTGTTTTTTTTCTTTAAATGCACAATGTTCTGTTGGCAGGCTTCAGTTCTTTTTTTTTTTTTTTAGAAATTTACTTACAAGAATATAGCTAAATAGAAGGCAATATTCTTACATCACCTCTTTTTTCCAAGATCTAGGATTTTAAATAAAACATATAATATCAAAGATTTCAAATAAAATCTCAACATTTTGAATTATAGGCAAAATCTTACAGAAGATTGTTTTCCAGAATTTCTATGAGACCTAGGGCAGTTGGATGAATGTTTAATAAAAGAGTCAACATTTGGGAATTTGCCTAGAAAAACACAAATTAACACTGGTCTGTTCTATTGAAATTCTGGGCATGTAATCCTATCTTTTCTCATTGGTTATGTGGTATGAAATCTTTACATATAGCAGATTCAAGACCAATAGGGCTCAGAGAACACAGGCCATACTCAAGTTCACATAAAGCTCCAGAAATATTTAACAAAGCTCAGAAAAGCTCGGAAGATATGTAGCGTTCCATAAACCTGTTCCATTCCTTCTCTATGTCCTTCTGCTACCATATACTTCTTTTTAATTATACTTTTTAATTTTGTCTCACAAGTAACTGCTGTGTCTCATTCCCTGATGTGTCTTTGGAAGAGCTCTGGGACTAGAAGCCGTTTTGGGACCATCACTCAGTACATGTACCAAGGCTGTTGTCCAAAGGTATCCCTGTCAAAGGAAGAGTACCTAAAGAGGTGTGAAATAGTGTCTCCAGATGGGTTCAAACTCAGAAAAAAGTTCTTGGAACTCCAGGTTACTGCATTCATTTTAAGTGTGCGTACTGCAGTAGCTAGAAATCAAGTTTCTTGAGACTGTATAGGAAAGTTGACAAGGCTAATTTCCCATAAATAAAAGAGCTGGATATTGTAGGAAGTCTAATACAATATATATTTAAATGGATGGAGCCCAAATAGTAAATCGCTCTCTTTTTTCTTTCAGATATTTTAGTGCAACCTATTTGTAGACATAACTCCAAATAAAGACTGACAAAGAAGCACTGGTGGCAATAGCTTGTGTTTTAATGTGCAGTGAAGACTTTGTACACTGCATTTATTATACCTTTTTCAAGGTTGCCTTCTCTCTTTTATTTATGACTTTAATTTGTAGTTACTCACATCACAATGACCATCAAGTGAAACACAAGAACTTAACACAGGAAGACAGCTGGGTAGATGAAATCTGCTACCTTTTTATTGACTTCCTTGCCATTAAACATGTAGCTTGCAAGAAATAAAAGGTTTTAGTGAAAGTCATATCTAGGAACATGATGATTACATTTTCATTCTAAAAATGAAAACTTTTTAGGACAAATTGTCTTTTCTGTCTTTAATTTTAAATCCTGATGAATAACTCTGTTAAATGAATTACATGTATCCAAAGTAAGGGCAAACAGTTCAAATACCCAAATAAAATGGCATAGTTTTTTTTTTTTCTCTCATGTTGGAGTTCTTGTAGCTCTGCAGACTTCACTGAAATTGTCTCCTGTTACAGTTAGGTGGAACTTTTAATTTTATTTTTGCCCTCCCCCMCACACACATACGTAACTGCAATTAAGGCTAAGGGAACATAAATGCACATATCAAGTAGAAATAAAACCTCTAAACCAAGATTTTAGCCTGCTCCAGTACTCTGAAAATTCACAGTCATATGTTTAAACAGTTCCTTACATTGTTTAAGGATTTGTGCACTTAATTCATAGAATACACAATCCGTTAAAGCTATCATTATTATTTCTGCTTATTTATACATTAAGAGAACGTTAAACAGAAATTCCACTAAAACAATGTCCATTTTAATTAGTGTGAAGAGATATGCATAAACAGTTGCAGAGTATAAAAGGCCAAACATAGAACAAGTTTTTGTGTGGACAAAATTTCTCCATAAAATGATATGGAATTCCTGGCATAGTATTTTGTCAAACTCAAAATAACCTTAGTGTTATATATGTGGGAATTTGACTGTGTAATAAGGTGCCACATCAAACTTCCAAATCTAGAATGTTTTCAGTTTTTTTTTTTCTTAGCTCCTAAGCACACAAGTTGTTGCTAAAGACCCCTCTGAATATGACACCCAGGACACCGGAAGGGTAGTCATAACATTAGTTTTCATTTGTTTTGATGAGATGAATAATTGGGAATCCTGATGTTTGGTCTGAGGTGATAATACTAACTCTAACCACAGCAGAAATACACATTGAGTGAGATACAAACTTTTATTTAAAAGAAAGTTTTTCCTTTTCTTTTTTTTCAATTTACAATCCTAGGCAAATAATACTGGATTTTGTTCTTATATATTTTCAGGCTAGTGTGTTTGGAAAAAAACACAAATTTTCAAGGTATAGTATATGACATAGAAAAACTTGGCAGTATATAAAAATGACACATAATTGCTCCAAAAATTCATCTTGTGAATACTGTACTCAAAGCACAGATTGCTCACAAGCAGATAAATGCATTTGTCATCAATGGTAGGTTTCTCTCCTAGCCTGGGCTGAATAAAGGACTTGCAAAATGTTGATAACATCCTATGAATCATCTGCTTATGAATAGAATAACATCTGTATAGCTAAACACTGGATGCACGTTGGCTGATAAAGCCAAGGTCATTTTATATAATAAAATTATTTTAAATCCATGAAAAATGAGAGAAAAAAATCAATTTAAATTTGCATTTAAAACAAAATAAAAAAAGAAGTTATCTGGATGTTATATATGTTTTTAAACTTTGCCTTCCTGCTGTTAGTGAGTGAATGAAAAGAAAGGAAGAAAGGAAAGAAAGAAAGAAGGAAGGGAAAGAGAAAGAGAAGGAGAAGGAGAAGGAGATGAAGAAGGAGAGGAGAAGGAGAAGGAAAAAGAGACTTGTCATTTTTATAAGGATATTTCTAATATTCTTAATACTTTAGAAAAAAAAAGTAATCTAGAAAATCATAATTCTCCTCTAGAAGTTTGTAGCTACCTGGAAACCTACATAACTCAATTTGACTGACCCRATAAGTAGCATAACCATCCAGCTTACTGGTAAGCAGGTTTTTTTTGGTTTTTTTTTTTTGAAAATATATATCTAGTTTTAAAAAACTAAACAAAAAACTATCTATGGTAATAGTAAAATCAGGGCTGTTTTGGGCATTAAAGCCTGGATAATAGAAAATAATATAGTGAGACATTTCTTGATTACTGTGTTGGGTCACACAAACATCTGGGACTGGAGAGTTTTGTATAACCTCAGGTTTTGTAAAAAAAAAAGAACATGTTACWTTATTTCTTTATTAACTTCATTTGTGGTTATCAGAATCATACACAAACATTAAGCAGCTGCTTATCAAAAAAACCTTGTGGCACAGGAAAACAAGATATAATAGCTCATGATAGCAAAATGCAGAGAGGTTCACTGCTGAGTGAAGAGGATGGATGTTTTCCTTTTTCCCATATCACAACAGGGAATGCATGTCACTACAAGCAGTAATAATAATGTGAAAAGACTACATCCCACTTAGCCTTTGCCTTGCCATCCTTCAGTAAACCTGTCCATTGGAAATGTCACTGTACATTTTAGGGCTCATTCAACACAACAAATTTGTTTCCAACAGACCTTAAATTGCACCTTTGCAATTACTTGGAATCTGGCCAGGAAATGGGGGACAACATGTTTGCTCCTCTGAAAATATCGACTAAGCTTTAATGAGTCCAAGCCAATCAGATTTTGGGTTACATTACATTTAAAATATTAGGAAAAAATCATACCTGCATGAGATCATTGCATTCTGATAGTGCTAAAGGTTTCTAAATGATTTCCATCATTCCATTACAGATAGTTCTTTGGAAGATCAGGTAACATATTAATATCACTACATTTTCATAAAATGAAATTCAAAAAAACCCCGCTGAAAATAGATAAGCTGTCCGAAAAAAAAAAAAGGCAAGCTAAATTCCAGAACAGGAGAAAAAATTCTTCAACGATGGTATGCATATGATCCTCAAAGTTCAATCCAGGATCAAGAGATACATCAATATTTCTAACAACAAAACTAATGATCAGGCAATTTAGAAACCAGACTTGAATATATAGCCAATAAATTCTGTTCGGGGTCAACTAGGCTAAACAGAAGCTCATCCACAGCAAACACACAATATATAACAGACACACAGGTCAGAAATAAAAAATCCTTCCGGAAAGAGTTACACAATCTCCAGGGTATTATTTTTTTTCTGCACACAGTTGTAATAAAATCTATTACCCACATCTTTCATTTTTCAGCTTTCTCATTTCCCTATACATCTTTTCCAGGTTTTCATCATTTGTTTCTCTCTTCTGAAAGAAAAATCCACAACATTATCAACTGTCAACTCTTCTTCTTTTGTTAAACTTGTAACTGGTCTAGTCTTTATTCAGTGTTTGTAGTTCAAACATGTGAATTTGTTCCTAACTTTATCCTATTGACATGTGTTATTATTCAGGTATCAATTTAAAATATATATGCTTATTAGAATAAGGATTTCAGAGTGTTATATTAACATTCTGAACATATTCCTTTAATCTTTGATCATTTAAGATAGGTTGGGTAGTTTGCTTCTGATATTTATTGCAGTTAGCTGTTTTAATAATTAATTATTCAATAAAGATTTTTCTTCTGATTGATACTAGGGTTTCTGTGGGGGTTTTTGTAGTTCGTTTTTAGACTGTTTCTGGTTATTTCTTTTTCAAGATTTCCAGATGACTCCTAGTAAACAACAGTTTAAATGTCTGGTATTCTGATAATTTTGTACTGTTTTTGGAGGAGCAGATGGAGATTAGGTAATTTTATACAGTTATAAATTGTAAATAAGTTGAACTGAAGTATACATATCACCATTTAAAATCATATGTTTGAGCTCACCCCTCTTTCTAAACATTACAACAGCTAGAGATTTCACAGTATATACTGTGTTGTTGATTATTTAGCCTCTGTAGTCCTAATCAATAAAGTAATTGAACAATGACCTTTCAGAATTGGTCTTCCAGAGTTTATTTCATCTTTAAACTAATAGTAAACAGTTCATACAATTTTCAATTTTTATCTGTAACATTGCCCTTGAAAAAACTGTTCTTATAGTCAAGTAGTATTAGTAATAACAGTCCCATTATAGTCCTTGTTCAGCATAGGAGCTTTCCAGATTTTGATAAATCTGTTCATTACAGTTATTGGCTGATAATTTTAATGCACCACTTATTTGCTTTCCTATGTCATTTCTCAGTTGTCTTCTGATTAATTAAACATAGCTGCAAGATTCTTATTTATTAAAAGTATTTATTTATTTATTATTTTAAAGTACATCTCAGGAAATTCTTGGACAATATGTAATACTCAGTTTAAAGACAAATATATTTTAAAACATCTCTTTGTTTCATTTTGCCATCATTTGTCATCTCAAGCAAAAGGCTTGAGAAGGGATTAGCTTTTAATAGTACCTTTAGAGATAAAATTATCCCTAGATTTGTAACACTAATGGTTAGAAAAGTGAGCTTCCCGGTGAGATCCCATAGCCAGGGTGCCCTGCTACAAGGCCTCCTTTCTTCCAAATGTCATTCCACATAAATAAAATTGACATATCCAATCTCCAGTGCTGTAGGGCACAGAGAATAACAGCAGTCACAGCTCAAATTGTACAACAATTGAGGCAGTATTTGCACTTTACTTCACACCCATTGACCTCACTGCAACATGCATGTGCCTTATTTATTCTTATTTTATTGATCATCTTCCTATGATGTTGCCTTGTCTCTTCTCAGTTGGGGCTCTCAGGTTTTGCCAAATCATAAAAGGAGCCTTTCCCATCACCTTACTGCCTGCAAGGACTATGAATTGGACACAGCTTTAAGGAAGATCTGTCCAGACCTTTCCTTTGTAATAAACTATTCTAAAAGACTGAAAAAGCTTTTTGAAATTAAAAAGTATATATTTTGAATGAAAACAAGATAGAAGGCAACTGAGGAAGGGAGAACAGAAGCAAAAAGTTTGTGCGCATGACTTCAATCTTGCAGTTTTTCCACATGAACTGGTGGATCCCAGTCCACCCCTGTCCTAACACCATGAGCCCTCACTTTCTCTTGATTGTATATGTAGTTTCTGGAACCTTCCTCTTCTGAATGTGCTCATTAGCTCTCCAGAGCACCCATCTCACCTGTTTTTCTTAAAATAACTTAACTCATACCTGGAAAATACAGTGCTGTATTTTGTGACTTTAAAATTACAGTAAAATAAAAAAAAATAGGATTAAATTAAAAACAGAAAGAATTAACCTGAGTGTTGCAAGTAACTTCCTACAATAAAGTCCTCAAAGCTTGGTAAGGTTAATTAGGGAAAGTAATGGTGTGACACAAAAGACAGCAAACCAGAACACTAATAAATGCACAAGGAGATRCAAATTGTGACGGCAGGGAAATAGACAAAGATTTCATTTTTCAAAACACGTAAGAAATGATCAGGCTTTGTTCCATTTTCAAATATAACATCAGAATGTAAGGGCTTAATCTCCAGGCAAATTATTGAGGTTACAACAATCAAATCAAATCAGCATTCCTGGAGATAAGCTAAAATGACAAATTAGGTCTTTTTTTTTCCTTAGACCTCTGTGATAGCATTAATCATGTAACTGTGGCTTGCTCACAGTCCTTTCTTTGATGTTCACAATGCATATCTGCTGGGAGAGTTGAAAGCAGCAAAGTTAATTTTGATTTATTTTTGGAAGGTATACTATTTTCATGGGAAAAAAAAGAATAGGATAGAATATGAAGAATATGGAAGAATATGGCTCTTGTTTCCTTCCTAGGTAGAGGATTGTTTAGAAATATCTTTTGGGAACTCCTTAAGACTATGGAGAAGGGATTCAGCGACATCACAAAAAGAGAATTACAAAGCTACTAGAAATTGCCATGCCATGAAGGGGGCGGGGAGTATAAGAACATTGTGTCATCTGTTCCTTCAGTAATACAAATTCTAACACTGAAGTATGAAACCAAAGTTCACAACACATTACATATTCTTCAAGGAAAATTGGCTGAAATGATTCAGTGATTGAGTCTCACTGTTTCTGTAAAATGGTATAAGGGCATTGTTTAGTAAAGTCAAAGTGAAAATTCAGAACACATTTCTTTTTCCCAGGTCATAGAATACAAACTGAGATATTGAGTAGAAGTGATTTCCTTAATAACCGTGATATAAAAGGGGATCCTAAGTCCACCTCATCGTTCTGCTTCAGTGTCCCAAGCTGATTGCATAAAGGAAATGCACGCAGTTACAATCCAATGAATGATCTTCATTCTCTGTCTCTGTGGAAAATATTGTGAATTATTCATAGCAAAAGCTTCATCAGAAGGGAAAAGAAAGAAAATGGGTTATTTTTTACAACATTTTACTTATGTATTTTCAAAGGAGGAAATGTAATGCTAGGTTTGAGTTTTTCATTATTTATGTAGCCAAGCCTATGGTTATGATTACAAGTGTATATTCTCAGAGACTCAGTTTACAGTGTAATGTGCACTGTGATCCAACATAATTTAGTACATCTCAAAAGAATGCATGATTTACTAGCCCTAATGAATGCAGTACTCAAGTCTTCTTCCATCTGGACTTTTGTTATTCTGCAGCACATTTGAGAACAATTTGGGATTGCATTCTGCTTCCACACGATATTTCATATGATTTCTAAAGAGATTTTTCATTTTGAAGAACCCTTGATTAATCTCTTTGTTTGCCCAATTCCTTCTGCTGGCTCTTAATTGTTTCCTGTATTAACATTTTTAATGAATTTAGAGCCAAAGTCTATTAAAAAATAAATCTATAATTTCACAGTAAAAGTTGTCAGACTTTGGGTTTTTCTAATCCTTTTAGCTGCTCAATTCCCAGGATTCCTGGTTGACAGCAATTTTTTGGTCTGATTTCCTCTGAGAAAATCCAAATTTCACTCAATACACCTAACTAGAACCTTGTGTAAAATGATAATAAATTATTACACTGCTTATAGAACATTTCACACATTCAAAGCTTTAGGGAAATAGTAACTAATTGAATGAGCTGGCCCTTCTTGTTATTAACGCTGTTCACAGAGCATGCTCATTTCTGTCATGATTGATCTTCCAGTGTTAATACCAAAATGACATTTATTGCCTCTTGACAGAGCATTTATCAATGTTGAAATAGTTGAGAACACCTTGAAGAAGACCAAACTAAGGAAAAAATTAAGAAAGCAAATGTAAATCTCAGTGATTCTCAACTAGCAGTGCTACAGTAACCTAGCCATGTTCAGGATTACGGGGGTTAGACGGGTCTGTATGGAGCTCTTAAAAATCATGTTTAAAAACACAGCAGTAAATAATGTAGCAAGCATTTACTTAGAATCCTTAATGTAAATCATTATTTTTGTCTAGACATCCACCTCTAAACCATCCTTAGCCAAAAAACCAGTGTTTTACAGGTATGTTGGTAATTCTCAGCACTGCTGAGAATGGCTGAAATGAGACTGTTTCTTTGTGTTTTTGTAGAAGTGATTACTCCTGTCACACAACAATATTCCTGTAGAATAGATTTTTCATTGCCTTCAATTTTTCTATCGCTTCTGGAAGATAAACTGAGTTACACTGAGGGATAGCTTTAGTGGTAAGCAGTGAACCGCATGCAGGCTGGTCTAGACCTCTATACCCTCCTGTTGCTACCTCCTCACAACCACAAGAAGCTGACGCAAGGCTGGGTGAGCTTGAGCTCAGCCACAGCTGCTTGGCCCTTGCCATAAGAGCTCACAAGGCTCTCAAGTATCCCCTTAACAGAAAATGCGACAGCTGTATACCAGCTTTCTGGGAAGACTGTACATCCTAAAAGCATGTTGCTTCTACTGCTCTTCCTGGGATGATGTGACCGCAGCTTCTCCAGCCAAGTTCCAGGCTTGGCAACTACAGTTGAGCCACAGTGATTTGCTGATGGGAAAACAAATCAGCCGAATAGGCGTATTTAACACAGCATCTATGAGAAGGGGAAAAAAATGAAATGTTGTATGTCTGCCTTGGGACAGTTCAGAAGGCATAGATAACTGCAGGAAAAATCCAGGTAGGCGTGTGATAACTCTTAGTCTCAAAACAGAAAGAGAAATCAGCAGGAAGAGAAAATATCAAACTCCAGAAACAGACAAAGAAGATGTTAGCTAACAGGAAAGTTATAGTAGAATTCAGAAAAGGCTTACATTTTGGTATTATCTACTTATAGACAAATACCGTAACATCAGAACATCTCTGTGATGATATGCCCTTTTCTTAGTCTTCAGGCTTGAGAAACCTAACATCAGCTGTCTGCAAAAAATAGTTCTAAATCAGATATCTTAAAGGATTCTAGCAGAAATGGCTACAAGGCTTAATTTGTATTATCAATTAAGCTTGTACCTGTTATACCCAAGTGTAATTAACCCCACCACAAGTGAAAGGAAGACTAAAGTCTTGACACACTAAACAAGTAGTCTGTCCCATTCGGGGCTAAAGTAAATATTTTAATTTTATGGACAGAAGACATCTGGCTGGTAGTTCAGAGTTCTGTCCAAGCATGCAATCCAAGAATCAAGGCAAGGCAAAGTTGTGGTCTGTAAGGGATGTAATAATAATAATAATAATAATAATAATAAAAAGATAAGCTATTTCAATAACAATATTTCTGAGATATCTTGAGTAGGCTTGTTTTCATTTGGGTTTTGTGTGTCAAAAATTATGGTGATTCCAGATATCTTTCCAAACCTGACAGTTCTATCCTTGATGACTTTGATGTGGATGCCACATTGGCATGTGATACAAATTACCATTAAGCTTTTGGACCAATAGATGTGAAACTATGTCAAAAAATAAAAGATACTGTACTTCCTATGCTCTTTCAGCAAGCAAGAAAAAAGAAAAAGGCAATGAATATACATAAGTGTATAAAAAGAATGTTAAGGTAGCAAAATGGAGCATATAACGTAATTACAAATTATTTCATATCTTTTGTTCCTGTGCTTTAAGACATTGTTTTTCATTAAAGAACTGCATTCTAAAATTGTTAGTGAATGTCCAGCATGCAAAATGACAACCTTGCTAATAGGTCTGACAGGTTTATAAGTGATTCTAGGAGTATTAATAAGGCCAATGTATCTATAAACATTATTGGACTCACTACAGTAGCTCTACCTCTACATGGAGCAATAGGATACCTACATAAACTTACTATATTTTTTGCATAAGCTTTTTCCTCTACACAAATAAACATAGTGTATGATGAGTTAACTAGCCAAACTAATTTCAAGTGGACTGTTTCAAAAGAAACATAAAATGTAATATGAGTAATTGTGGCTAAACTGACTCTATGAATGCTTAAATGAAAAACCTAAATATCATTTTAAGACATTTAAAAAATGCAAGAATTTTCTTTTTTATTGTTTTAAAATAATGTGACTTCCAAAGTTTCAAATAAATCCCATTTCATGAATTTATCCTTTTTTTTTTTTAACTGGGATTTAAAATTGTTTTTATTTGTGAAGAAGTGTTTTGGTTGTTAACCAGAGAGATGAGTCTGAAAGTAAAATGTACCCATGAAATATGTATTTTCCTTCAGACAGAATAGATGTATTCTGATTTTCTTGCAGGTATAGCCATATTATTCTCAGACTACTGAATTAAAAACATCAAAACTACAGTGAACATGATCTGAAATCACATAGCTGTTTCAGTAGGCATTATTCTACTACCACAGAATTTCTACAGAAACACAACCATAGCTAAGGAAGCCAATGGAATTATTATGTAAGAAGAAGTATTCATGTTTTTGTTTGCTGAACTGATGCTTAATGTTAGGAAATGGTCTGAAATGGTATTTTTAGGTCATTCACAATTAAGGTCAGACATGTCAGTGCTGCAAGAATCTATTTCATGTCTATAGTGAGCAGACTTTATTAGCAATATAATCAGTTTAACAAAAATCCTGTCTATTGCTTGAAGTTTGAGCAAAAAACAGTATTATTAGAGGTGGTTATCAGCCTTCCTCATTGATATTCAAATTGCTGAACAACTACTAAATCTCAGTATGAGCAGTATTTACTATTTTTCTATTGTTTATGTATTTCATATGTTTCCCATCATCAAACAGTGCACTAATCAAGAAATGTAGCCTTTCTTATAAGTAGGTAAGCAGGTATCATTCATCCTTGTTTAAACACTTCCATAAAAAGGAAATATCATAAGGAATTTAGCTTACTGCAATAAATAAATAAATAAATAAATAAATAAGTAAAGCTATGTTGTTTAAATCTCAGAATGAGTCTTTGAGAACTCACAGTGGGTGAGTCAGCTGCACAGATCACCTTGTCATTATTCCAGGCAGGATAGATGGATGTTTAAAGGTGAGTTCTCTCAATTTATAGTGTAAGAATTTAGCAGCCACCTGCCTAATAGAAGAAGCCATCCATTTTTTATAGGTCCCTCTGCACACTTGCCGCTAGCCTTTTCAGACCTCTCATACCAATCAGCCACCAGCTATAAGCCTGGGCTGTAACATTTCATTTCTTTTTGATCTCCATGTATCATACTTCCTAACACAAAAGGCAAATCCAGACACATTGAGTTTAATCCAATCACAAACTGCATAGGAAATGTCTTACTTTAACATCAGAAGTGACAAAACTTGTATTATAAGGCATTAGTCACCACAAATTCTGTTTTTGTGGATGTAAGTAAGTCATAAAGGCTATCTGTCTTCACTGATTTTGCACCCGGAGGCTGAGATCTGATTGCTCTTTACAAGCAGTACTCTTGAAACTTGTCTAATCCTGACCTCAGCCACATGTCCCCTGACTGCAGAAAAGCCTTCTACATTTGCCTCTCTCCTTCAGACTCCAGGAAGGAGTGCAGCCAACTGTGAGACCAAGACATCTGAGACTCCTCATATGTCCAGATGGCTCGCCAGTCAGGCAGCTGAAGTACTCAGCACATATTACATGAAAATTTGTGAGCACTTCTTTCCCTTTCCTATATTTTTCACCCCCTTCTACTACAAAATGAAGGAAGTAAGGCAAACAGGGAGAAAAAAAAAAAGATAATAAATCCCTTTTTCAAATGGCAAACTCGGATGCAAAGCTGCTAAGATGTACAAAACTATACGAGAAGTTAACTTAGTGTTAATTTAGATGTCTCTGGTACAGATTTTTACCTCCTTATGCAGTTTCCTCTCAGTATTAAGATTATCAGAAATGACATCATACAAAACAAATTAAAAGGCAGCAAACTAATTCAGACATTCTTGGATGCACTGAGGTGGTGAATTAGGATGACAATATGATGGAGTAATGTGCATTAATGTCATCAAGTACCTATGGCAGTGTCTAATATGCACATAAGTATTATTTTCATTGCAATAATATTTCTGTCATTTAAGGAAATTTATCATTAAGCAAAAAAGTCCTTCAGAATTACATATAATTAGTTTAAAATATTTATCCATAAAGGATTGCACAACTCACAACTGTGTGAAGAAAACACATTTCCAAATATTAAAAAGAAGTGGTGTATTATCATAATTTATTCTTGTTAAATTTCAAGTAGTATACAAAGAATACTAGATGATTTCCAAATACTGATAAAGACCATCAGTCTAGTTTATACCTAAAAATTGCATAAATTTAGGAATTAGGAGAAAAAGAGAACATATTATAGACACCGTAGCTGCTAATATATGTAATGTAAACTCCACTGTGAAGTTACCTGCTGTGTCAAAGATGTTTCTGTTCACATTATGAACAGCATTCTTCCTCCCTGGGGTTATATTAAATTTGATTTATTTACATTTTGCTGTGTCATTTAAATGTAATGATTGAATCATCTATTGAGAAACTTCACAAAAAGCAAATATCTTTTTGAATTCTTTTAAAGAAGTGAGCAATAATGAAAATTGCCATGGAGAAACAGCTCTCAAGAGAGGAGCTATGTTGGTCATGGGATATTCCCAAGATAAAAACAATTCTGGCTTCAAAGACCTTAACAGTAAAGAGCTGTTTCATCAAACAATGATAATCATCACATAGTCTGAAAGCAAACAGCCTCTGACATGTGACATGGTTTCACATATGCAATTGTAGGAGTGTTTGGAGTAGCAGCAACTCATTTTGCAGGCAATGATGTTAGAGCTAGGAGTGAATGGCATCATGTTTTGTTACAAACATCGGTGACAGCAGCACAAGATGTTTTGCAGAATCACTAATACAGGTTTTGAACATTAGCTACATCCCTGAGACAAATCTACAGGTGGGTCAATTTATATAGTAGCACTCAAACCACAGCAGTGTTTCAGAATCAAACTTAAGGCCAGTGTAAATGCTCAACAGTAGTTTAAGTAACATGACCTAAAAACTTCAGCCATACTCACTACGGGACATACTCACTAATCACTGGTAGCCATCACCAGTAAGATGCAAAATGCTCCTCTCTTCTCTGCCGCCCCTTCAAAGTCTTCCCCCCAAAAAGGCTAAAGATCTTCACACAAGCCCTTTCTGTCAGACAAGCTGTTTAATATTTATTTGGTTGAGAAAGTTTCACAGGACACAGTGTGTCCCTAGCCTGACATATGACGCCACAGGCCATCATATAATAGTTTCTGATCCCTATAGGCAAGCAGCGAGTTCTGAATTCCTCCAATAGAAAAGATCAAAATCTGCAATTAAAATGGACTGCATGAAGACAGTGGAAAGGATCGAGGGTGCCACCAACATCATAGAATCCTGTAATAGCTACAAATTTATTAGCTAGAAACTTACCAGCATGGTGTGAAAATATCCAGACGGCTTCAGGAAGTGAATCAGGATCCACATTGCAAGGGGAAGCACAGCTTGTACTAGGATATGGGCATACTGAGGTATTGGTTGCTTCAGATTCAGAAACTCAGTTTGAAGCAGCTGAAGATTCATTCCCAGGGGTACTGAACACCAGTTAAGGCTACAGATATGCAACTCTCCTTAAAATCAGGACCAGTGGACCAGACCTTGCTCAGTCTGAAGAAGCCAAAATTGAGCCATCCCAAATAGCTGCCATCTCTGAAATAAATAAGTAACTTCAAAAACTATATAGGTCAGAAGGGTTTACTGTAACAAACTAATCTGATTGCTGTACCATATAGACCATAGGAATTCCTTAAATTAATTTCTCCTGAAAATCCTTTCTTGATTTTAAAATGTTGACTCACTCTGGGCCTGCTTGTAGTCATTCCTACAGTTCTTCTCTGAATGCTTACCTACCGTAGATATATTTTGGTATCCACAGCTGAACATAGAATCAAAGGGTGGGGCTCAGCTGACCAAAGGCACATTTTTTCATCTAAGATAATAGTCTACACAATTTTTATTGTCAATGGAGATAAATAGGTTGATATGCTAACATAGTTGTTTAAAATAGATCTAAATCATACCCTAAAAACACTGTTTCTCTCTGTTGAATATTAAAATTACTCTTAAGTGACTTCCTTAGATGCTGATGTCTGCAAAGTAGACTTTTAACTATAGTTGAGGTAAAACACACCTTTAGTATCCTATGCCATGGGACTACTAAAAACTTACATTTTCCTTCCCTTAATTATAAAAATGACGGTGAAAATTTGGTTGTTTTCTTCCTAATGACTTCAATTGCATAAAGAAAAGCTCAGTAAGAGAAAGAAAAATGTATTCTTTGTGAAAAAAAATTTCCAAGCCTGACAGCAGGATGTAATCACTTCTTTCCAATGTACATGAGGCAATGATGAGGAAAGTACTAAAAGTCAGAGGAAAATTAGCAGGCCAGATGGCTGGTGGAATAGTGACAAAATGACAACAAAATGAAAAACCTAATAAAAATGAGCAAATGACTAAAGGAAGTGCATGCAAGACATTAGAAAATAAATCATAAAGGACATGAGAAAAGCAAAAATACCATGGGGAATACAAAAGTCAGAAGATCAGAAGCCTTTGAATAGGGAATGAGGCAGGAAAGGTGATAGGTATCAACAGATGTTTCCCTGTGGCAAACTGATGAAATGCCACAGCAGTGGGGTGACAAGCTACCAGATACACATCTTGTTCACATCATTGCTGTGTGATTTTTTATTATTATTTTTATTGTTTAAAGATATTCTATAGACAAAGAGAAAAGACAGTGCAAGCCAGTGTAAACAGTAGTGGTGGTAATAATGATAAAGGTATTCCACCTTCCACAGTGACTTTCATTCTAGACTTCAAAGCATCACAGAAACCTCAATTAACCCTTACATCATCTCTCTGAGGTGAGCAGAATTTTATAGCTGACCTACAGTTGGGCAGGCTGAGCACAGAAAATGTAACATAAGTAAAATTATACAGCAAATTATTTAAAAAATCAATTAGCATCCACAAAATTCTAACTCCCAGTACTCTATTTTAGCTAACAGAAAATACTTACCCAATTCTATAGAGTTTTACCAAGTATCCAGAAAACCTGATTACATCGGGATCAATTCCATTTCTCCTAAAGTCAACAAGAATTTTCTACTGCCTTCCAGCACAATGGAAAAATAGAGATCCTGATCAATCTGACATACAATTCAGGCAACCAGGTTAAAGCTATTGGAGCATAAAATAGTGGACTAGTACATTACAAAGAGTATTGGTTATGAATTTAGCATTTTGTCACAGCATTAATACTTCAGTCATACATTTTGTTCTTTATTGGATGAGCTCTCATTATAACACTTATGCAGAAGATGCAAATGAAATGAATTATAGTGTTGGACTTAAACTGAGCTCTGAATAGAATATGAATCTGAGACATGGCTGCTTACCAAATAGTAAAAGGTAAAAAAAAATACTTTGCTACTAAATAAAGAACAGTGCTTTAGGATGTAATTACACTATTCAGTCTCTAGTACTCAGTTTAAAAAAAAGAAAAACAAAAGCTGGTTCAAGTGTTGATGCCTAAAATCTTTATTCATTCTAACATCAAAAAATTCTTAAATTTGGATCTAAATAAAGTAAATGTTGACTTGTGAAGCCTGTACAGACTCACATATGTTTATTTCAAAGAAAAATGTGACAAAATTTGGTTGTAAATAGTTCTGATATCTGTAAAGGTCACAAACACCACATACCAAACATATGAATGTATAGCAAATAAAAAGTAATGTGCCATTACCACTGGAATTAAAGATTCTGGAGATGAGCAAGTTGTCACTGATTGCTGGGCTTTCTTCTTCTTCTTTTTTTTTTTTTTTCTGTCATAAAGCCTTTAAGTATATATAGCATAACAAATGAGACGTAAAATACTTATCCAAATGAGAAAAATAGAAATGAAATTCTTCATGGCAAGTGCACAAACGAACTGAAAGCTATGACATACGTCAGGTTCAGGCAGGGGCTTATCAAAAGCTACCAGCGACAGCACACAACGAGGAGGCATTCTGCAGCTGTCACGCTTTCACGTCAGAGGAGCAAATACCACCCAGCATTTCAGGGCACAGCACATCCTGCTGATGGCAGAAGGCATGTGCTGAGGTACGAGGCTCCCTGATGATCAGTTTGTAGGATTTTAATGATTATTAGGATGTTTTTCTAACTGAGATGTTTATCTAGGAAACGATCCAAGACCACTTACTTGATTTCATTTTGTCAGTCTTGGATGTTAACTTCTTTAGAACCTCAGGGTTCTAAACCTCTTTAACCCTCAGATCACTCAGGGTGCGCCTACACTAGCCCTTTAGTTTCGTCTTTTGAAACAAATTTTCTGATTGCCCCTGCTTACTGTGCTTTCATTCCCAGAATGGAGCAATCTCAGAGTGCATAACCAGGATAACTTCTGGATGAAATTAAACCAGATCAACTTCAAAAGCATCCCTGGTGCCCTGCGTGTGCTAAGAACGTTCCACCCACAGAACCAGGATGGAGCTAGTGCRAAGGAAATGGACCATGCACAGTGTGGCTGTCAGCTCCTTGGCACCACCTGTTTTCTTCTACAAATCACCCTCATGGAAATTGTCTGTTGTGGGCTGCATTGCTATTGTAGACATAGTTGCAGTCAAACTTGCTTAATTCTCCCTTTCATTCTGTGATAAGACACCAGCAGGTGTTTTTTTTTGAAAACATGAATCTATAATACAGTCAAAATACAATTAATTATAAATTATTTTTTAAATTAAACCAGTAAACAAAATCTCACCATTACATCTCTTACAAAGAAAACTTGTAACCCTTTTTACCTCCCAGTAAAAAAAAAAAAAAGAAGAAGACAGAAGAAAGAAAAAAAGTTTTGAACTAAGAAAATTTGGTCTCTTTTACAGTTCAACAACAAGTATGTTACATGTACTCCAAGACTATTCTTACTTTTTCACCTGAATGTGTCCAGTATTAAAAAATATTTAATAGCTCTTATTGTTGCTGTTAACTCCATTGACTGCTGGCTCTTAGGAGATGGGACTGATGTGTAAAACTACATTCTCTCCCCATCCTCCACTCCAGATAGGATTGATGCACTTTCAACTGCGAAAATAATTAAATAATAATTAAAACATTACATGGGATATCTTGAAATGTTGTACAAAGATATTCTTTTGAGAACATGTTGTCAGGAATAGAAAGAACTAAGGAAGAAATAATAGGAAGCAAGAGTACTTGGTTAATGAGAGAAAAAAAAAATTAAACAGCATCCAGATATTAGAAAGATGCAAATAGCCTGCACAAATGAAGCTAAAAGAACGATTTTAACCTACAAATGTGTCCTGCAGAAAATACTTTGTATATGCAATGTTAGAACCAGTGGAAAACTTTATAAGAACTGAAAATTTATCAGAAAAGATGTTCTGGTAAGAAGTGCTTTTGCAGCTTACATGTCACCTTTTTGGCAGATGCGTGAACAAATTTGAATCAAACTGATTTTTGAAAGAGAAAGAAAGAAAATGTATCTAGTGTTGGTCGCAATCAGTGAGAATAAATGAGAAGCACTGGAGTAGAGCCAAAGGAGAGGATTGGAGTAGAGCCTGAGGAGAGGCAAGTGGTGAGAAGAGGAACGACTTCCAGTGGAACGTAGCATCAGGGACTTGGAAGATCATAGCCCCCTCAGATCTTGGCAAATTTGCATCTTCCAGAAAGTCAGCTGGATTTAACAGCATGGCAACATCCTGCACAGTTGGGGGCAACAAAAAGAAATTTGAAGCTGGTATTCCATTCCTGCTGAGTTTTTACATCTCCAGTTGAGAGGCAGCAGGCAGCCCCAGCAGAGTACCTTTATGTGTGTACTTGTTTCATGTCAAAATAGGGAATAAACTGTTGGAGTAGTGCAGAAAGAGTGAAGAAGCTTGAGGTTTTCTGAAGGAAGCTCACCAGCTGCACACATAAAAATGTTCTGCTGGGAAAACACAGAACTAATATTCCAAGGACATTTATGGGAAAACAGTAACAATATAATGAGCAAACAACCAGTAAAACAAGTTGGCAATGAGTTGGTGCAACCATAGTCATTATGGGAGACTTGAGACCACAAAAATTGCCTGGGAGAGGAATATAAGGGCATGCCATTGGGAACGTATCTGAGGCTTAACGATCTATAGGAAGTAAGAAAGTTTCTTGCTAAAAGGGCATATTGGGCAATTAGAGACCTGTCAGCTAAGTAGGAAAGAAAAGAAGAAAGTAACATAAAACATCAACCATCTGAGAGCAAAAGAAAACACATTCAGTCCTCTGACTATCATTAAAGCTAGAACTTTTTCAGTCATCAAGGCTACCCAAATACAAGAGTTGAAGTTGACACAATAACTAGATCAGCAATTTGGGAAGTCTCAAAGATAAGATTTTGAATACAGCCAGATAGGAGGAGGCAGCAATGTGATTCAAAAAGTAATTTAGCATGGTCAGAAGTAGAAAATAGTATCTGTATTCACATACTAGAAGGGATGTGGTCAGAATTTAAACAGATGGGAAAGAATCTATAGCAGTAGAAGAAAAATAATATCGAGACACAATAAGTATATAGAAAATAAAAAGCAAAAATTGATATTTATAAGATATCACAAAGCTTGATTCCCTGTCTTTTGTTGACCAATTGTACTAATTTTAAAATTAATATTTTAATTGATTTCTTCTTCCATTTTTCTTACTGCTTTTGCTAGTTAATAATAGCTCCATAAGTCATAATAATAAATTTTAGTTAATTCCAACTGGTAATGAGATTTTAATGAATGAAAAACTTATCACTAATATCAAGCTTTTAAAATATTTTAGTCAACTGCAAAGGTAAATATTTTTTATATAAAAATAAAAGTGTTGCTAATGTGGCTATAATATATGCCATTTCTATTTTATTGGCCTGAATAACAATATATTTGATACTTCTTAATTTTCTTACTATCTTTAAGTTTAAAAATGAAAAGATATTGCTTCATACTCAGTCTGATTTGCATTAGGAAGCTTCAGATATTACCAGATCTGACATATCTTGATTTTTAGGTAAAATAAAATAATCAAATACATTTTGAACTATCACAAAAAAGCCCTTTATCTTGCTTGAGCTATATTCCTTCCCAGATTCCTGTATATATCTGAGGTCCATGTCAATGTAAACAAAACAAACAAACAAACAAACAAACTTGTGAAATATTTCAGTAGTGCTGTGTGTATTGAATAAGAAACTGACTCCATAGATTTCATCTCAAGTGTATACAATTGAAAAAAAAAACTATTAAAAATATTCAGTGAAAGTTTTTTAGGATCTCTGCTTTAAAAGATTAACATAGGAATAACTATAACTATAACTTATAAAATACAAATCACGCTTTGTCAGTTTAAATTTAACTATCCATACAGAACTTCATGAATTCACAACTTGGCAAGTTTCATCAGTATTCACCTTCTTTGGGTCTGGGAAGTGTTTGAGTAGCGCTTCATCCTGTGCTCATCTTCAAGGTTGTGCATAAGTTAAATTTAAGTAGTAGGGATCAAATCACAGGTTTTAATATCCTTTGTATTCTGGCTTATTGCTATAACAGGACTTCTTCAACTATACGTAGCAACGTTTGCTTACTTCTAAAAACGGAAACAAAACAAAAAGTGAAGTTGAAGGAAAAGTCTCAGCAGGCATTCTACCTACCAGCAGACATTTGGAATCAGCAGGGCTTCCATGTTTATTTTCTRTAATTCCTGTAATTACCACCTCTGTACTTGCTGTAATGATGTCACAGCAGGTGGCAATTTGTGTTTTGTAGTGCTGTGATGCTCTTTATTTGAAGTACCGGTTCAGGATAAGATTCAAGGTGCCACCCACAAGTTGGTAGCTGATTGTATAGATATTTTTCCTGACCCACTTCCCAGTATCTGACAAACATTACAGTTAGAAATACCCACCAAATCCAAATTCTAACTTCATTTGCACCCAGGTAGCCTTCTTGCAGTCTTGTGCAAAACCAACCTCAATCAAGTTTAGCAAAATTTGGTCACAGATGGTTCTATGAATCTATTTTTTTCTTCTTCTCATTAATACACCTTTAAAGTGAATTTAGTGTTTCATGAATTTTGCTGATGTAAAAGTACTTGAACTTGAAGCTCTTCCTTTCCTGAAGAATAGATCCTCTACTGCATAGAGAGAGAGATGCTTTCAACTCTCATATCTTTTATGATATCTTTAAACTCTTCAGACTTCTTAAGAGATTCAGATGAATAAGCATTGGGATTGAGTTGAGCTTACATCACATTCTATACCCCAGAAACAAGCCTTAGCTTATTCATGAATAATTCACGTTTAATCTAAACTGCACACCATTTAAAGAAATACTTTCTTTTTTTTTTTAATTACATTGTTTAAAAATAATTCTCCTCTTCAGTTATGATAAACCTTACTTATATGGTAAACCCCTTCAGAATTTTTCTGGGAAAGTTCAAAGAACAATGCAACAAAATAAGGAAGCTAATTATTCATTAAATGTTAACTGCAGTCAAACAAGCAAATGAACTAAGAAAATAGACAAAACCACATTTCTTATTTATTTTATCCTTCTCACCACATAAGATGTATAGTACTTCCCACTTCTCTTGCCTCGATTAAAATCTATAGCTATGAATATGCTATCTGAACTAGTCATTTCTAAACTCTTGAAAATTGTCAGGAATTCTTTTAGGACGCACTTTATTATGCCACTTGTAGTCTTCTTTTTCAGCTGGTTGAAATGAAAAGATGTAAAAATATCTTTTTTTAAGGGAGTGTGTGTTTGTGCTCCTTCTAGGAGAAGCAGAAGAAAAGCAGAGAGACATAAATGTCAGAAATTAACAGAGAAATATATTTAATAACAAATAATTAAAATACATAGGACTGGTAACATGAGAAAGTGTTCTAAATACAGAGTGTAGTAGACAGCCAATACAGCTGTATTTCTGTATCTTTATAAAACCTTCTTCTCCAGGCAAAAAACACAACTGGCATCAATATCAATTCATACACTTGTAAAATATGCATAATTCTTGCCTACTTTTTGCTGAGGTTATAAGTCTTAATTAAACAATAACCTACATTTAGATCCTTCAGCACAGAGATTATATTCCTGAAGGTCAGAACACAGGATGAAGTCTAAATAATAAAATATACCTAGAAGTAACAAAATAATAATAATAAAAGGTGTTACTACTGTATTTTTTCTATTATTATTTAAGCTCTACCTTACTTATTTAATTGAGTACATTAGTAAAAAAATCACATATTGATCCTACTTAAAAGCTGCAGTGATGAACAACATGGTCCTTTCCTTTTTTATAACTGTAGGCAATTTTTAATCATGATATTAATTATTCAAGATTTTGTTTTAAATCTGGTTTTCCTTTCTGCACTTATAGACTAATTGTTGTATAATTTCATTTAAATGCCAATGTCCAGGCTGTTTTGTTAGTCTAATATATTATGGCACCTTTCTTGAAAGTGCTCAGGGCCATAAATTATCTCTAATTTCCACTGCATTCCAGAATTAGGAATTATTGATGAGCTGAACATTTAAAAACAGAGCTACACATTTTCAAACAGTGACAAATGTTTCACAAAATCTTTGTCATTTACTAGCTAACGGCAACTGAATGCACAACGTAAGTTAAACGTTTCGAGAGCATGAAGCACCTTGTATTCTGAAACTATGGCCAGCTGAGTTCCTTGATATTGTATCCAAAGCAGAGGCTTCTATCACCTATAAATTGTCTGTATACTAATCAGGATATAATCCAAATTAATTTGCCTTGAATCCAATTATAAATGTACTGAAACAGTACAGCCACCAATAGTACATAAGTATTTTGTAACCCTTGGCAACTCAGGACCACCGAGGACCACGGCCGCCAGTGCTAACTATACGGCATCCACCCCGAGGGCATCGTATACTCACAGCTAATTTAGAACGTAAATGTTAAGGACTAAGAGTTTTGTATATGTAGTGAATATCTAGTGGCAATGATTATTAAGTGGTAGGAGCTAACCATCAGCATGAAGTGTGTTGTTAACGAATGAATGAATCTGTCAGAGTTTTGTTCCTGAGGTTTGAAGCTGGCCTGATTTATCAGTCTTCTAAACACTCCCATCACAGCAATCTCTAATCCCCCAACTGAGATATATATGCATATGTTTGGTTGCAACAGCATATAATCCTTCATAATTTATTATTCTCTGTACTGTCATGGGAGGAAACATAAACTACGTAGAACATACCGACCCGTGGAAACAGTCAAAACACTCTTGTTTTGTAAAGAAAAAGAGTTTTTGGTGAGGTTTATCCAAGCCAAAAAGAAAAGTGACAAATCTTGGTAACTGTTTTTTCAGTGTCACAGAAGTAAAGTTTCAAATGAGGTTGGTAAGATTACTCTTGAAGTCCTTCTCAGTGAGTACTGACACATAAGCAGGGTTAATTTGTATGTTGTATTGCTGCAGATGAATAAGAAATGCCAGCACCACAAGTGACTTCAAGATATGAGATTCATGTATTGCTGTGTTAATTTTGAGAACAAATCAATAATTATAAACTGGATGATATACACGTGTAAAACATCTTCAGATTTATCTGCTATACCTCTGCCTTTTTTCATGCATGTTCCTAAATGCCTCATTTCTAGGACATTGAAATCAGGTGATAAAGCACATGGCTTTTGTTTTAGGAAGGGAGACAGAAACAGTCTTGTATTACTACCTCTGTATCTATAACCTAATGAAATTGCTAGAATTTTCTAAGAAATGATTTGCACAGTCCATTACAGACATCATTGTGAGAATGAAATAATGCAGGAGAGGTTTTTTTTTTCTGGCTTTCTACAAACCAAAATGCCTTGTGAAATTCAAAATTGAAAATTTACTTTTGTATCATGTGCTACAATCATTTACTGTTGCACAGGGGAAAACAAGGCAAAGTTCTAAAGAAATAATGCATTCATGCTTTCTTTTCTCATTTTCAAACACTAATCCAGTGTGCTTTTTTGAGAAAGATGGAGACTGATGAGAGAGTTCTATTGATCCACCTCCATCCCCTCCACCAAATGAATAATGCCTCAAGCAAACTGACTTCAAAGAGGCACATTGATCTAAAGACAATTTAAATCAGAGGGGGAAGGATGTGGGGGGTGGATAGAATTCCTCTACAGTAAGTAACCTAAATGCTCACTATCAAATTTAACATTAAAAAGAGACCATAGAAAATATTGTTGGCTAATGGTTACCAGAGTCCTCAACAATCCTTTTACACTGACCTTGTTTCACAGGGCTAAGTGTTGGCCAAAGACCGTCTCAGAGAAAAATAAACAAAAGATTTATAGAGATTCAGTCAAGATCATGAAACTCACAAAACTGAACAATATCCTTCTTCAACTTTATCTGTTTCATTAGTTTATGAGCTGTTTTGGGAGTCTGCAGTAAGGGTAGACAATGTGCCAGACAGGTGAAACAGTGAAAAACAAACCCAGGCACTTCTGTACCCAGTTTAATTATATCATATAATTTCCCTTCTAACACATCCCTCCAGTGCACTATTTAAGAAAAGAACAATATAACAAAGTAGTTTTCATTAGAGTAGCAGGAGAATAATAGTAATTTTTTTTCAGGGGTCTAAATTTTGTCACCCTTTCATGAACCTCTCCCTCTAAGAGCACTATTTACTAGCCATGAAGTGAGTTACTACTCATTTTGAATAAATGTAGAAACTGGATACAAGAGTCTGTGAGATGGTCTGCCAACTTGGAAATCTGTTTTCTTTCCCTTTAGAGGGAAAAGAATGATTGGCAAGTTTGATCATCAGCAGTAGCTGAAAACGGACAAAGCCATAATTGAAGTATACTAAATATATAGATCATTAATTATATGTGGTTGGTTTTTTTGTTTTGTTTTGTTTTTAATGAGAATCAGTATTTAAGGTTATGTCAAGATTTAGAACACCATTTTCAGGTATTCATAACTTGTTGGGGATGTTTATTTTTCTTATGAATTTAAGGTCCATCTACCATTAGCTAACATTTTGGTTAAATTTCTGGTTATTGACAGGTAAAGATACTATATGTTAATTTTCCCAAGTGTTCCTTATATTTAGTTCAAAAGGCTTGTCCAGGGTATGTGAGTAAATGTTGTCAACTGATGCAAATCAACTTCCCTCTCCTAGCATACTAGCCCAAGTGAGCATAAAACATGCAAACCAGACTACATCCAGGCCCGTAATCTACTCTGTGAAACATGCATCTTCTCAAAGATTCCTTAAGGGTGATATTTATTTATTTATTTATTTATTTGTTAGAATCTTAGCTTTCCAAAGTACTCAGTTCACTAAGGTCTTTTTATGGTACTTCAAGCAGGACAGCAGCTGTAACAGGCTATTCTTTTAACTTTTTGTAATTTTGATTAGCTTGCCTTCTTTGTGATGCCTGTCCTCAGTAAAACAGTGCCCTTGTCAGCACCTTTAGAAGAAATCGATACAACAGAGCAGAGAAGAATGCATTCACTGTATTCACTATTGTGAATGAAGAAGCACGAACTTGTTCAATTTCAGCAACTGTTCACTAACAAACCTGTCACTCTTACTCATAGAAACAGCACAAACACATTCCAATTAATCCATTCATGCTCATATATGTATTGTTCAAATACAGGCTTAAACCAGAGAAATAGCAATTTACAACTGAAGTTAGGTAATCCCCAAGTTCCTATCCATCACAGTGGGTACAATCTGCTCTCAAAAGTATATTGGAATTCATTACGGTTTTAGAAAACTGCATTTCCAGAGCTGCAGAATTTAGGCTTAATTTGCTAAACCGTACCTTCATTTTAACTTTGTCTTGCTTTCTAAATTTAACTCAAATGCATTCCATTCTTTGAATGTAACTTAAAAAAGGATAAAATTACTGCTGCTTTCCTCATTTAATTTAATATTTTTTAATACAGGATGAAAAAAATGATTTGGACTTCATGGGGTCAACAAGGAATGTTTGAGATTCCCAGTGTCATTGCTACTGCAATGATTTTCAGCATGCAAACCATAGAAACATGCTTGCAATGACTGCCAGGAGTCAAAAGACTTAAAATTAGCTTGAGGTACTCTGCAACCGCCAGGACTTCTCCAGGCAGGCCAAGCAGCAAGAACCTGGTCACGTTCATTTTGCCCAAAAAGCAGAGACTTGACAAGCCCAAATACTTAAATCAGTGAGCCCAAATCCTGGTGTATCTATTTATAATAAACCTGAGGCAATTCCATCTTTTGTTCTTAGTTATTCATTATCTTTTCAGTTACAGCTGGATTTCAGAGGTTCTGTACCCAAATACTTTGCTCTTCATACCTTGCAGTTCTTAATTCTGTTCCCCTCTCATTCCCAGAACTGCAATAAACTTACTTTAATCTTGCTTTGAACCCTGGCTTCCTGCCTGGGAAATGGCTTTCTGCCTATGCTTCTCTATGGTTTTTTGACCTGATATAATTTTTGACTTTCTAGACTATAGATCTGAGCTTGTCCCATTTGTCACGCTTAGTCCTACACTATGATGCCATTGTTCCAGCTGTATTTCTGCAAAAGGAGTTTTTTGGATCACATATTTCTTGCAGAACATATTACTTTCCCTCCCAGAAAAAGTCCAAGAAAAACAAAGGTAAATAGCTTTATGACTGCAGAAGCATGTGTGACAGGTAAGAAAATCTAAATTTGATCCAGTTGGAATAGAATCCAGGCATTTCTGCAGCTGAAAATTGAGATAATCCAAGCTTTAAAAACTTAAATTTATACTCAAGAAATATCTTGGCCTAACCTTCTCTGATTTGAAGTACCTATAGATTGTTTAGCTGAAGCTACCATC
The DNA here is from genome assembly GCF_003343035.1 of Apteryx rowi. Lineage (NCBI taxonomy): Eukaryota > Metazoa > Chordata > Aves > Apterygiformes > Apterygidae > Apteryx > Apteryx rowi. The sequence goes on along the minus strand of NW_020450934.1, from coordinate 116,725 downwards.
TTTTAAAAGTGGTTTTCGAGGTTTTAATAACTGCAGAAGAGAGAACTGAAAATGCAAAGTGCAAAGTAAAAAAACTACTGTGAAAAAAGATCTATGCTGTGATCCTGGAAACGTTTTGGTTTTGTTTTCCGTTCCTGAAGTTCAGATTATCTTTGTCACGCTCCTTTAGAGAACTTACTCTTTGTGAGGAAAGGGAAAAAAGGTTTCATCATTTTGTTCAGAAAAAACAGTGTAGCTGGTTGGAGCAAAAAAACTCTTAGAAAATTAACGTCTTTTAACGGTAAAAAGTGGTCCTTATTCTCCTATAATTTTCAAAGAACAATGTCTGACCTAGCCAATTATTCATAAGATGCTGATTTTTTCACTGAAATAGTTTGATACTCTGCAACTAAATAAATGTCTAAACAGCATTAGTGTTGCTAAAAAGTGAACAAGGATTGGAAAAGGTGGTCACGCAGGTACCTGATGGTCACTCTAACAACCAGAATCTAAGGCCAGATGGTACTAGAAACAATTTCAATACATCTTTTAAAGATAAGCTTGCATCCTGCTGCTTCTAATGCTCAATCATTTCTTTAAACTCAAAAATCCTAACAGGACTCAACTGAACATGGGGCAGTTACAGTGTCATCATAAAAAAGAAAAAAAAAGGGGGGGAAAAGAAAGAAAAAAGGAAAGTTCTAGAGCACTRTCACTTCATTGTCAGATGTCTATTTAAACACAAAAGGTAACAAAAGGTTTTGCACCTTCAATCAGAGGCATAGATTCAGGTATTAATATTAAATTTTTGACCCACCAAGGCTCATTTTGCTCCACTGCCTTTGGAAATGCATGAGCTGCCAAACCTGTTGGTCTCAATTAACAGCTTTACGAGAAAGAAAATAGACCAGAAGAATTGACCTTCACTCAATACTTCCCAAGAAAGTGAGTGATATAAACAGTACACTGGCCAAATCAGAGCTGAAAAAGAGGGCAAGTTCTGCTGCTGCTGGAGATATGTTACCTGGGTTTGTGGCTCTCAGTCTTCAGTACATGCCTGTATCTTCTCTGAGAGAGTAAAAATATGACAGTATTTAAATACATATATACTCATACTGGGATGACAGAAGAGTCCCCAAATGCACAGAGGCACGTATGTTTATCTTCAGTCACTAAACCAAAGGAGACTTCACACAAACAGAACAGCTAAAGACGAACTACCAAGCCTCTGACTAACTACGTATAATTATCAGGAAGTGAATACTTTTCTCTTTGGATCTTACCCTGATTAACGTTAATGAACACTGTTAATGTTCCTTATAAAAGACCGGGAGGCAGGAAGAAAAAAGAAAAAAATCTGGTATGTACAATGTTTTTCTAACTTCTAATCCACAGTTGCTCTGCTTTTGATCCTTTTTTTTGTTACATCATCTCATTTGATTTGTGTCCTATTACCAGTGCTCTGCTATGGAAAATCTTTGTTATGCTTTTATACAATAGAACATATATTTTAAAGAATTATGTAATATCTTGATATATCCCAAGATGAAACTAAATTGCTGAATTTCAGCAGCAGAACAATAAGTCATTGTAATATGAATGGACTGTGAGACCTCCAAATAAAGAGTCAAGGAAATAAAGAAAATATTTTAAGGGTAGTTAAATTCAATAAGAACTGCCTATGACAATAAACCACTAAGATAAAAAAGTTGTAGAAAATGCAAGTTGTATTAGTTTTCATTAAAGTCTCAGCTAAAATGGAGATAAAGAGGGCCCTCCTAGAGGGCTGGGTGATTGAGAGTGGTTTCCCAGGACCAAAGTTTAGAATTTCATTTCGATTCATATCTAGTAGTTGTACTCAATAAAAAATGCATTAGGTTTATTGTTATCTGTTTCATGGTTGTCCTATACTTTCTAATGTAATGATAATTTGATCCATATATCCACACAGGCAGAAGGAGAAATACCAACTTCTGCCCGCCCATATGCCTCAGGAAGGGAACTGAAACTCAGAGGGATATCTATGAGGCTTAATCCCACTTACTAATGCAGTGTTCAATCAGTGACTGCTCATGGCTGCCCATTGCTGCCACCAATTCTAAGCTTGGTGAGTTGGGCTAACATTAGTGCATTACACTTTGATATTTTTTGTCTGAGTAGTTGCAGTAACTTCAAGTAAACATACTACATTTATAAGGAACATAATCATCATTTCAGACTCTCCTCAAAAGAGCATCCCATAATTATATATGCTGTGAGTTACCTTAAAAGGCTTCTAAAATTGCAAACATTTTTTTTATATCCTTAGTAACAACTTCTAAGTGAAAAATATAGATTTCAAGTAAAAACATCTTTTATGGAACTTATGTTTTTCACTGATACTCTGCAGAGAGCATTTTTCTAAAAAGCAGACCAAAGAGTCTGTGCATAAGCAGTTAGGAACACAAAGACAAAATCGCCAAATTAGTTTCTATTTCACCAGGTAGATAACATCCACGTGGGATGCTTAGAAAGCCTGTTCTAGAACAACTGATTTTGCTTTAACTTTTTGATTTAGCTTGTAATATCTGTACTGCTTCATGTAGCAAAGTCAGTGGAAAGATTTGAACCTACATTCTTGGTGATCCCAGACCATAAAATATACATTTCCTTTTCTTCCATACCTTAGTTTTTGGTTCATACATTACAGAAATCCTGCAGAGTACAGTGATGCATGTTCTCTGAAAATTCTTACCCTTAGCAGACTTTGTAATTGTTTCAGGACAGATCACATGAATGGACAACGTTAGTGTAAGAAAAGTCAGTGCATATAGCTTAGGTCATCTCTATGCACTGAATCTCTTCAAGGGAGTGCTGGCACATTGGCATGATTAAAGACATAAAAACAGATCAGTGTTTCCAGACCTGAATATTAAACTTCAGTTCAACGGTCTGTTTTAGGCACCTGTGGAAATCTGAGATAAATTGTACTTGAGACAAGCTGCAGTTCCCATCAGCTGTCTTGGAGGGAGTTTTGGACATACGATGTACTTGGCTTCATGAAGATTCTGAATTATGGAATCAAGAGGCTTCTGATGAGTAAAAGCACCAATGAAGAATCTTTAAAAGATATGGGTTATGTGTCAATACCATTAAGAAATTACTAGCTATATCTTCTTTTATATCTCTGTAATGGAGTGGAGACAATAAAGAAAGGGAAGACTATAAACTGGAAGTTTAAGTTGAAAAACCTGGAACTTGAAGTTTAATTTTAAGTTGGAAAGACTATAGAGAAGTGAAGCAGAAAGTCATGGAAAAAAAATCTTAAATGAAGGAGGTGGTGATAAAAAGATTGGGAATACTGTTGTTTCCAGCCTCCTAAAGGATTGCTGGATTTTATTAGCAGTACCCATTTGATCATATTCTAATGGTGCTCTGGTTGCTCATACAGTTCATTCAATGGTTTACCTCAGTAGACTGGCTTTTTTTCTTTGATCTCGCCCTGAGCTGACTTTAAGAGAAATCCATTTGTTCTACCAACCAGCCGTTTCCTAACAGTTAGCATGTTTCCTTTTCTAATTCTGATTCTGATGACAACCCAGAAGTCTATAAAGCCTATTTAAACAGAATCTCTCCCATTGGCTGTTGCCCAAGGTCCTCTTTTGTGATTTTCCCTTTCATTATCTCTCAGATTTCTAAGGCAGGTCTGCCACAGACCGACAGTACTTGTCAAGGGACGTAAGAAGGTGAAAAGGACAAATTTCAGAACAGAAGCAATTAAAATGTGTGAAAAATGAAAATGACAAAGCAGGTTGAAGTCTCTAGTGATAAAAAGAAATTAAATATGTGAGCACTCTTAGAATTCCATGTTCTGGCATGGGATTTATCAAACATACCTGGAAAAATACTACTTGTTTTTTTCAAGGGCTGTCATACCAGGTACTCTTCTATTCTTTTACCTCTCCCTTCAATTTGAGGCCTACAAGACAGTCTTGCTTGAATGACTGTTGGTCTTCATGAACACTATCCTTAACATGAGCACAAAACCAGTGATCAGGCAAAAGAGATATACTTTCATAGACAAATCACTTCTGGATTCTGCAAGCATGGTAAAATAGATAAAGATGAATTTGTTTTTTCCTGAATATCCTACATGCATAAGAAATTGTGTTTTTACCAAGAACTCAGACAAAAAATGAGTTTGGAACACTTCCTTAGATCCCCTTTTTTCTACCTCTGCAGTAAGATTTTATCAGTTTTGAAACAATCAGAAGTGCTTCTAAAGTAAGTTGTTCCCAAAGGAAATGAGGCTAGAGGAATGATGAACTTAACACAGGACTACAAACAAAAAAATTGTGAATCAGATTTTATATTGAAATTGTGGAACTCTAAAGCACGTGGAATTAATGATTTTAGAGGACATTATATGAGGCACAAAATCACAAGCTGTTTACTCTACCCATAATGATCATTCTAGAGACATTCATAGAAGTTAATTTGGTATGACTTCTTTCAGTTCATTTTTGAACAATGGGGTCAAAATAACATCTGCTGAAATGCCTTGTGTATCCAGAGTTTAGTGAGAGCTTAATCTAGAGATTAGAGCTTCTACCCTACTTGATTATCTCACACACTTACTAGTTCACTCCCCCACAGTGCTACATTCACTAGGTCTCCACTTCCC
>NW_020450934.1:0-111998 GCF_003343035.1 Apteryx rowi | reverse complement strand
GCTGCTCGCAGTTACCAGCCTCGGGCGTTAGCAGCCAAGGTCCCTGGGAGTCCCCCAGCATTCATCTCCACGCATCTCCCCCCTCTCCAGGAGGTCTCCCCACTTCCAAGATCTTTCCTGCAACCAGGACCTTCGCCTTCTTCTTTCTAAACCCCTTTCTTCTTACCAGCACCACTTCTTCTTTCCAACACTGCTTCTTCATTTTGAGAGCCCATCTTTTTGGCACCAGATACATCAGAAAGCAAGAAATAAGTATCTTCACAAGAGCATTTGTTATGTAACGCATAATATCTAAAATTTTCCTGGTTTTCTGCAGATGATCTTTTTGTGTTGGCATCAGTAGAGATGAAAAAGTACTGCTCAGTTGTTTTACGTTAGTATTTTCTATTTATTATTCATATAATCTGGAATAAGTTTTGTGAGACCAACTTTTATAGATGTTTATATGTATAAATACATTGAGGAGTTTTTTTGGCCATATCAGGTTTGCTTTTTGCTTGTTTTAATGTTTGTGTAATAGTATATAACTGATAACATATTCACTATGGAACAAAGTATAACTGTGATGATGCACCACTTTTCTAAAATGAATCTTTTTTCAGTGTTTTGTTTACTATTTATTTTCTGAAAAATAATTTGTTGGAGTAAGACAAAAAATACAATTACCAGATGTAAGAGAGGTCTGTGTTTCTTTGAAAATCTCAATAATTCTGATGAAATGTAAATGCAATTTTATGATTCTAAGATTTTAGAATATCTTTATAAGAAATTAGAAAAACTTTGAAAATAAGTGTACTTAGAATAGAACACCATTTCATCGACTGTCTGCAGTATAATCCATATTTTTCAGATAGTACTGCATGTCATTTTGAGCAGCATGTTCAGTGCTATAAAAATAATAATAAACTGTGGAAAATATATTTAGCTGAGTGAAGTAGTTTGGAATACAAAACATGCTTCAGATTTCTGAAACAAATCTATAATCTCCTGTTTCTTCCCATAATCTACTGAAATGTTTGTATCTACATTTTTGTTTGTTTCTTTTATATATCTGAAACTGCAGATATTTTGATGAAGAATTGGATATGGAATGTTTTGAGTTTGGAGATTTACTCTCATTTTTTGCTTCTTATATTTAAAAATAGGGTCAGGCTGATGACTTAGTTCACCCAAATCAGACTTTACCTTAAAAATCCGTATGCTAATACTGAAAGTGAGTGAAAAGATCATAATGAATTTAAATGTTTAATCTCCCTGATATAGATCCAAGCACTCATCTCTCTTAATTATTGTCAAATAGAGATAAAAAATTCTATAACTTTGTCTTTAATTTGTCTACTTTTGGTACTGATACCAGTGGACTTCTGATAATAATATTTCTAGAACGGCATGGGCTTCCCATGATTATCTTTTATTATATTGGTTTCCTGTACTTAGAACTATTACCACTAAGGTAACCAAGATAAAGATGGCTCAGTTACGCTCTTCGAGTGTACCTCCTGGCTGTGTGGTAAATACAGTATTATTTGGAAAAGTTAGTACTATTAAGGACTATTGATGGATTAATGGATTAATAGATTTTTGATTTTGCTATCTATGGGGACTATTGCTTATGCTCTGCAGTAAAAGAGGAAATTCACTAAATAAAATTCAGTCATGAATTCACTAAATTAATTGTTCTGCAGAAAAAAATCCTTTGCCACAACAAATGTCTACATTACACTTCAAATAATGAAATCTGAGTAATCTTACAAAGCTATGTGTGTCATGTGTGTCATTCATCAATGACTACCATTTTCCACTTAAAAAAGAGAAAAAGATTATATAATCATATCATCTAGCAATGAATTCCACTAGCTGGTAATAAGCTTCCAGTTTTATCTGGTAAACTTGTTACCTATTTATGAAACTTTCATTTTCTGAATTTGAAAAGTTACACTGTCAACGATAAAATTGATCTGATTATCAAAGTGCAAAATGGTGCAGTTACATTAATGTAAATTCCTGAAACAAATCTCTTAAAAAAATTAATAATTTAATGTATATGTTAAGTTGATTGAGTTAAGGACTATTAAACCTGCTTGAATATCCCTTTTTGAGATTGCTCTTGTGCAGCAGCATTGCTTTTAGTTATGCCAATACACATTTTTTGACATAGTTAAGGCTTTTATTGACTGCAAATAAACAGTAAAAGGTCAATTAATTGTACAGCTTTTCAGAATTATGAAATGAGTTATATACTTCCCAGAATTGCACTAAAATATTCACAGTTTTGTGAATGGCAAGATCAATATTTTAGTTATAGACCTTCATGATTATAGAAATACTTCAGATCTTTCTCTGTCTTGCAACATGTTAATTCTTTCATATCACTACAAGTAAATTATATAATTCATTTTCCCCCTCCATTTCAAATGAAGATCAGGAAACCCTCTCAAAACTGGAAAAAACATTCTTAATTTCATAAGGAAGTAAAAATGTGCTTGTTGTGAAGTGAAATTGTGCCTAATTTTCAAAGCATTTTTTCTATATTGTAATATACTCTGACTTTGATAGGATCTAACTGTGGAAAATTATGACTGATGTCTACATGAAAAATACCTACCACTTTCCCCACAAACGAGAAACATACAGTTTGGTATTTACCATTTGTCAGAAATAAACAACGTGGAAATTACTTGCATGAAGAAAAGATCTTTTGAGATTGCAAGTATAAAAATAGAGCTGATAAATCTAAACCTTCAACTACCCGTAGCTCCTTCTAAAGCAGACTGTAAGTGCATCTAAAATTAGTATCCTTGGATTACATTTTTAGTGCTTTAAAATTTTGTGCAAATGCATAGCCTCAAGCTCCTTCCTGCTGTTAATGTATCTTTATATTGGCTTAATCATTCAAATGAAACTTATCTGCCCAAGAAAACATCACCCGAAACCATTGCATAATTTACCAGATGAGTTCTCTCTTCAGAACTGGGCTTTTTGCATCAAGTGGAAATAAGGGATGGAGTTCAATATGCAGATTCAAAGTAAACATTTCCTTTGTACAGCTGGAACTCACAGGTTAAGGCACAGCTGCAAGCAATGCAGATGTTCCGGCTCTGCCTTCCAGCAAAGTAACAAGTGTTCAGAAACAAATTCAGTGTCAGTCTCACTCTGAAATCCACAGTAGCCCATGTCTCAGCAACTCCCAGGTCAATCCCATGCCATGTGCTGTTTTAAAGCAGACAGCATCAAACACAAGATTTTAACCTCTGCTATTATTTGAACAATTTTAACCATCTACATTTAAAATGTGTTATTATCTTTAGCTTCTATATGATACACAGAAATCTTGACTTTGGACAAAAAGGGACAAAAAGGTATTTCTGCAAGTGCAAAAGGACTGAAGCAGTGGCTCAGCTAACTATATTTTGTCTGTCTGACAGGAAAGGTATCTGGGCTCTTACTGAACTTCCACCAGGAGCTGGATGTCATGACCAACTGTCTCTTGCCCCCAGGATAGGAGGAATTAGCATGTTCTCCAAAGATTTAAGTTCAGCTGATTGCCAGTATCCTTCTTCTGTTAGAAGCAGGATACTAAGATCCTGCTCTACTGTGATTTGATAATTGCAAGGGAAATAACAGTCCCTGAAAGCTTTTCTGAATGCAGGTTTACTTTAGCCTCCCCCCGACAAAATTAGAGATACTTTTATGCATCTACTTCCAGCACTCATTACATAGTTATACAATAGCTTCATCTCAGAGTTTGCCAGATACTTTACTTACTATGCAAAGACATTATATTTCCCATGGCAATGCTGTTACATATGCTAACTTACTCGCTGATTTATTAAACCCCTCTGTAGATGGAAGAATTATCTAATATCTATGAAGTCACCTAAATCATTTCCTATAGCAGTAAGATCTTCTCTCTTACAAATGCTGAAAAGACTGGACCCCCATTATTTTACAACAGGCCAAATTATATTAATCACTCTAGATTAACTGTTTTAAAATATATTTTTGATTTCACCATGCYGGAAATTTTTTAAAGAATTTCCTTCAAAACACATTTTGAGAGCTGGTATCATGTAGGCTTAAGTGTGATACGGAATGGATGTTAAAAAGTGTACTGCCAGTAGGCAGGATGTGTGATTTCACAAAATCAAATCAGTAGGGCTGTCAGGACTCAGCAACTTCCTTACCTGTTGCTCTCTAGGGTTGCATTCAAAGGGAGTCTGCAATAACACAAGCTGATTGTCAAAATACCATGACCAGAGGGCGTATTCTTTAAAGAGTAAAATCTGATTGTCTGGATGAAAAAAAAGAGGATGAGAGATCTGTAAAGGGTAGTATAAAAGATCTTTCTTTACCAATTTTATTATCTATAAATCAATAAAAGTAATCAGATTTGAAACAAATTTGACTAGTTTTTTTGTCATAGCACTCTAGTTTAAAAAGGAAAACATTCTTCCTCATTAACTCCTCAAAATATGCCACACGGTTCTTCAAAAGATTCTACTATTAAGACCTTAAACTACAATATCAGGAAAACCATCCCTGAAGAGGAACTTTAATTTTGAGAAAGTGTGAAGACTGAATGGCATTCTCTTTGTAGATAAACCCTTGATGGGAGCTATGGTGATTTCAAACTGAACAAAAGGCCATCCAAATTCTTTTCCTCCAAATTTATTTCTTAACTACCTTTCACTCACAGAAGTACATTACAATTGTCATGTGGCTCCAGTCACACTGTTATGAACTCAAACTTTCATTACATCAAAATGTAAAAAGGTCACAGAAGTCATCCACTCCCCAGATGCAAGCCTGCGATGAGACCCAGCTCTTCGCATTTGTCAATAATGAATACTTTCAGACTGCATACTTGCTCTCACATAGAAATTTTGTTGTTCCATCTGTAGGGAAATGCAATAATCTGTCTACTGTATAAAGTGGATGATATTTTAAAACTGTCTGGAAGGCTTTACAGCAACACATCATCTCCTGCAAATCTCCATCTGATATTACAGTTTTTAGCCCATTTCAGGACTGAAACATATGTAATGAAAGGAGAGATCATGAGTTTAACCTTGTACACAGCATACAGCCTTTTGAATCCCTGTAAATCAGGATTAAGAAAACAGTATTTCTGGGTTCCTGTATACAGTGCAATTACTTAGTTCCACAGAAAAACTGCAGTTGAAATGATTTCATCTTACTTTTATTTTTAATCATCTTTGAATTTCCTTTCAGTTGAGATACTTTTATTATGATCTGAAAGTCTTGTTTTCATAGGCAGTTCTAGCACAGGAACCAGAGGTCAACATTTGAATACACTTTTTTATACTTTCATCAAATTTTATGACATTTTTATTACATTTGTCCTAACAGCAATATAAATATGTGGCTTCCACAGCCTCTTTGAATTGCATAACAGCCTTATTTGTATGTTACATAGTCAACATTAGCTCTTGTCCGGGTTATAGTGAGGGGAAATAATATAAAATACTTGTTTTATATTTAGACTAAAAAATATGTTTTCTGAGGCCATCCAAAAACTTCTCACTCAAAGTCCTGATATATATGTCTCTGTAAGTAATGAACATTCTCTCTCTTCTCTCAGATACTCTATACAACCATCACACACAAACAACAAAAAAAAACAAAAACAAAAATCAAATACTTGCTGCATACATAGTGTTATTTGAAAAACAAGATTAATTGTTTGAAGGAGAGATAATTTATGTTTGTTTGGTCTAACTGTATCACTGGAGATGCTATCTGTGAAAAGCATTATTTCAGGCAGAATTTTGCCTTACACACAGAATTTATACAAATGTATTTCAGATCTCTCATAAGATAAATTTGGTCCTTAATTGGGAAAGTAACTTTAATAATCAAGCTTATATACTGAGTTCATACATCTTTCAGGGAACTTTCTGTTCCAAATCATAGAAATTCCTTCCCTCCTCTCTTTTGCTAGACAGCTGGTCATTCTCTCTCTTTTCTCTTCTCCCAGAGTGTTTCTATCTCTTGATGGAAAATTCATTCTCTATAACACTGAAAGGCTAAGAAAATAAAAGTGAAATGTCATGTTTTATATTGATTCATCCGAACTGAAGTACTCTTCAGTGATGAATTGAAAGAAAACACTGCATCTGAAGTCCACTAAACTTTAAATTGTTTTTGTGTCTTCCTTAAGGACTTCTAGTTTAGGAGCTTAATGAGCTCATTCTCTCCTTTCACCTGGCCCCTTAGCTGTCACACATTTTCCAAAATGAGCTGTGGCTAATCAAGAAGGGAGACCATGACTGAATGTGGGAGAGGAAGTCTAGATGAAGTCTAAAATTTTTCAGTATACATGTAAATCATGCAAATCATAAATTTCATATACTGATCTACACACACGAATCTGCTCTACTTGAAAACAATGTGGCTTTTCCCACTGTCTTCAGTGAAACCAGTCTTTAAAAAAGCCTGCCATCTTTGAGTGTTTTTTGTCAAAGGAGAGGTTCTAATGGTACCACCAAGCAGTGAAGCTGTAGTGGAAACCTTACATACCATGACTTCATTCTCCTGCGTATCAGTCAAAGAACTTCAGCCTTCCAGCTGTCAATCCAACAACTTTCAGCAATGTTAAATTCAAGTATGTTTCACTGGAAAGGGGCGGGGGGGGGGAAGCTGTCTATTTAATATATAATACAGCTGAGTCATTTCAAATCAAAATTATGTGAATTTAAATCTTCAAGAGAGATAGTATTTAATAGTGCAAATGTTAACATATGTCACTAATATTCAATTTTTAATGTATTTTTTCTGAGAGCAGGCAAAAGATGACTGAGGATTTATGAGTACAAAATAAAGTATCATTATGCTTTTCCTCTCCAAAAAAAGAAAAAGCAATGCCATTATTACTTTATTACTTTAATAGGAACTTTATATTTCCTTAATGTCATTTGTATGAGTAAAAAATAAGTATAGATATAATTTTTAATGAATGATTAACCTTAAGTTCTAAATTCTGTTATTGCAAATGATCAGGATTGTGTTTTTGCCACCACAGTAAGAGTACCAATGGGACAGCTTTCAAATAGGGACTATGAGTTAAAATGGCAAGTGGATTGCTAGATATTTATTTTCATATTTTATTTATATATATTGCATTTTTTCTTACTTCAAACAGTTTACCTATTTTCTAGCCCTTTTATAATATTTAAATGACAGAGGTATTCTGTTGCTGGAAGCAAAAATATGGCTGCATGTTCTGGTTACATGGCTCAGAACAAATCTGTTTCATTGCATACGAGATGGAAGCTGTTCTACATTGAAATTAATGTGATACTCTATAATTTATTTGTATATGAAGGTTTTCCATAGAGTATTTAAATAGTTAAGCTGCTAAAGTGTATCAATAGGGTTATACTTCCACATGTAAAAACCTTTATTTGAAAATCAGCATGGTCCCCCCCCCCTTTTTTTGGTTCATTTTAAAGAGTCTCAAAAGCAAGGAAAGTTAAATTTAAAGGAACTTTTTCTTTAACGTGTAACTATAACCTTTGAAGACTATGCAAAACTGGTGTCCCAAAATGTGTTCCCCTCATACATTAAGGATGGAAGGTAAGTTTACGAGAGACAGAAGAAAAAGAATCCAAACTCAATCCAATCTCTTTATTTTTTTTTTAATTCTTTTTAGCATTGCTGACCCAATTTTGCTAAAGAAAGTGGGTTACGTACTGGTGGAAATTTTAGCTAAATTCTAATCCCAGAATCTTTTTTAACTTGATGATATGCAACTTGGAATTAACATATTTTGAATTTCAGTTTCCAAACTGAGATTATAGAGCAGACAAGCAGGAAAAAAAATGTTTTTTTCTTTTAACTCAGAAACTATGTAAGTCTGCTATGACATCAGAAGAGATCCAATGAACTTTATTATTAGCATTTCTCAAAATATTTTACATAATTTTTAGAAATTGAATCAACAGATAAGACTTTCATAAATCCTAAACCTGGGTTAAAGTTTCCCTTCAAGTGAAAGTCATATTAGACAAATACATATCATTCCTATCATTTGCTTTGTTTTGTAAATGAATGACCAGGCAGTAAATTCAGAAGACATAGGATCCTTTTTGGCTCCATCCACAATAGTAAAATCAGCATTGTCTGTCACTAAGACTCACTGGCAGGACATGATGCATCTTTTAGCTATACCACCTATAGCTATACACTATACCACGTTCTCACCGACTCCCAGTGGGAGCCAAATGACTGAGCTCTACTGGTGAGGTACATTTCCTGGCACTGCTTAATTCCTGGGAGGTGGAGCCTTGGGGTGCCTTCTGCAGGCAACTGCAAAAGTCCCAGGACAAGCGCCTTCTCCCAAACGTGGGACAGGTTCAGCTCCTTAGGTACACTCACCCACCTGCTTTTCTCCAACTGAATTTTGGCTTACAGTTAGGGAGTGGTCAAATGTCCTGCATTGCATCTGCCATGTCGCAAGGAAAAGACAAGCAAAAGCCCCTGGAAGCAGCACTGTATGTGGAAGCAATGAAAAGTTTAACAGAATTCACCTAGAGAAAAGGAGAAAATGTTCTCATTTCCTGGTCAAAGGAGGGGTTGTTTGTTTGTTTGTTTTGTTTTGTTTTTCCTTTCTGCTTAGGGTCTTCTGCAGCGTGTTGCTAAGAATGGGACTCTATTGCCAATACCCTGAAGTTTATATCTGCATGCAAAGTTTCAAACATATTTTATAATGTAAACAGTTGAAATAAAGTGTCTTCCTATTTCTTAAAGCTAGACATCTAACTGTTAATGAAAATTGCAAGACACTTTAGCGTAATAAATAATACATGACAAGGTGTGTGTTACTGTGAGATAACACACATCTCAGAGGCACACTGACATATGCCTTGGAGTGTCCTAGTGCAATTATAAAATGGCTCAAAGTTAGAAATTTTAAAAAGATGATTCATGTGTTCATAGCTGTTCAGAAGAGAAACATGACTAATTTGTTACTAGAATGATTAATGACAGATTTAGGAGGGGAAATATAATGTTTGTTTACTATACTGATCATTTTCTTAGTTTTCTGACATAAGCATTACATTTATTGTTCTGTGGGACTGGACTGCTGCCAAGGGCTCTGTTACAACAGGCTTAAACAGCACTGTAGCTGGTATTAACAATCTGTAGTGAAATATTTCCTACTAGCAAAAATATTGAATTACTGATTCCAATTTCTTCCAATTGGGTGGTCACAGTTTGATTATCTTGTATTTATCATCTTTGATTTGGTTCCAGATTTGGGCTTTTGCTTTCTTAAAGGGCAATGATAGGACTCCCAAAGTTGTGGGTGTTAGTGCAGATGGGAAAGGAAAATTTTCTTCCTTGGAGTCACTAAACTCTGTTCAGTATATGATGGGAAGTAGTTAGGTCGTACCTCCTCAACAAATATATAAGCAAAAAAACATGCAACAAGATAATAGAGAATTAAGCCTCCCTCCCTCCCTCTTTCTCCTCTCCCTGGCCCCCAGGATCTACTGAGGGAATAAAGAGCCACGCTCTGAAAATCTGTTCCCACTTGTCCAGGAGCCTGGTCCAGTAATGGCACCTCAAACCTTCAAATGTGTAGAGAAATGAGACAGCATGTAGAGAAACAGTTGTTTACATATTAGAATGCTAGAAACAAAATGCTACACACATTAATAGGATTTTTATTATTATAATATCCAACATGCTTGTTGGTCCAGGTTATAAGGTGTCCCAGTATTGGATTTCTGTACATCCTTTTCAGAGAAATATGATAACTTTAGCAGTGTAGATGCTTCTTATTCTTGCAGAATCACTAGAAACAAGACGTGGAGACAAATTACATGATGAAAAGTGTTTATTTGCCTGTTTCTTACATTTACTCTAAGATGTTAACATCTGCAATTAATTCACCAAAGCTAGAATTTAGTTCTCAGTTTTTGAATAGGATATGGGGGAACAATTACATCTTTGTGTTACATTTTCTGAATGTCTGAGTCATTTCTGGATTAAAATTTTAGAAGGAGTATTTTTTATAAAGTCACTCATTTTCCTGGTATTGGTGACTTTAGGTGAACACACAACTCCCAGTAGCAATGACTGCTGCATGTAAGGGTCTATAAAAGCTCAAAAAGTCGCTCAAATAACAATCAGCTGGGACTGTGAGAGAACACACTGACATTTATAATACACCTAAAACATAGGCACTGTTCCTATGGAGACTGTGCATGTGTTTTAATAATGCAAAGTTGTTTATAATGTTCTGATATCAAACTTCATGTGAAATAAACATATTTATATGAATAAGAAAATCCAGCCCAGTTTAATATGGTGCTAAAATAATCAGGAATGTGTCTATTATGCTGTATCCATCTCTCCATGTCTACTGGGATAGATTTGGTTTAATTTTCTTGGAAATATTTTTGTTCTTTTCCTTGTTGTTGGAGCATTCTTGTCATTAGAAATCACATTCCCTTATTTACATTCCTTCTAGTTTTGTGGGTTTCACGTACATCCTCGCACATTGCCACCCCTAACTCCCAGACCAGTTTATAGCTAATGGGTAGAGAACGGAAATAAAACTTCATATTTTCTCCAAGTTAAATGAAATGGACTCTACTACTTCTCATATACAATTTTTGCACACTGGACTGTTATGAGTCATGGGTAACAGCTGTACAGCAACATTATCTGTAAATGGAAAGCAATGTGTCTGCTGTTTTGTGCTGAATGCAGTGTTGTCACGGTGGGTTGTTTATCCACCGCACCCCATTGATCAATTTAGGTATCCTTTCATCTTTCCTCTGAATCATCATACACCAGCTATATCTATCATAGCAAATTTGGGATTAAAAAGCATAGGTTTTAGCCCATGAACTACCTTGTCGGTGATGGTTGGAAGACAGAAGAATGAGCACACATACGGAAGTAGAGGGGGAAGGGGAGAGCAGGAGGAGCGGGGCCTTCTAGCAGTGGATAGCCATTAGAGCAGTCCAGCTGAAATGCTGAAGCACATCTTGGTGTTTAGGTCCCTAAGCAATTTACCTGTTTTCTTTTTCTTTAAACAAATGGTCTTACCTCTGAAGTAGACTTGATCATTCAGAGTAACTCTAGAAACCTACTTCCACCCTTTGAATAGGCTTCAGTCAGCACAGCTGGTGCATCCAAATTACTTGGAAGTGTAAAGATAAGAGTAATGAAGACCCCCTTTTGTGTAACACTTTTTCATGCACACTTGTTTAAGTACAGTTAGCACAAATACAGTATTATATCAGATCTGTTCCTTTTAAGGACAGTTAGGAACCTCTTCATTCCAGACCATCTCTTTAGATCTGATCAAGGTCACTGGTCATGGATAAAATGACTATAATCTTTCACTAACCAGTGTGAAATGAGTTAGTCCTCTCAGTCCTGGGCATGGTATCCCTCCTCTAAAATATCGCCACAGCTGGTCTGTTAAGGTCAGTATCTGCCCTTGACCACATTGATACAGATGATGAAACTGTGATGGTAAAATAGGATAAACACAGTGTGGAAGAATGGTTAAGTGAAAAGGGGCATGATCTCTTAGAAGTGAGCAATCCTGTCTTCACGATGGAGGGAGGATCCCACGGCTATGTGAACTGTCCTTGAACATTCCTAGACCATTACAGAAGGGGAAGGCAAGTAGTGGTAAACAAGTMAAGGAGGGGGCYGAYAAGCCCCTCCACGTGAACAGCAACTTTGCACCAATCRTGTATTCGCTTTAGGCGYGTGAACAGAGACTGTAAACCAATCATACAGCTATTGCTAGCACATGCTCTATCGCCTGTCTATATATACTCTGTGTAAGCTCTAATAAAGGGAGAACGACCATACTCATATTGAGACTCATCGTTACTCCGGGTCCGTCTCCCACTCCGACAACACAGTAATAAGTTTTTACAGTAACAAATTAAGAAGAGAGAAAGCGCAGCAGAAAAAGAACTTAACTTACATTGTGATGAATTTCTTCAAGACACCATATAAGTATGAAACATTTATTATCATTGGATCTTTTCCTTCTGGGAAAGGAAAGGGTGAGAATTATGGTCACCTAGAGACTAAACATGAGTCACATATTGCCATGCAATATGGGAAAAGCCGTGAATGGTACTCTTCCTTTCGGTGACTAGACATCTAAGGAAATTGCAATCCATTTTTAAGCTCTACCTTCACTGCTTCAATATTTCTGAGAAAACAGAAATATGAGGCATGTGGCATGCTACTGCATTTCAGTGACTGGTCAAGAATACAGTTAAGATTCTCCTTCTACAAAGACAGGCTTTTCTTTAACTACCATAACTGACCACTCTCTACATGAAGTTCACATTTTATAGTGGTTCCTTAACCTAATGCCTAGTCTTACATATGCCAAGTTTTTTTTTTATTGTTATTTTATTATTGTTATAAAAGAAATAAATTAAGTGAGTAAAGGCATAACATTTCCAGTAACAGGTTCCTTAGTTAAGGAACAAGGGGGAAAAGGGATGTTCATTTTGTCTAACTTAAGTCTGCTGAATTAACAGGATAGTCTTCCAAAATTCTAGATTTGTTCCAAGCTGTCAGAGGGAAGTTCTTTTAGTGGACAAATATTCAGTCTGTGACAGTGAGAGACCCAAAAGAAGTGTATCTGTTGCCATAGGAGGAATTCAGCAAGATGACTTTCTTAACTTGCGTCAGGCATCAAATATTTGATTAAAAAAAAAAAAACACTCAGAGTTTCTATCTGACTGATTTTCAGTTTCTGAAACTGAAAACGTTGCTGTCTTCTGARCATATTGTCCTTTACTGAACTTATTGTGTATAAGGATTAGAAACTGTTAAAGTAGCAAAGTAAAATAAGGGGTCCTATTGTTAAGATCATTGTTGATTTTTTTAAAGGAAGATAATTTTATTCAGTATCTTAACAGGTAAAGATTTATTGCATAATTTGTTGGTTAAAAGTTAATAGAAAAGATATATAATTTAAAATATTAGCATAAATCACACAGAACTCCTAATGTACACTTTCTAGCCAAACATTTCAAATGTAAAAAGAATAAAAAATAGTGGAATAAAAAGAAAAAAAAATTGATTTTCAAGGTAAGTAATTCACTTGAATGTAATAGAAATTTCCTCTTCTGAAAATAAAATAATCCACCTGTCTCCTTAATCAAAAGGAAAATATAACTCATGGGTGTTGCAAGATCCATGAAATTTAAGCTATATTTCAATATAAGGATGAACTCCAAGTTTGTGCTATATCTACAATTGTGATAGAGCTGTGTATCAGGGCTGTGCCAATGTGTGTACCCTGTACACTTTGTCACCAGCTCCTGGTTGGTGCAGGAACCCCCAGTTAGCCTCTGCGCAGGTGAGACAATGGACTGGCTGGAGACAATGGACTGACTGAAAACTAGCATTCAGAAGGCACAAGAATCTTTCCAAGCAGAGCACTGAAATCAGAATGATGGCAATATTCAGGATATTGGTCACTACAAATTGGAGGTTCTTTTCTCTCTAATCCAGATCACAATACAATCAGTAATTAATTAGATGATATTTAGTATAGTAAGGGAAATCATTATTTAATGTTTCATATACAATATATGTTTTCAGTCTAAATCTGAATCAACAGGACATTTAACATTTGATATGATTTATAGGTCAAAATTTTCATCAGGTCAAAAGATCTTGCCAAAGCATAATCAAAAACTGTTTAATGCTAAGGAACTCAGAATTTAAGAGTAATTCCAGAGTTTCCAGATACAACTATATCATAGGCTGGAGTTAAGAGGAGTCCTGTTGCCAAAAAGATTACAACAGAGAAGTGATACTGTAGGTCCTGCTCTAGGCTACTATCTGATAATGTTCTTGAATATTTTGTGTGTGTTCTTTGCTTGCACCTGCATGACTGTTACCTACACAGCTCTGCCAGATAAGACCTATAGAAAGCCTTCAGATCAAAAAGCTCAGTTTCTGCCTGTCCTTGTAGGTAACCTATGCTTCTGATGATGAACTTTTATTGTTTCAACTACTTTACTACAAAAAGAAATGTACATCATTCTAATAACTTTTTCAGAATGGAGGACAACCTCTATCAGCCCAAAATGGATCTAAGTGCACAGTGTCCATCAAGACAGTATACGTGACTAAAACTTTAAAAAAGATGTACAGAGTTACTATGAAATAGTATTTGATGAAGTGAAAGATTTCAGAAAGTATTTATTCTTCTCTGTAATGTGAATATTCCACCAATAATCTCAGTACAGCAAGGAAACATTGGTTCAAAAAGTTTATTCAATCAAAATAAGAGAAATGTAAAGTTAATATAATACATTTCCTTTTTTCTTGATCTTTGACCACTGATCTATGGGCAAATAGTGCTCTTGTCAGACTAACAGATATGTACAGGAAGCAYCCATAAATTACAAAGCTTGAGATTAATCACTTCTGCTGTTTCAGGAGACAATTTGTTAATATAACTGTCAATTTGTTAATTTAACTCATCACAAAGCTGGCATTGCAAAGTAGCTGCAAAGTTGATAGCTTTACAGAATTTCATCTTGGGAAGAACTTTTCAAAAATATGAAAATATAAGTGATATGTTTTTAATTAGTCACAATTTTGATCCCTTTATTTAGCATGATAATCATATTAACAAAATTTATAGGTTAATCGATTTCTAGGAAACATTTCATTTCCAAACTATTGTCTCTGAAAAATTAATCTAAAAGCACAGCAAATAATGATTACAGAAATTGTATCACAGGCTAGAGTTGACCATGCATTTCACACACCACTCAAATTTCACGTTAATTATGTTCAGACTCATTTAGAATTTGTGATCAAAATAGACACACATTTTAAATGTATGATTCTAGACAGATTTAATAGGGCCATTAAGAGCTAAATATTCTTTCATTCTTAAATGACAGAATCTACATGAAGAAGACAATATTATACTCCAAATCTTCTTATGGGCAAAAAGAAACAATCCATATACATGCAGCAAATAATTTATTATTAGTCCAGTTAAGCTCTCAATAATCTAAGAGTCAAAATTATCTAGTTAATATGGAGAAGTCTCATTATTAACACAGTTATTTTGCTATACAAAAATTTCCTAACATCTCCCCTTTTCTCTGGTGTTTTGCTCACCCTTCCACTGTCTCCAGGGTAAAGCTGACAGTTTCAGTCTTCCTGAAAAGGAAAGACTGAAACTTCCTGAAAAACAAGTTATCATCATCCTGATGTCTTTGCTTGGAGGAGTGATGGAGGAATGGTTAGGGGAATGGTTAAGCGAGAGAGGGCATGCTCTGATTGGGGTGAGCAATCCCCTCTTCAGGGTAGAGGAAGGTATCTAGACCAAGGCAAGCGAGCCTGCTAAAAGCGGCCTTATCTAGGCCAAGGCAAGCGAGCCTGCTGAAAGTGGCCGTATAGCGGCCTTGAGCACTACAAAAGAAGGTATTCACGAAACTGGTAAACAAGTCTCGGAACTAGGTTCCATATATGAAAGCGGACCCCTCCTCGTCCTCGTGGACACCTTGTGAACAGCAACCTTGCACCAATCATGTATCTGCTTTATGCACGTGGACAGAAGCTGTAGGCCAATCATGTAACTACTGCTGACACCTGCTTGTTGCTTGTCTATATATACTCTGTAAAAGATAGAATAAAGGAGAACGATCATACTCATACTGAGACTCCGTCGTTACTCCGGGCCCGCCTCCCACTCYGGCGTCCTCCGACAGAGGAGCACGATGCTGATATTAGTACCATCTTCTTTCTCAGCCCTGGGTCTGCTTGGGGCTATTTTTATCTGTTTTCTTAATAAAGTCTGCTTCCTTCTTACTGGTTCCCATCTTGACTTTGATAATTAAACAGCTGCCTCCCCTAGCCTTAAATCTCCTAAAGGGGTATTTTTGTCATACACTAACTACCTAGGTCTGCCAGATCATTACCATTTAGGGTATTCAGAGAGGTTAGGCTGAAACAGGTAAGACATTAGTCATTTGACCACAATTGTCATAACAAGGCAAAGCTTGCAGCTCAGGCAAAGCAAGCTCAGACAAGCCCTGAGACCCTGCAATCTCAGGTCAATAAAAAGCCTGCAGCCTTTGGCAAAATCATATTTACTTGGCTACAGCCACATGCTCCCCTGATGATGGCATAAGCTTAAGAGACTCATATTCAATTAATAACTATGCCAGAGGCTACTTTACAGACTAAGACAAGCCATTTAATCACTCTGAGCCTCAGTGTCCTCTTCTAAATGGGGATGGGTACTGCCCTAAATGGGTACTGCCTTACCTCAAAGAGATACTGAAGATTAAAATAACCTTATCTAGGATAAGAAGAGTCCTATGAATGCATATCATAAATATTTGACTTAGAAAATCAGTTAACTAAAAGCAATGCATAAAAACAGAGTTACAGCTCTTTCAAGAGCACATCTCAGGAAGGATGATGACCTCCTAAGGGTGACCTCATCCTGCAGTGGAGGTAGAGAAGGTACAGAGAAGGACAACCATAAGGATGGAGCAACCGTCCTATGAAGGGAGACTGAGAAAGCCAGGTCTCTGCAGTTTGGAGAGGAGAGGACAGAGGGGGCAGGGGTACGACTGATGTTTACAAAATCATGAATATCATGGATAAGCTGAATACAGGACTGCTGTTCTCCAAATCCCAGAGCACAAGAACAAGGAGGCACTTGATGAGACTAGCTGGAGATTAGTTTAAACTAGATTTAAGACAGTACTTCTTTACAGAGTGGGTAGTGAATTTCTGGAACTTGCTGACACAGGAGACTGCAGAGGCACACAGCCTCAGCAGGTTCAGAAAGGGGCTACAGAAATTCACAGACAAGAAGTCCATAAACAAATGCTAAAATGACTAAGACAAGATGTAGATTCTAATATCCACAATACAACACTTCCATATGCTAAGGAAGTACAAAGAAAATGGACCACAGAAAATGACCAGGTTCACATGCCCTCCCTAAAATCATTTTCTATTGCAACTGTCCAAGGCAGAATTCAGGGCTAGGCAGACCAGTGGTCTCACTTGGGACGGCATGCCCTATATTCTTAGGTACTGTACTGGTAGGCAGGGTTGTGTCTGTCTAGTTTTTACTAGTCTCTGATATCATACCAAAATCCCTTCTAAAATCTGACTGTCTTCTTCACTCCAGTTCCCTTACCGCAGATGCTATGACTCTGCTGTGTGCAAGCAGATTCCTGAGCCTTTCTAGAGCCCCACCAAACTAGTAGTTTCCAAATGTCTCATCACACCATGTGCACACAAACAGTCATGTTGAATCTTGAGTTATGCATGTGTGCCAACAACTGCTGAACGTGATTCAGATGCAAAAAACTGTAGTGAAACAACTGCTCAAAACTTCCTGTTACATTCTAATCGTGCATGTTAAAAGATAGACTGAAAACAACTGTCACAGGTTCCCCTGTGGCAATAAGCTCTATCTTTTCCATTTTCCTTAGAATGTTCAATTCTTTTTAAACAAGAGCTCTGAAATTTTAAAGCAAATGCAGCTGTATAATTCAATAAAAAATGCTTAAATGCTTTTTTATGACAGTTTAATGTCAGATAAGTTACTGCAAATTGTCAGAGAAAAGAATTCATGTAAAGCAGAAGCTTTAAATCATACTGTCCAGACAGTTAATCTTACTAAAACTGTGTCTTTAAACTCCATGTGTACAAGTCCTCTTAAAAGCCACCACTTAAGATGATTTTCAGCCAGTCTTAGCTTCTGAAGACGCATGAGGCCTGGAGGATTACATGACTATTTGAAATTTTATTTTCCTGATGGCTCTTTGTCCTATCAGTTTGTCATAATACCACCACCTTGCAAAGACAAGAAAAGCACTCAAACACAGCACACCAACTTCTTTCAACTAATTATCATAATCTATCTCTAACCTTATCTGTGGAAAATCTTTCTTTTCACAAATCACTGTTAAACTGCACCTCTTCAGGCAAACAGATCAAGCTAAAGATTATATTTAGTCAGACTTTTGTTCCACAAAACCTATTCAAAGAGGTCTCTCTGTTGGGTTAATCAATTCCATTGTAAAATCTTTCCATTATGGGCTACTATAAAAGAAAACTAGGCTAAGTACAAAGTCACAACTCATAAGTTTTCAGGAAAATAGACACCAGGATTGCATACACCACAGAGAAACCACTTAGACAAACTCCATTTAAAGTGCCTCCTGATCCTGCGCTATATACTATATAATTAAGGGTTAATTCTCTGTTTTTTGAACTTATTAGGCATCTTCTGTGTGTAAAGAACTCAGATCTGGTCCATATCTGTTGTATAGCATGCTATAGCATTTTGTAATTTTTCACAACATCACACATACATACATCATGGATAAGGTCACAGCAAAGCATCTCATTCTATACTATGAGAGTATCTCTAAACCAGCGGTAACTGCAGAAAAGCTGTCTCTTGTTGCTGATTTGCATATGAGTTTGTTTTATATCATACAATTATATATAATATTTATATTATCCTATATTTATATTTTATACAATATAATACCATAATACCATATTTATATTATATTTTATAGTATAAAATTATATATTTTGTTTTATATTATATACAAGGGAGGAAGTATTTTGTCTTACATTTGCCTTTATAGGTGATGACAGATTTTTTTTTTCTTCAAATTCACAAGGTCCTTTCATGAAAAACAGTATCAGCTGGGTGTCCACTTGCATTTCTGTGCATTTGAAAATCATGCACATATGAAATATGGTCCTGTTTATGCCACTATTTTGCAGACACAAAGGCTTGTAAAGTAGCACTATTTTTGTTCCCCCAAATTGTTTCCCTGTTTTATCCACTGAATAACCTCCCCAATCTGTTTCATGCTAAAAGAACTGACACTTCAAAAATGTCTGGTATTTGGCTTCCATCAAGTCCTTTCTATTAGCAAGCACTTTCATGAGCTAGGAGAAAATAGTTATCAGATTCCTTTTCTTCACAACTACTTACACATAAAAGAGGCAGGAATGTTTTAGAAGACAGTAAATTATAATTTATCTTGTCTGACATCCCATCTCCTCGATTTTCATGAGAAACAAACTGTCCTGCTGGCCAGCAAGGATCCTCAGCCAATTCTTCTGGTGATGCAAATCAAACCAAATTGAGCTGTCTTGCTTTATACTAGCTTTGAATATAGCTCATAAGTTTTGTGTTTGATTAAAGATAAAGGCTATATCAGAAATGTTCTTTATTACTTATATATTCATGTACTGCTTTCCATTTTCATAACAGAGAAGTTCATTTACTTCTCTACATTTAGAGAGATCAAATATTCGCTGATCACAAAAACATGCTGTAAAGCCAGTAGGTTGCTATAAGTTTTTCCTACATGTATTGCACAAGTAGCAAAATCCAGCAATTTGGGGCTACTCTGCTTTTAAATGATTACTTTGCAACATCTGTGGAGGGTTTGTTTTTAATGTTTCTGATTATCCTCTTTTTGCAAATCTGATACTACAATATCAAGGGAGTTTGCTTCATCAATTTTAAGAAATTCTCCTTTCATCCTACAGTTTTAAATTTCTCTGTGCTTACTGGGTTGCTTACTCTAGACTCGTTTGTGCAATAGCTATGAGGTATAACTATAGGAATGTGAGAAATAACAAATCCTCATCCTTTCCAAGGTTAAAAAGAACACTAAATCTTTTCATAATGGCCCAATGAGGCCACTTATATACAAATCAAAAAACTGCAGATCACTATTCCCAAAATACTTGCATACACCAATACTTTTAGTGGATTATTTATCTCAACCCTGAAGTGGATTTTTATCATTTTTTGATATACCTAGTGGTAACTGAGAAAATATGAGAATAGTCTCTGAGACCAGAACAAGGTATTTAGCTGATATACATTCCTAGCCATTTTCTTATATTCATAAATTTACAGTCAAACACACAGATATAGTCAGCGAAGCACGTTCAATTCCTGCAGCCTGGAAAGTTTCTGGAAAACACAATGATGGCCTTCAATGCAAAAATAGAGCTTCACTGCATTTTGGTACTGTATTGAATGCTCAGTATAGTGCAGATATCAGAGTGATTTAAACTTCAATTTTCCTCTCCACCCTGCAGTTCAGAAAACTCTTTTTTTTTTTTTCAGTTTTCTTCCAGGACAATGGAAGTGGTACAACACTTGCATGGAAATGAGAGGCTAGTTGCTGACACTTTGAATACAGAAATTAATAGGCGTTCACATGGCAGCGTAAATAGCAGTTCCTGGAGGCATGCAGTGGAGATAAAGAACATCAAGATTAACAATACACATTACAGACACCAGATTATTATTACACCTTAATGACATGCAAACAAACAGTCTTCAAGTAGTCAGAAGATGCTGTGTAATAACAGACTTCTCCAGGCTATGAACTGGATTATGGAAATACAGTGATTGTTCACATAGTTGCAGAACACAGCTTTACATAGCATATTATTTTGTAAGGGAAATTTTCAAGGGACATGACTGTAAATGATATAATCTATAAGCATGAGTGTTTTTCTGTCATGTCCAGATTTTCACAAATCTTTTGTTTTCAGTGACCATGTGGCATATTAATTGCAAACAGTAGAAGTCAGACTGCTGATATATGCAAAATGATGCTGTGGGTTATCCAAATGAATATCACAAATTCCAGATAATATATCCATCTTGCCTCTTTTCTATAACCTCACTGGGTGCTGGCTATGTTTCAGAGCCAGTCAAAACACCTGGTCTGAGCAGAATTTTTTAAATTAACCTACTTTAGTGTATTCACAGCCTGATTAAACAGATAATTAAGTTACAGATGCATAGCACTACTAAATTACTGTAACTTGAATGCATTTGTGAGAAAGATTATTAGTCTTTCAGATGCTGGCAAGGACCTGAGAGGCTACGGTGATGAAGCTCCACCAAGGTTCAATATTTTGCTGTGTTCAACACATTTTCTAAAAAATATATATTCTAATTAATTTGAGCAACAGTAGGAAACCTGGAGTACTTGTCAAGCCAGTATGAGGTTACCAGACTTTAAGTTTAAGTCATTCTCCACCAAGCTGCACTAAGCAAAAAAATGTGTATATCTATATTCTTAGTACAGCCTCTGCAGCTGAATTATTATATTTAACTCTACAGGAAACTGACTTGTCTTCAAAAGTTTCCTACACTCTGCAGACACTTGTTAAGAAATAATGACAGAAAATGGCCTTCACTACTGTAGTTCAAAGACAAGATTCAAAGCAGAGATAAAAAAGGTGACTCCCAATTTTCAGTTCTTGTGATGCTAGCCTATGGGGAAAGCCTGTAATTGAGATCCACAGGATTCTACTTTCTGTGAAACGGCAACAGTGAGCCTTTGGCAGAGACACAGATTTGGGCTGACACAAAAAAGTAATGTGCTTATGGTGCTTTTTAAAATTCATTTGGTATCAGTTACAAAGCAAAGCTTTCTCTCTGCATAGTTTCTGAAACTACAGACTAACCTGGCTATTATATAATACTTTTGATTTCTTAACCCCCCAAACCTCGTGTCTGGTTGCCTTGTTTAGCTGTGTGAGAAGCTGTTTCCTTTTCTATCTGCTATTCAAAACCCTGACATGAAGAGGAAATACAGAAATGTAAAGCTTGAAATGTTTCAATGAACCATCCAAAAGGCTGAACTATAGGTCTAGACAACACTATTTTGTGTGTTAGACCAGAGAGACTGGGTCAGAGTTGATTTACTAATTACACTGACTTTCCAGTATACAAGTCTGTGAACTAAATTACAATTTTAGATTTAAAATGGCAAAACCAAACCAAGAAACAGCTAAATGAAAGAATATATCTCTTCAAAATGCCTATTTTCTCTGTAGTTAGCCAAAATATGATCCAGAAAACAAGATATCTCTTGTGGAATCTCAAGAAATGGAGAGTTTCACTTTTAATATGCAAACTTTATTCTACAGGATGAAACTACAAGAAAAGTCCTATGACAAATTAATCTAAAATAGGTTAATTGGAAGAGACCTGGAGTAGTCCAGTAAATATGGTCTTTCCATCACTGGCAAAAGGCACTGGCTCTGTAGTGATATGACAGTGCAGAGTCTCTGGGTTTGATTGGGCTTGCCTAAAAGTGGTTTTAATCGGTTTTCAGTGTGATAGGAATTGCCTAAAGGAGAAGTGCTGATTGTCTCACCTGTTTCAGCTTCACTCTGAGATACCTGATACAGCAACAGTCAGACAGACCCTGGGAGCCAGCATCTAACAAACAGCCCTTTAGTGAAGTTGGGGCTGGGGGATGTGACTGTGCCACTCTCAGGCTTTACATGGAAATCAGTGCAAAGGAAGAAGACTGTGTTAAGAAAACATATGAAAATAGCCACAAGTGGACCCAAGGCTGGGGAGGAAGAAACCCTGATGATGAACATCATACATCTCACAGGGAAATACTCAGGATGCTGACACTGTGGTGTATTCCCTTTCCTGCCTCCTGTTCTTCTTGAAGGAGACAGAAACTGTTAGTCATAGGACTAGGAAGGGACACTGGAGGGGTGAGCATCACACCAGAGAAAAGGAGGAGAGGCTAGGAACTTTTGTATAAGAATTTTAATTATGTTAATAATGAGGGTTTTTTTGTGTTCGTTAGATAATTAGATTATTAACAGTGAATTCTTGGTTCCATATATATATAGCGCACTCCTTTTGTCCATAACAGGAGTTTGAGTGTAACAAACTGTCTTTCATCTGCATTGGGGCAACTATGACTGGCTGTAAATCTTAAAGTGTTGATACACTTTTCTATTTCCAAAATGACAAAAGATCCAGACATAAAGATTGTCTATCATAAACCTAGACATAATGGCCAAAATGCTTAAAAGCTACCTGTCATTTTGAATACTTCTTTTCTATAAGTCCAACTTAAACTCTTTTAAAGGAAAAATTCTCAAACTGTGGAAATCAGGTCTTTTTCAAGGCATCTTAATTTGGGCAAAAAATCATCTGAATTTAGAGACCTTACTAAAGTTTTTAATGAACATCAAGTTTTCTTTGCAAGTTATTGTCCATACTACTGTGTTTAAAGGCACACTTTCTGCTGACTTCTGTCCAGGCTATAAGCCAAGTCATATATTATCTGTCTGCAACACAGGTTGGCAAACTTTTGCTTTCCCAGATGGGAGTAATATTGTGCATAGTCTTCATCATGGATGTGCTGATTTTTTGCCCTTTTTCCTCTTGCCAGGATCCTAACTCATCAGTGTTAAAGAATAAAAGATTTTTTTTCATTTCTTTGATTATGGTCAAAGTCATAGTAGTAATTAATTTTAAAAAGAAAGAAATTATGAACACAAATGTATTTTAAAATTGCTGAACCATAAGGCAACATGTATGCCCTGAAAATCCTTAATTTTATTGTTTCCTTTCCCTCTTCCTCACACCTCTAGCACTTGTTTGTGTTATGCCCTAGTTCTATCAGGTTTCAAATATAACAATTTTGCATATGACAGAACCTGCTTAACACCCAAGCATTCTAAATGTATTTGATAAGCAAATGTTAAAAGCCAAGGTGTCATCAATTATTTTTTGTGAAGCCCAGAGGAGTACTGGCCTTTATTAACATTGCACTTTTAACTGTTATTCTCCTGCTTTAGCAAAGAATTTTGCAACTCCACAAATCGCTGTTCCTTAATACAGAATGAACAGGTCAGCTTGACTTCACTAGCTGAACCTCAAAGAGGACTATGCAATGTGCCTGTGGCATTTTCATTCACTCACATGAAGAATGCTACCTAACAAATAGTGTACTTTAAATTACATTTTACCTGCTGTGAAGACCTGTGTGTACTTCTACAGTGAAATATGTTTTCATTTGGAAGTTGTCAGTTCCTCAAAGGTGAAATTACTAGGCATTGTTTCAAAAGAAATCAATACATAATATTTAGTTAAAAGGCGTCAAGAGGAAAAAACAAGTAGGACTGGCAAGCATGTCTTTATGAAGATGTCAGAGATAGGGCAATTCCAGATTACTTTATTTATTATATTATTTGTTAAGATGTTGAATGTCAAAAAATCAACATACTTAAATGAAAGTAGAACATTTATGTATTCTGTTGTCCTAATCCTTCAAAGGCAACAAATATAAATAATGAGCTCTTAATTTCCTCTTTAAAATTCCTTTCCATATGTTTTGGAAAGCTATAGTGTGAGTGCTAATAATTTCAAGTCTCTTGTTAGACTTTACTGAAAAACTCTTTCTCTAGGTGCAATTATCCAGGAAACCCGCACTAGGAACCTAAGGATTCTGGATCTGCTGTTACATGTGTTAACATAAGTAACATCCCAGCATTCTAGCATTTCAGTCAAATGATCAGAGCAGTAAATTTTATCTTTTGGGTCTTGCTGAAGTACTGATTCACAAAACCTGGTCTTAAAATATTGAAGGAAGTGTGTCAGAAAGGCAACAGCTTTTCACAATTACTGTTATTCCAATTTCTATTCCGGTTCCCTTCTATAGCCCAGCATAATGCATATAAAGGCTGTCCATTTATTTTCAAAGAAGGGTGCAAGAAAATATAGTGCTTGTTACAATAAAGTTAAAGTAAGCATGTTTTAGAGTTATTCATGCTTTGCACTTGTGGTTCATCCCACTACCTGCTATTCAAGTATTTCCCAGCAACTATGGCCACCAGTGGTTTAAACTTTCATCGTCTTTTAAATGTTTCAGTGACAGGGGAAAAAAAAGAAAAGAGAAGAGTAAAAAAGCAACATAACTGGGATTAAAGTATAAAACCAATTTCCAGTCTTGTATTTTGTGGTTAATAGATCTATCATCAATTAAATAAGGGCATATGTTAGATGAGTTCTATGACCAAATACATTTCTCTGATCTGAATCCATCCATCTACATTGCTAAGAGGCAATGAAATAGCTTCTTTGATATTTTATTATCACTGAGCTGTAAAATTTAACAGCAGAGCCAACAGTAGCTGAAATCTATCTCTTCAGGGAAAAGGACAATATGCAAGATTTAAAGCCCAAGTGACAAGACATTCAAAAGTAGAAAATGGATGCTCAGAAAGAAACTTTGTCAGTAAAAACCATTAGTGAAACATGCCAAAATCAAAAGGCTTCTCTTTCAACAAAATATTCTTTTGACAGTTTTCAAATTCCAAGTGCCCATTTCTTCTTCTGAAAGAGACTATGCTTAATGCAAATGTGTTCTGTGCTCTCTACTTTAACTGAGCAAAACAGGCAGGAAGAGCATTGCAATTCAGATTCATTCACTGCATCACCCATCACTTGTGTGCAGTAAGTGCTGAGGGTGTCAGGATTGTCACAAGCAAATGTTGTTGTTGTTGTTGTTCATCGTGAACAAGTATTCAGAAGAGCAATAAAACTAACTTCAAGAAGCAGGATATAATAAATGTGCAATAACTTGTGATACTTGACTGGGTTGTTTTGATATTTAGAGGCAGCAAAGTACAGGCAAGAGAGTCAGAGACTTACCTCTCCTTTTGACTGTTAAGGTGCTAGTCACATTCACTCGGATGTGGACTTAGCAATAACTTTAAGTCTAAGGTGCTATTCCTCACTTCACTTCACTGCTGAAAGGGAAGTTCCCACCTTCTCCACACCACTGACACTAGCACCAGCACTTGTGTGGATCACAGTGCTCATTCAGCTGAAAATTGACCCTGCAAAAACACAAAACAAAACCAAAAACCATCCAAACTGGATCATTTTAGGGTGAGTGACATTAAAAATATGAGATAAAGAAATTATTTGTTTTATTTGTAAACTATTTTTTAAAACTCTATTGCTGTGTGTGGAGGGTCATGACAGGGTTAAACTGGTGGAAAGTTGCAAGTAGCAAGCAACAGGAGCCTCAGACAAACGTCCCCAAGGACACCGGTGCAGCTGGGAATGATACATCCTGAGAAAGTACAGATAAACTAGCAGAAGCCAGTGGGAACCAAGGTTAAGGGCAAGACAGCCTTTCCAAACAAGCAGCAAGGTACAAGGCGCGACCGCTGCGTGCGTGATCGGTGCAATGATTGGCTCCCTGTGACATAATCTGCACGATGATTGGCCTAGCAAAGTGTGTCTGTGAAACCACTGAAGCAGCTAACTTTTTAAATACGCTCAGAAACAAACAATAAAGGTCTCAGGACGCAACCCCCCCTGAGTCCGTGCCATTCATCCGCCACAGCTGTGGAATACGAATCCTTTTTGAATCCAGGCTATCAACATTCACTGATTTAGGAGTTCATTTGAAAACTTCCCTTTCTTCTTTTCCCCACAGAAAATATTTTCTCTGATTCCAAGGAAGTAAATGACAGTCTTAAGAAAACAATAAATCATTTTGATTTATTTTTGAAGACTAATATAAAACTAATTTTATCCTATCAATAAATATTCACAAATATAGCTCATAAATTCCCCATGCTTATTTGTTCAAATTAAAATTAAATATGTAAATTAATGCAGAAATTTAACTATTCACAATCCACCTCAGCATTGTTGGAGGTTCAGTAGAAAGCATACTGGTGTTCCAGTGTGTCCTCCATCACAAGAGTTATCTATAGGACAGTGTTTTAACAGGTGTGTAGATCATTGTTGATTAGTTGTGGTGATGTGGTTTAACAGTGCTGCTAAAAAGCCGAAGTCAAGAAAGCTAGACCCAAGACTGACCTGTGAATATCTCTCAGCAGGTAAAAGTCAAAAGGTGGCATGTAAGTATGGTGTGAAAGACATACTTTGATTGCTTCTCCCAAGGATTCATTTATAGACTCAGCTCTAGAAAATCTTTTACAAAAGGGCCTTTTTTAATCTGGAAGTTAAAACATCACTCCTAACTTTGATGCTCTATTTCCCGGGTCAAACAAAAAGCCTTCGTAATTCTTACAATGCTTGACTTATTGTGAGGTTTGCAATATAGCTGTAAAGCCAGTACTGATTCATGTTTATTTTTTCAGAAGGTTAAAAAAGTACATGTGAATTACATTTCTTCACATCATTGTTTGTATCATGTCAAATATGTGAGGGTTTTTTTCAAAAAAAGATTTAACCAGGTGACTGATTTGCAAATCTCCACTGAAGCATCTCTTGACTACAGCATATTTGTGATATATTTTGGCCAATGCAAAATATGAGACAGCATACCTACAGTAGGTCTAATCACAATATCACAGAGAACTGCCTCGAGAGTCCTTGGAGTTTAAGGGGGGCATCAGCCTACAGTGATTTCCTATAAATTAGTAAGACCTTCTTGACAAGTTTTAACTTTATCCCATCTTTTGGTTGTTACTCTCTTGTAAAATAAACATACTGTATAAGAACAGGACAGAAATCTTTCTTGAAAGGGCTGTGAAAGATACTTACTGATCTTTATAATGACAGTTAAGTAAAAAAAAACCTATGCATACATAGTCTTTTAATTCTAGTCTCATTCTATGTAAACAGACACTCAAAAATTACTGTAGTAATAATAATAATAATAATAAAATCAGGCTCACAAGTAGGTTAACATGAATGAACAAATGAATGAAAGGAGAGAAAGAAAGAGTGGGAAGAAGAAGAAAAAGAAGGAAAGAAGGAAAGAAAGAGAAAAAAATACATGAGTATTTTCTTGTTCCCCGATGTTCAAGCTATATGTGCAAATACAGATTAACTCTCTAGTATTAGTTAAATCTCTGAGTTGTGTAAACAAAACCGAAGATATTAGTTAAAATTTTTATAGAAATATGACTCACAAAATATAACAAATAGTTCTGACACTTCCTGCCTTGAGCCCAGTTCAGTAAAACCAGTAATATGTGCTTAATCCTACTGAAGGAAACTCACATGCATAAAACTAATAATACCCATACCCTGCACAAAAGTTTTTGGGTTTTTTTGACCATGTATAGATAAAAGTGGTGTTATTGCAGGAAAGTAATTTCTAGCAGCTCCTAATATCAGCTCTCAAAAGACGTATTTCTTGAAGGTAAGACTGGCTATAAAGCAAATCCTAAAAAGACTAAATCCTTCCAGCTGGGAGTAATTGAGGGTTATTTATTTTTGTTTTCAGTTACAAATCCTCTTTCTTCCCTCTAAAATAATTTAACCAATGAATTGAGGATAACAAAGAATATTTTCATCTTCTGACATGTTATGGATATTGGATCTTTTCAGATTTCACAAGCTAAAATTAGTTTGGATCTGATCTATACTTATGGTGGATTAAAACTCTTTAAGGAATACATGAGGCACCACAGGTATTTGTGATTCAGTAGGTGACACTTTTCTTGTTGTCAATATTGGTGAAATTCCAGAGCACTGTGTTTAGAGGAATTGCACTGTTGAATATACTTTATTCTTTTCTCACAAGATGTGTAAAAATGAGGTCTTGACCACTTACAGTCCTTGAAGATTCCATACCTGTGCTTTGGTGGGAAAAAAAAGCCATTGTGAAAGCCGATGTCTTGGTCATATTTCATTTTCTCCACTTAATTTCTGGACTTCATCTGGAAACAATATTCTTTTTCTCTCCTAGTCTGTTAGCAGTTTTTCTTTGTTCTGTTTAAACAGCTGCTGTGTTACATTGCAGAAATGGGTTGATACCAAGCTCTCAGGTCATAAGGACCCTGGAAAGGTCTGTGTGGTACACCTGGCTCACAGATCAGGGGGCAGTAGGTTCACCCAGTTAAGACTGGGAAACTGGGAGCCAGGAAAGCAGGCCCCGGTCTGTCTTTATGGAAGTCTAGACTATACACTTCTGTTTTGTGAGAAGTCAAAGCACTGAGGATTGTAAGGAGCTCTTAACTCAGAAAGTATCAGGAAGGATGTCAGTTTTATGTCTTAAAATATTTTTACCTCTTCGTTGTATACTGTAGTCTGTTGCAACTTGAGACAGAGGTGTATGAGTTTTTACTCTAACTCTGCTGCCAATAAGTTTTGCTTTGTCCCACTGATATTTCAACACATTTAACAGCAGAATTTTTTTCCATATGGTTTCATATAGAAGATGTTTATTTTAGCTATTGCTTCTATTTTGCAATGAAACAGAAGGGGTTTTTTTTCTCTTAGTTAGAGATTAATATAGCTTCCTTGACCGTTTTGACAATGTATTATCAGTAGTATGAATTTTCCTGTCTTAACATGGGTTTATTTATAAAATATATTTGTTCATCATTTATGAAAAAAATCAGGGTTATATTTTTGATATGACAGATGAACTGATCAGCTGAACACTGATCTATATGACAGTTTCTAAACACATTGCCCATCCAGTTTGTACCATTGTCTCATTTACCAATGATTCCAGACTTTGCATTAAAAGGCAAAATGGATGAGGTCTCTGTGATACATCTCGCACTGGTACTTCATAAGGATGTAGTCATACAGACCAGAGAACAGCAAGACTTCATAGAACCCCAACAAATAGTATAGTTCCTTTCATCCATCAATAAGTCAAAAACATTACTAAAGGACCTGTCTGCATGAAATATAAGTGGGAACTTTCAGGCATTACAGTAATTCTCAATTCTCTGAGGTTACCAGTGAGAGCTGGTAGTATTCAGGCTTCAGATTTTTGTTTTCTCACTCGTGGAACATCATTTTAATTAACGCATTTTAATTTCACTGGACATTTGAGCTGTCTTGGGGGTGTCTCTTTTTATTTATGGTATTTTTAATAAAATAAGTCTCAGGATATTTCATTCTTTGAAGTTAAGAACTAGGTTTGCTATCTATTGAAAAGATACAGAAGTCACTGCTAATTTAACTTTGTTCTAAAAAAGATATATTTTATCTGTCGAACACAATAAAAACATCTCAATAACTTTATAGAATAAAAAATACCAACAGTGCAATATATGTCTGTCTTAGAAATGCAGATAACGCAGATGTCAGAGCCAAAGATTAGCCAAAAGTACCACAACACATCTGAACCCTTATGCTTTCCAAACTGAATCACAGTCTACTCTAATTCACAAATCTAAATCTGTTCCTCTGGGTACTGGAATATACATTTCTATAAGAATGCTAATACTAATTAAGATGAAGACAAGATTTTACAGGATTTTACAGATTTTACAGGAAGAATATTTACACAAGATTTTGTCTCAAGGTAGTATAAGCTTTACAGGAAAATTCATGTTATTATCCTATTTTGTCTTAAATTCTCTTTCTCATCACTATAAAGATTTTTAAAGCCATGATACCTGACCTGAAGCTTTGATACAGCTTCAAGCTAATATAAAATAGTGTGTAATTCATATTAGCTGGATCGTTATCTGCTTTAAAACGCCTTTTCTTGTTCTTGCTGTGAATATTAGAGTTTGTTAATTTACACTTCATTTATGAGCTAACAAAGTTCCTAGTATGATGTTCATCGAAACTGATATGTATTTACTATGAAAGTTAAAAGGAATTATTTCTTAATTTGAAAAAAAATTTTGATTTTTAGTGATAGTCTCAACATTTATAGCAATCCTAAAGGATCTGATCCATTGTTCCTTTTTTGAGCAAAACTCTGTTACAAAGAGTATCAAATAAAGACTGTAGAATTGTACTGATGAACAATTGAATGTTATACCTGTCATCTAGGCATTTCTGATAACCCTTTTCTGAACAATATGCAAATGATCCCCCCCAATATTGAATCCAATCTCTGTAGTTCTTTCCATTTTTTCCTTGTTTCCAGGATGCAGTAGGAATTTTCCCATCAGTCTTTAGGATGTATCTCATTTTATTTCTTCTGCTATGAATTATGCTTTTCATTTCAGCTCAGTCCCACCAGCATAAAGCTCTTTTATACTGCTCTCCAAACCATATCTTTTAGTTCTACAAAACCACCCACACTCTGAGCAAAGTTACACTACACCAAACCTTCTGTGCTTTTCTCACTGCTATTTTTGGCTACGTTTTAGCATTTCATAGAGATGTAAAGCTCCAAACACACAGTGCAATCATCACCCTTGCAAATTTTCTGATTTATAGTTTTTACTAGACTTGAAGTGAATGAAAACTCCATCCAAAAGAACAGACATATCTCTGTTTCCACACACACACAAAAAACTCCTGAAGTCTTCTTTAAATATTTCTCTTGCTTTCAGATGAAATGAAATATACCTCAGCATACTGTGCCTACAATAAAGAATAACATCCAAGCACAAATTGCCTCAGATATACAGCAAAAAAAGATACAGTGCAGGGTATATGGTTTAATTCACTGACCCTTTATTTATCTGTTTCATGTGGGAACTAGGCAGTAATAACTTCTACAATACTGGTCCCTTTGACTTCATTAAAAGCCTTTCAAAAATCCATGTAGACTTTTCTGGTGTCATCTACATAAGTCTGCTGAGAGCTTTGTCGTGTTTTCCAGTTTTCCCAGGTAGGCTTTTTCCACTTACTCAGATATCACTGTTCACCTCTCATTACAAAGTAAGAAAAACAAATGTATTTGAATATCTCAGGCAAATGCTTTCAGGACATAATTACAAACTTCTCTGTTTCCTGTGATTTATAAGTCTTCTGTCTCTGTCTTGACTGGGGGCTCCATTCTGAGTCACTACAGGGACCTGACTGCAGTGCACTAAGATACTCTTCATAGCCAAGGTTGCAGAGAATGCTGCAAAATCATTGCAATGGAAGAGAAAAGCGCTCCTAAACTGTTATTTCCCTGTTTCTTTACAGATTAAATAAGCAAAATGTTTTATGGAATGTTTATATGACTGAGCATTTGATAAGTCCGTATTAAGATACAAACATTTTTCATTGGTCCATGACATTTTTTGTATCTGAATTTGGTCTGCATTCATTCTGCAATAAAAAAAGGGAGTAAAGGGAACCTGAAACCAGAATATTGGTTTTACAGCAGTTGCCCACATTGGGGTACATGGATATTGCATTCTCAGTATCATTTCCTATTTTACTAGTGATTTTCTAAGCCTTTCCTCACATAGGAAGAAAAATGTAATTTTTTAAATAGAACTTTAAGTCTTCAATAATCAGGAAAGGGATTCCATAGAAAAAATGAATTAAAAACACAAATATAAATAAATATCACAACTATGCCTCACTTAAGACAGAAACTCCTACCATATGTGATTCTGTGTAGTCACCAGCAGGGCACAACTATAACTGTATTATAGTATTTTCTTTTGATTAAAAAATACACATAACATTGCATATCTACATTAGAGAATACAGATATGAACAAAGTTGTCTTGAACTTGAAAAAAATGACARAAGATTTTGATAGGCTTCAGTTTATGTGTATGTCTAAAACCACAAGTAATTAGGAGATGTATCTTCTCTGGTAGATCCTAGAGGCTAGGAGTGGTTGAATATTTCTCATAAAAATGTTTGCATCGAAAATTCAATGAAATGAACATTTTTACAGGAACATTTATATAAAGCCTTCCTATAAGGACTTTTTTGTCAAAAGACTAAAATCAACCCATCCAACCAAGTCTCCTCCCCAAAATAAAGCAATCAAATGTAGAAATTCTTGCCCCATGAACCTTCATGCTAAAATCCCACCTAGAAGTCCGCTGAATAAGTTTATAGGAGAAAAATCTAGCCATCTTTTGAATGTAAAGACTCCATTTGCTGGAGGCTGGGAGAGTTTTCTGGGGGGACTAGCATGGTCTGCTTTCTTTGCCGTTATAAGCTTATGTAGGCATCTACTTTAGGACAGTACCAGCACAGGACGCAGGATGTCAGTACCTAGAACAGCCATTCCTACATCCTAGCAATGCCAGATCAAAAGCAGGTTCAAGTTCCTATTCTGTTACTAAATCATAATAGGATTGTGCAGTCTTTATGGTTACAGAATATCGTTGCATATACTTCAATGGGATTTGATGATTAGTCATTTTGAACTGTTCCCAAACATTCTTTGGGTTTCAATTATACAGGTTTCACCCAACACAAAGCTATTAGATTTGCAGCTAAATACATACAATTCCTACAATAATATAATTTAAATATTGAAAAGCAACAGTTAATTTGAGCTCAGGGATAATATTTAGTTCACAGAAGCTGCATATGTGAAATAAATTATAAAATCTATGTCCTGTATTTCAAACTTTTAACATTCTTCTTTTGAAAGCACAAATTCTTCCACTTAATGCAAAATCATTGCAAAAAAGGAAGGGTACTTTTTAAAGAGATATACAGCAAAGTTAAAAGAAGATAAATTTAAATAATGTTTGATATTCTTTCCTATGATTTTTTGTTTAAAAAGGAAAGTAAAAAAGAATAAAAACTTTTTAAATTTAAAATTTTCATTTACATTTTTTTCCTGTTCTATACAATGCATTTTATTCCTCCAGTTTACAGAAATGTGGATGATAGAATGATTGAGTTAAAGACTGGATTAAGACTTCTTCCCTCAGATAAACTTAAATATGATAAACTATCAAGCAGCAGGCATGGTGACTGAAAACAGTCACAGGAAGCCTGACTCAAAAAATTAGATACAGAAAAAGGACTTGGAGCATCATCTCTTTTTTTACTACATTTGTCTTACTGAAAGCACATTTCCTAAAAATGTTCCAGAATTTCCAATTATGTGCATTTATTTCTGAGTAAAGAAAGAGAAAATGAAAAAGATCCCAGTTAGACAACCCGAGACTCAGACTAGGATAGACTTTAAAGGTAGATGGTCAAACTTTTGTTCTACACTGATCAGATGCAGAAACACTGAGCAGTAAAATCAATTCAATACAATATTTTATTAGGACTGTGGTAGAACTATTATCAGCTTTACCTGAGTGGAAAGGGTAACTAAGTGCAGACCTATCAAACATCCATACCTCTTACATGAACAATGCAAAAGGAAATTGAAAGCAAAAATGTGTGATTTTATTATCATCAGAAAGTTTTTAAAGCTGCCTACAAACTCTACATCTGCGTGATTTTTGACAGCAACAACATATTGGCAAAATTACTCATTCAGCATTTCAAGGGCAGAATTAAAATCATACTTTCACCCAGTGCAGATCAAAGATCAATGGAAGATGTTCTTTAACATAAATTAAAAAATGTAATGTGTGATACCTATTGATGGCCTTCTCCACTACTTCCTTTCATCCTCTCTCTCTTGTTTCCCTGAGTAGGCCATTTGCARCTGATAAATATTAGACGTAGAAACAACACAGAAAGAGAAAAACAGAGTAACAACTRCCACTGGGACAAACTGGTGGAAAACAGGATGTCCAGTCCACCTGTGCAGCCTTCTTCTCATACATATTGTTTTAAGAAAAGCTGAAACAGCAGTATACATTTTCAGCATATAAGGGTGGCCATCATTATACATTCCTAAATATCGCTTACCGCTTTATATGATATACTCTGCACTAGATTTGTTCAGAAGACAGGAATAGTTGTATTAAGTCAAAGGCAACAGAGATAAAAATTGAGGGTAAGATCCTAGCTTTCTTTATTGGAAATTTTGCCACTGACTTCAAAAGAAACAGGATTTCACTCCTGCTGCTTAACAGTGAATATCCAGATGGTCAGTAAAGATAAGATTACACTGAATATATATAAAAAGTACTTACTTACTTTACAAATTGTGTAGACATTAAAATTTTTCATGATACCAGTAAATATCCAGGGGGTATCTGTTTTCAACAGGATATTGTCTCCTATTAACAAGGACAAGTGGAGAGATTTTGAAGTGCTGGATTTAAGAAATCTGGAAAACAGTTTTTGAAAAACAGAAGTCTGACACTGGTCCAGTTCACAGTGAGCAGCCATATGAATTAACAAACAGCACCAATGGAGAAACACATTCTTAGTCACAATTATTTTTTGGAAGAAAAGCAAAACAAAAGCAGAGCCATATGGACCTACTTAATGAGAAATTATGGTGTATAATATGCTTCTCTGATTATCTGTGGCTTATGTGACCATTTATTTTTTTCAATCTAATGAATAAAAAAATATCGTATCACTGTCACGAGTTGTGTTAAGGACTACCCCAGCAGTAGTGCTCCATACCTTCATGGGGGTTGCACCTTCTTTGTAGCAGAGATTCATAGCAGAATCATCTGCTATTGCATCAAACACAGAAAAAATATTGCACAGTAAATGAGGATGGTTTTTGCTTCTGAAGGTGGCAAACTGAGCGGCATAGAAAGTGGCCTTTTCATATTTTAAATCCTACCCTCTCACAGTTGTTTCCAAGCCATTGTTTGCAAGACAGAAGAAGACTGGGAATGTTTATGTTACCCTGCCATCACAGGGTACCCATGCACATGTTATGACTGCAACAAAGACACATCTTCAGCAATTCTTGTTTTGTGCTTTTTCCCTAGGCAGTAGGAGGGCAATCTACAATGTCTTCTCACTGATTCTGACCTACCTTGCATATTAAATCTCTGGAGGCAGTGAGGGAATTCAGAAACTCCGAATAGTCATTTTTTCACACTCTGATTGTAAGAACTATGAGGGGAAACCTTCAGACACTATTTACAGCTGATCAGCAGTTCAGCAGGGTGTCAATGGATATTTGCTCAAGTTCAAAGATGAAATTATGCTCAACAATATTGGCAACCCTTTGAATTCACATTATCTATGCACTTGAATTCTGTAAGCACAGCTCTAAATGAGAAGCCAATTTTTTTAACACTTTAATCTTCAGCCTCATGTGATGCAAATAAAAGTGGTTACCTCAACTGAAGACTAGTCTGAAGACAGAGGAAAAGGGAAGTCTTGTTCAAAGGTCATGGAGCTAACTTGGTAAACCTAGAATCAGTTGCCTGCTCTGATTTCCTCCACCACTTTGAGCTAGTCTTTCAGGTAAAGCAGCACAAAGAGGATTTAGGCTTATAAAAAGAGGTAGGTCAGTAATTTCTTTGTAGATTTGCAGAGGTCAGTAAATCAGCAACATTCTCCTCCTTCACTTCACAGAAGTGATATTAAATAGAGTAAGGGAGAATGACAAGTTTAGATACATCAAGACAAAAATATATAATAAATAATAAAAGAGAGAGAGCTATGCTTCTGGAAAAGTGTCCTAGATGTTTTCTGACTTTGTTTTGCATGTTTCCATTTTAAAGCACCTCCATATATTTTGCTCAAACAGCCTAAGTTGGAAATCCTAAAACAATCTCACCAACTAGGACAGCATGACAGTTATTTTACCTACTTTCTCCAAAGACAAAATGCATTTTTTAAAAACCTTAGTAGACATATTCTCTTACTAAAACAAATCATTTAAAAGTTATTCTACCCAAATCTATTTACTCTCCTTACTGAGGTTTTGTGTCATCAGCTCTCAGTTACTTGAGTCAGGGTGAAACTGAGTGTTAAAACTAAGTCTATGCAGGACAGCAGAATACTATGTCTCTGCTTACTTAGCTCTGCCAACCCTACTGAGTAGTATTTCATTCTGAAATTTGACCAGTTGTTTCCAAAAAGACAACTTGCAAAGCAATGTTCTACTAAACAATATGATTAAAAGTGGAAAAATCTACTTGTCAATCAATAATATATTCAGTGGGAAAAAACAGAAACACAATGCTGTTCCCAAAATGCAACAAACATTCAATTAATAAGAGTTATAGAAAACAAAATGACATAGATGTATAGTTCAATCATTTAACAGAATATCCAATTTCCCACCAAAACAACATACCTGTAAATTCATATCACGCTGTCTTCTTTCTATTGTTTATGCTCTTGAAGTGAAAAATAGCTAGTGAATTTCCTTCATATTCATAGAGCAAACAAATTAAATGACCGCTGTTGAGTTGCTTTCATTTTTATTGATCCCCTCTCAATTTTTTATGTAGCTGACTGTTTACCATACTTATAATGGAATAATACAACCTTACATAGCATCTTTTTTATTATTACTTTTTTTAAAGGTCTGGATCATGCAAACTACAAAAAAAAAAAAAAAAGACATGAATCAAAATCACATTAAAATGTACTGCTTTGTAGATATTGAACAGTCAGCAGCAATTCCTAATTTTCAGCTACCTTTATTTACAAAACACTTGAGTCAAATTCATCCCCCATGCAAACACTTGCACAACAGGAACAGAATTGGATGGAAGAATGAATTTGCCCTATTGATTTAAACAAATGGACTTTGTCTTTTGCAGAAATGCAAGACAGCTGTCATTGCCCATGCTATGCACTCACACAGCCAGACATATAGTAAAAGCACATGTAAAATAAAAAAATATGACCCCTTCGATCTTTTTTACATGTGTTTAATAAGAGTCATGATGAGGACCTGCAAAGACTTTAGTGGAGCCTACAACATTAACAAAAAAACAGTAAACAAAAATCAACAGCACCTTTTGTAAATAGCCATTGTGTATTACAAACACAAAAACYTAACTGCTTGTTCAGCTCCCATTCATCAAGGGAGTTTTGCTCCTGGCTTAGTTGAGGTGTCATTTCCATCCAAATTAAAGAATTAAAAGTTTACCTTTTCTAACCCTAGGCTACCCTACATGTGTTCTAATGTCCCTTCTGCCTAATTTGCCTATCAGTCTTAGTCACCATAGGAGAAGTGGTGGAAGATGGGAGAGAGAGAAACTTACAGGTCCCAGAAAGAAAATTGCATTCTGTATGTGTGACAAAAGTGTACTAAGAGGGGGTGCCACAAGAGCCTTCAACCTGTTCTATTTTGGTTTTCCTTTTCTCCCTTTCTAATCAGCCTGTATAAAACTACATTAAAGACAATTATTAAGGAAAATACTCAAGATTTAACTTTTTTTGTAAAAAAGCCTGAAATGAAGTACAGAAGTGTAACATGGTGGATGTTCAAACCTAGAGATAATGAAATTGTTGAAAAAAGAAAGCAAATATTAATTTCTAATGACCTTCAGAGATCTAGCTCTACAGATTAAAACTAGTTACATCATATGACTAAAATATTCCCACTAGGGAAAATACAACAGTTAGACTTCTCAAGCAAACTGAGTGCTTTATTTAATACTGGGTTAAACACAATGAAAAATAATTTTAAAAAAGTGACTCAGGGCACCTCATAAGTTTCTATCTGCCCACATTTTTCTGCTCCTTGCATCATTTCTGCTTCTGCTGTAGACATCCAAGGTGATCCCTCCAGTCAGTGAAATACTAAAAAGTGAGGAATTCAGGTGGAGTTATTTATGATTTTTAGAATAGCATTAAGATATTGAAACGTGGGCATATATAAAGCAGTTGCAGGCAATCATCAGCTGCTGAACAATATTAATGAATAGTTCAGCATACAGAGGAAAATCAAATACAAAGTTTAATACTTGCATATGCAGTACGCATATTAGTAAAGCTTCTGTAACAGAATACAAGTATGGTAAGACTATTTAAGATATACATAGTAAGCCTATTTCAAAGTACACTCAGACAGAACCCTCCTTTTTGACTTTGATTTTCAGCCAAGTCATCCAAGAATATGGACTTCAATAATTTGTCTATGATACTTACTGAAGTTTCTATTGATTTTAATACAAAATAATCACTTTCTAAACTTTAGATCAATGTGACTGCCATAGAATTTTGTAGGATATTTCCAGAATTCAACAGAAGGATTATCATTTCCAAATAAATTATAGATTTTGAGTATATAATTTAGAGTAATTAAATGCAACTGTATATGGGGTTTTATCCCTTCCAAATTCGGTTGTAGTTTTCCAGAGGAAAATCAGCATCAGAACGCAAGAGTG
Source organism: Apteryx rowi (assembly GCF_003343035.1). NCBI lineage: Eukaryota > Metazoa > Chordata > Aves > Apterygiformes > Apterygidae > Apteryx > Apteryx rowi. Next base: position 73,280 of record NW_020450934.1, on the reverse strand, counting down.
TGTAATTTCTAAATCTGGGCTATAATGCATTGTATCTACCAGACCATGCTGCCTGCATAACTAACCTGCCTGTCATTTATGATGACTGACTGAGGAAAGTTAAATAATAAATAGTCCTCAGTGAGATCAGGGATCCCAGCTGCATATTTCAGCAAGTTGTATGAGACGGTAGCTTTGTTATTATATAGATTACTGCCCTGCATTTGGAGACATGCCTGAAACACTCTGTGAGCTTAAATGCTTCCTTTTTATTTGCTTTCATTGACAGGCCAAATTCAGCAGGTGTAAAGCAGGAGTAGTGTAAGTCATAATAAGGTAAGAGAAAAAAGAAGTCTGAACTGCAAATACATATCTTCCAGTCTTATATAAAACCTCTGTCTTCTATACTCCCCAGTTTTGGTTTAATACAGTCACCCTGTTTAGAACTCTTTTTCCCCCTCCTTTCAGCAATGGAATTATATTCTTCTTTTCTAAGGAGCAGAATCTTGTCCTTTCTTCCTCCTTAATCAAGTCCATAACACCTCTACACAAGCCCATTTTTCATGGTTTCTGCTTCTTTCTCTGAGAGGCACTGCCCAGAGACTCACTTCAATATGCATTGCATCTTTGTGGGTTGATCATATTTTAGGTTGAAATATACTAAAAAATGTGTTTAAAAACAGGCCCAATAACCAAAATACTTGCCTTTTTATTTCAATTTCTTAATCTGTTAGATATTGATAGAGTTCCAATTATTAAATCCCCCCAAAAATTGATAGTATGCATCTGCATACACATATTTGTATTTGTGGAGAAACCACATTTGGTTTAAGATTTAGACTGAAGCTTATGATTTCAAGTTATCACTTGTTTTGATTTTAGGCCTTTAGCATTTTTGTTTGGATATGTTCCATTAACTTTCAGAGTTAAAGCAATTATGAGTCTATAAATATATTGGAGAGAAGAGATGGGAGCAAATAAGAAAAAATAAGATTTTCTTTGGTGCTTTTGTCTTGGTGTCCTCTCTCTTGCCTACTTTGTTATTTCCACTCTTGACACTTTTGCATCCTCTAAAGAGTATATTCTTTCTTTAAGCCTGTTATGCTCATGGTCATGGGATGAACAGATAAGCAACACATTACCAATGAAAATCAATACAGCCTGAGAGGCATGGTTTTTGTGCCATGCAGGAACTGGAACTCTTCCAGTGAATCCTTCAGAGTTTGCCCAATCAGACAGGCAGGTGGGCATGAGAAAGATGAGAAATATGCTGTTTCTTGCTAGGTGTGGACACCATAAACCTTATGCAGTTTACTTCTGCCACAGCTGCTTCAGGAATAATGTTGAAATGTGCAAGAATATAAGACCTGTGACAAAGGGTTTCACAGAAACTCTTGTCCAATATCCAGTTCTCAGAATTGCCATACTGTTTCTTAAACACATTTAGAATAACCCTTCCCATGATATATCCACGTCGCTTCTCAATGGTACTAGTCTGAATATAAGCCACTATATATAAGGCATCTGATAGACCCATCTTTCACAGACCTTTCTAATCTTTTTTGAATAGTTAATGCTTTCAACCTTTACAACACCTTGTAGCAGATTCGCACACTTCAGTAGTGTGAAAACTCTCCATCAGTTGTTTTTCAGTCTGTCACCCAATAATTTCATCCACTGCCCGCAAGCTCTTGTGATATGATAAAAAATGAATAAATATCCCTTAAAAGTAAGCAAGTAAGTTTTTTTTTTTTTTAAAGTTTATGGGAGTTTCTTCCAAGATCTCATATGATGAGTATTTTCACTGATAGTGCAGGGGTTTTTTTACCCTATAAAGCACTGTAACCTGTTTAACAATTTACTTGTTAACAGTCATTTGGTGTTGCATTGATTTCAGACAGACTGCAAAAATTCCTGGTGTCAGTATAAGCAATCCTAGTATAAAATAGGAACATGGCACTTGGTCTTTTGCCACTATTTAAAACAAATTAAGTGATGCCAGATCAGGACAGTCAGCATGCAGATTACCTTCAGATGGAATAAAATGTTTCTTAACTTCTTGTCAAGCTACCTTGGTTTATCTTTTAATAACAAGCTATCTTACTGTAACAGAACAGTAAAATAAGAGGCAAGCAATAACCTGAGAAAACTGACCAGATAACTTTGTAAAAACTCAAATTTTCTAACCCAGCTGCATGAAAGGAGCAGCTTAATGAGACTAAGAACTTAACTATCTTTTTCTCCCAATCTTAACCTGTCTTCAGAGGCTTTTGTCTTCTGTCTTCCTATCAAGAAAGATACAATAGTTCTAAAGTTAATGTTTTATAGTTTAGCATAATTGTTAAAGTCTTAAAGCTTCCATGATACATTGTAGAAGTGGAAAAGCAAATAAAGTCCCACCCTCTTCAGCATTCCCAGGTGACCAACCCAGCTTTGCTGCCTTTTGAAGAGGTAGAATTATATCACTGAATTTGATTCCCAGCATGAGAGACCCTCTTTTGGGACTTACTTTCCATCACAAAGTGCCTGGAAACCTCTTTTAAAACTATTCTCCCTACTCTCAACCCTAGCATAGTCCTGACATTAGATCAGTGTGAATTCCAGTTTTCAAACGAAGTATTCTGCCAAGAAGTTAAATAACCCATTTTGATATGATGGATATGCTGGTCCCTTCCAGGAACTGCCACCAGACTCTTTTTTCTGACCTGACATCTTATTTTGACAGGTTTTCTATACTCTGGCCTTTTAGTATTCTCCTATCTGATGTTCTGCAGTCTTCTATTGCTGTTGAGCAAATTGGTGCTGACCAAATTCCTCTGAAATACTAGAATGATAGAAAAGGCAGAAACTCTATATCATATGAAGCAGTCATACAAAATTGTCATAAACATTTACTAACACAGACATAAAATCGACTTGCTCACCATCAGCAAAATGATTGGTAATAATTTAAAAGTCAATAATATTTTGTCTAGAAACACACTTATGTGAGGCAAGCTGGTATAAATATTTAATCTCTCAAAAACAGAATGAACACAAGAGAAGATGCATATCAAAAAATAACCTTAACAAGACATTTTGCTTTTAAAGTTTCTTTAGAAACAATCATTTCTGTAGAGACAACAATTGAGCCTCCTAACACATGGTGAAGGAATATTTCTTGTTATCTCAATGTTAGAAATGAGAGAAAGGACTTGTTCAAGGTGACAGGACATGTCTACCCCCTGCAGAGCAGTAACCATCCTTTATATTCATAGCAGACTTTATCTATCAGCCTTCCACCCCAAAAGACTTCTTCTTTGGCTGAAGTAGATGACACGGGAGGGGATGGGGCAAATTCAGATTCCATCCCAAAATGATGCTGGCTGATTGGTACCTGCTAACCAGCACTGGGTTGTCTAGCATATAGAGGTTTGGGGTTTTTTTTTTTTCCTTTTCCATGCACTGTACTGCATTACTTCTTCTTTAAAACACACTTAATATTACATTTAAAAAAAATAAAGCTGATAGTAAATTCACTTGTCTTGAATTTTATTACAAATGTTAACATCAGTATCACATAGTGGACTGAAAAAAACTTCTTGATGACACCTGCTATTGGTATATCTAAGAGTTATCTAATGTCAATGATTTGCCTGGCTTTAGTGTGTGGATTTTCAAAGTATCTTTTTGGCTTAAAAGATTACGATCCCTTAAAAAAAAAAAAAAAACTCTTTGGAACTGAAAAGCTATTGCATTTACAAGGGACTTGGGCACATACTGATGCTGAAAATTTGACTTGAATGCCTAAATTATTTGAGTTAAAGACTTTAAGGCTGAAAGATATCACTGAGATAATAGAGCCTGATTTTTATCAGAAGTATAGGCCACTTCCCTATAAGTCTAACTGGCTGCTGTAGTCAGTTGTCCTTCTTGTTAAATGTTATGAAATCAAAAGATGATAGATTTTACAAGGTGAGTATTCACTGCTTTGGGGCTTTTTGACAGCTGTGCTTGGAGCCATCTAAGCTTTTGCAGAGGGTTTGACCTCAGTTAGGGTTTCAGCCCATAGCTCTCTCCCTTGCTGAAAACACCTCTTCTTGGCTGGAATCCTGTTTGTCTTTTTATATGAAGGAATTATACTGTTCTTTAAAGCTGAATTTCCTTAACCGCATCTTCCAGTCATATCCTATCATGCATTTGTGAGCAAGACAAAAAAAATGCAGCCCTGGAAAAAGTTATCATTAGTGATCTTACCCAAAATGAGTAAAAAAATAAATATATATACTTTGAATACTCTGAATACTTTGAATATTTTGAATATTTTGAATAACTGAGTAAAACTATGGTGATATTTCAGATGGAAAAAAGGTATTTACTCTTCCCTACTCGTTTTGTTGAAAAGATACACACTAGAAAAATCCAAAATGTCAAAAGCTAGAACCTGAACTTACCACTGTGGTCCATTAAATGTAACAGAGATTTTGCTGTTGCTTTTGATTTCCTTTATACAGTTACACTGCAGAGATACATGACAGCACAAATTTTAGACAGATGAAACTATGAAAAAGATTAAAAGTGCATAGCTTGTGGATGGCTTTCAAAGATTTGTCTTTGGCATTACTTTTTTCATTTGTTTTCACAGTCTCACTTCAGTAGTATTGACTGTACCTTTTACTTTCTGCTCTTGGTAGTTTTTTTCTTTTTATTTTACTGTATCCACTTCCCTGTTATGTTCAAATAGTCCCATCTCTGGAACTCTGTCCATTCTTAGTGTTCAAATTGTCTGTTCCCTGGACTTCTCATCTCCAGAGAACTTCTGGGGAAAACATCCGTTCTTTATCTAAAATCTCCATTATTAGCTCATCCTTTTTTCAGTTTTCAGGCCTTGTGTTTCTCAGCTCTCTCTCTATTTGCTTTTAATACAAAAATGTTTTATTACTGTTAATAGTACTTGATGCAGGTTTACATCAGGATTTAAAATACATTTGGATTATGTGCAAAATATTCGTTATGTAAAATATGTTAGAACATTAAAATTTCCATTCTGAGTGTGAATGAGGATAATAGGATTCTGGGCTGGCAGACAGATCAAATGGTGAGAAAATCTGAGTAGGCTGAGGATCAGTTTGGTTAATCCAAAGCATATCTCCTAACTTGTCCTGTTTACATCTAAATTACACCATTTTGTGTAAACTGCACCTTAAAATAAAGAAACATTCCTATTCAATCATTCAAGTACAGAAGTGAGGAACCAACCCTCTTTTTGTTTCATTTGATTTATAGGTGCTACTGTTGATTTATAGGTGCTACTGTTGTATAGTTGCTGATGAATGTGTTCTCACTCCTCTTTTCTCCTTTCATTTTTTCTCATTGAACCCATCAGCCTAGCTCTATTAGTGGTAACTATTCAAGTGATTAGACCAATCCTCAAAGACAGTAATTCTTTTAAAAAGTCCTACTGTATGTAAGATGGGCCTCATATTAAAGGCTAGAGGCTATGTAGACTTGAAAAGGTGAACTATTATAGCTGGGCAAACTATTGTAGTTCAACAGTGCTTAAGTGGATGTTTGCAAGCAGCTAGGTAAAAGAATAAAGATCAGGATGTATATAATCTACCAAAGAACTGCAGGAAATCTGTGTAGGACACCCGTGCTATAGAGAGGACATGCAGTCCAGGAACTGTTCAAACATGGTATGCAAACTCTTTACATTATGGTGATAATGAGTGAAGCTTAACGGCATGCCTAGTTTATGGACAAAGTAATTTACTAATTTAAAATTATGTCTGATATATGGATGACAGATGGTAACCCATAGGACATAAATGATACCCTTTATAAGGAACTGATTTAATTTTGGTAGCAATGCCAAGGCCTGTGGCCACTGATTTGAGTCCAAACAGTAGTCACTAGCCCCATGCTGACTATGCGGGTGTTCAGCGGACAGTTACCAGCTACAGCAAACAGTAGTTGATGTATATAGTAATCCATCTAGCAGAAACCAAGGAGGAAGCAGGTGCTTCCATTGTTTCAGACCATTACTTCAACATGACGCTACATTTCCCCATATTACCAGTAGTAGTTTCACAAAAGTACACAGCAGACTTTGTGGCATTGTGTGCACTAGAAATACTGCTTATGCTAGTAATTAACCTGTACCCCCTGTGAAACACACCACTTACCCTTGACTGACATTAAGAAATGAAAATCACACAACAGTGAAGAAAATTTAGTTCTGCAGATATACCACCCATGCAATGCAAAATACATGAGTTAACTTGTCTCTCTGAATGACTTGCCCACACATCTCAGTCCAGAGGATATCACAGCCCCAATTTGCATAGACAGAAACACATAGTGTCCATGAGGATCTTTGAAGTATGTCTTCCCCAGAATATGTAGTTCGCAAATCAGGGATCTGATGTATTGAAAGAAGGAGAGATTGCAGATATAAACCCTTCCGGAAAATGATCCTGAATTTGCCAACTGGAATTATTTTTAACATTTTTTTATTCCACATTTTAAAGCTGTTGTTTAAACATTTACATAAAGGAGAAGAGTATCATCCAAAAACTAGAGAGCAGGGTGGCCAGGAGGAAAAGAAATCAAACCAGGCATGGTGGGACAATATTTTGCTTAACTGTAAGTCAAAGTATATTGCAAAGTATTGCAAAGTATATTGCAAATTTTATCTTATCCTTCACTGGAAATTTTGCATTTTAATAATAGTGGGGTATCTTTTTTATTTTTTAATTGCAGGGATCCATCTAATCCTTTCTGCTAATCTGAACTGGGAAATGATAATTGGAAAAGACAGATTTCTTTAAAAAATAATGTTATGGAATTTCAGCTCAATTATGAGTTGACATTGCATTCACAAATTCAGTCCAGTGTGTATGAAACAAGGAATTGACCATCTGTTTTATTCTTCATACATATGTCTGCATGGATAAAAGATGTTCAGAACTACTTAATGTATTAATCTATTAAATAATGAAGTTGCATGTGTGCTCACAGCATGGTGTAAATTAGTTTACTTATTGATTCACTTTGTATTTTTATATCGTAGGAAGTTTGTCTAAATATAGGTAGAGTATCTTCTCTTAAGATAAAAATCTGCAAGATCTACTGTGCATTTTCCCCAAGCTTTTGATTTTCCTTAAGCTGGGTATCATACCATTAATATCATAAACACAATCTGCTGTCATATTGCAGGTGACTACTTTTCAAACTACAAAATAATCTCTTTTTAGATAAAAACCTCCTCCTCTGCAGCAATGACTCAAATATTTTTTCTGATAACTGTCTCTGTGCTATAATTTGTGTTAATCTCTGCTCCAAATAACTATTTCTCCTACAGTTTTATTTTGCCACTTAATGTTCCTATAACTTTCACAGCGGATAATTTTACAATTGATCTGTTTTGGAGGGGGTCCATAACTGGGGGAGGGGTAAGCACAATATTAAATGGCTATTTTATGTTCTATTTGTCCTCACTGATTACTCATTTGCCACTAGGAAAGTAAGGGTCATAGTAGATAAAAATAAATGTATATTTTCTTTTCCTTCTTTTGGTCCTCTAAACAAGTCGTTCTCTTCCTTACCTTCTGTAAGTTGCCCGGCCGAACTCTATCATGCAGTGAGAAAGCACTTATCAGTGTAGAACACGCAGGAGGAATTATGTGGGCAGAGCATATAGAAACCACTGGAAAATGGCAAAGCTTGCAGGTTGCCATAATATACTGATGGTTAGCACTACATTAAGTAAAAATCTGGGGGGGAAAAAAAACTTAATTAGAAAAATCAAGAAAAAGCTTTCTGAGGATGCAGTTAGGCCCATAAAAAAGAATGAAAATCAGAACAACAGTTTTCATAATTCAAGCAACCATGAGGAAATGCAGTTTTATGTTTTGTGGCTTTTTTTAGATATATTTACAATTTTTTGAACAAAATATGATCCAAGCTGACTTTGCTAGAAATTAGGTATCTCATTGTCTTTTTACCAATGGGAAATGGAAACACATGAAAGGAATTAAAATTTCCTTTGAAAAATGCTGATAATGTGAAAATTGTATTTTTTCTTGAGAAAATGATTTCAGTAGAAAACTCCTGAGAACTATAGTAACAACCTTTCTTTAGTGTCATGTTTTTAATATAGTTCAACTTTATGCATTGCCTTTTTTGATTTTTCATTGATACTGCCATAGTACGTCAATGCTTTTCTAACATTTACGGAATAATTCTTCCAATAAATGTGTTTAAATGGAAAATTGTGATCATCCATTCTGCATTTGAGCATGCAGCATTTACCAGTGTTCATATCGAAGTTTTTGTGACATACCTCTTTTCTTCCTCTAAGTTTCAGTTCAGTGATTTTCCACAAGCAGAGTAAACACCTTTTTATGGAAGCAAAGGAAATCTACACCTTGGGGGCTACACTAAGAAAATTCCATTTCCTTTAACATCTACTTTTCCTCTTCTATATATTCCTCATTGTCATCAAGTATAATAAATAAAGTTCTGCTTTTTAGTTCATTATTTAAAATGGTATTTATCAGTTTCAATCCATTTTGTACATTTGAATATATGTCTGTTTTTAAATTAAATTAGTAAATCTGCATTTATATTCCATAACTTTATTTGAATTCAATGTATTCAAAATTCAGTATATTTTGAAGTGTAGTAGTAACAAAATAGATTCCTATTTGAGTATATTTACAAAAAGAAAGTATTTTCTTGTGATGCATTAGGTGTGTGAGTGCACATAATACCATCAGTTTCTTAAAATTTGAGAAATGGGAGATTTGAGTATCAAACTTCAGACAATTTCCTGTTACAAGATTCATAAATCATATTTACACTTCCAGTAGCAGCTATTCCATATCTTGTAGCAATGTCCTTTTTAATCTTTCAATAAGACTTCCCATTTTCTAAAAAGTCTATGTTTTCTGATTTTTTTAGAGAAAATCTGGTTAAAATAATTTTATTCACAGAAATCAAAATATGAAGGCAGGTATCTAAAATTTAGAACATGACACTGAATTAAATATATTCCCTTTTTTTTCTGATCTGCCAAAGTGGTTTGAAACGATTTGGCTTATGATCCACTAAATCATCACCAGTTCTTTCCTGAAGCACATCTTTCACTTGATGGACAATGACATAAACATTAGCTGACATAAGAATCACCTGCTTAATTTCAATGCTGTAGCACAGAAAACTTAGAACCCCGGGGCGGGGGGGCAAAAGGTAAAGTAGTATTCACGAAGTATCTTTAGGGACATAACCTGACATAGTAATTCACTCAGTTTTGAGAAGGTGAAATGTATCCTGTAATTTCGAAACTCTCTTGGCAGATATAGAAAAGTGATTTATAACCTCCAAGATCAAATGATAACCTACGTATAMCGTATTTTGCTCTGTTATGCATATGATGTGGGCAATTAACTGACATAGATACTCTGTCTCATTTTGCATTAATTCCCAAACAACTTCGTCCTCAAAAGCCAGCATCAGCAGCTACGAGTGACYGCGGTAAATGTCCTCACCCTCCCAGCGTGCAGAGGGGAAGCGCCCGTGCCTTTCACAAAGCAGAGGCGACGACGCTCCCCGCAGCATTTATGCTACCTCCTGCGCACAGCAGCACCCGGGGACTGCCGGGGCCCGGCGTGCACCCACGGGCTCTGCAGCGCCTTCCCCGCTCCCGGGGCTCGGCCGCCCCGGCTCAGGGCCGGCCCCGCTGCGGAGCCGTGGCCCGGGCTGGGGCCGGGGCAAGCAGCTCTGCCAGGCACCAGGGCTGCGGGCAGCCTCCTCGGGGCCCTGCCCTCCTCCCCCGGGAGCTGCACCGCAGCCCCGGCCCCAGCCTCAGCCCTCGCCACCCGCCCGTCCTCGCGGATCCCTGGCGCACTCCGGGTTGGGGTCTCAGGATGAAAATCAGACCGTGCCGTGACCCCAGCATATGTGACGCTTCACTGAAAACTGCGGAGCAGGTTACATAAAGTGGTTTCAGTTCATTTGAAGCACGCTGCCAGAGTTCAAACTCCTTGATTATTGTGTGTTTCTTACTTTTCCGATATTCCTAAAGCAAGCTCGGTGCTGTACTGAAAAGAATGAAGCAGGTGCCAGATATTCCGCTTCCATTATATGATAATGAACTACTATCAGCAGTATGCTAATATTTCTATGGATTGAGACATTAGTGACTATTGGGGAAAGTACATTCTTTTCAACTTAATGGKTTTTTTTTTCTTTTCAGTTGAAATACATTATACATTGTACAGAAATATACAAAGGTTTTATGTATCTTTTGAGCTAAGAATGGTTCTTGGGAAGCAATAGTGTTTAATTTGCACGTCATAATTAATTGATCTATATGAATGTCTACTGATAATATTATGCTTCAGCATAATAAGCTGTCACTTCTTTCTCTTCTGTAATTCATACTTCTTAGCAATGGTGAAGCGTCAACAGTTTTGTTCTTTGTGGTTCTTTATGGTGGCCTCCATTTTCATACTATCTGTGTCTACTGTGGGCAACTGAGAATTTCCTTATGAGAAAATAACATAAAACTTCTGTCAATAAATACATTCTACATTTACTGATTTGTGAGAAAACACTTTTCCATTCATTCTGCTGAGTACAAATCTTTTTTTATTAAGAAGCTGAATCTAGATTTGTTGCTGGGACCTGTTGCTGTAGATCTGTCATAATTAAATTCCTATATGGATGTAATTCAATCCAAAATTAGTACAACTTTGGCTTAATCCTCTTTTACAGTCACAATATCTGTTCTCCAGTTCACTTTCCCCAAGGCCAATATATGCTGTACCCTATACAATCACTATTCAGGGCATTAAAACTATACACTAAAATCATATTTTTGATATCAAAAAGTTGCAACTATACACTAAAATCATATTTTTGATATCAAAAAGTTGCACGTATGGAGTAATCATATCTGCAGTTCTTTCAGGCAGACTAAGCCAATTCTAGAATTCACTTTTAAACTTTTGGCATTTTTCTGGTTGTTGAAGTCATGTCTGTATAAGCTGTATAAAGACATTTGGGATCTTTTGGATTAAAAATGTTGAAGAAATCACTAAACCACTGTTTGAGATAAAGTATACAGTACAACTTTGTGGTTAACAGAATGTGCTGAAATGCAAATAGAAAACAGCAGTTAATCAGCACATTGCATATTGTTTCTTAGCAAGAGGGCTTTTTTTGGATTGATTCAGCCTGCCCCTTTCTTATGTGAGATGTTAAAGTGATCACGTGTCCCATATTTAACAGACAAACCGAAAAGATAAGAACGGGCTATTTAAAATGAAGATTGGCAGGCATTGTAATCAAAAGGGCAACCTTTCTCTTCATTATAATACAAAACCTAAATGCTACATCTTTGTGCTTGTTCAAAAATATTCAAGTGCAGCTTTGTTTCAAGCAGTCATTTTGATTAACGATGTATCAGTATGAAAGATTTCCTATATCTATACCTACTGCTGCCTTAGCAAAGTTCTGAATAACTTCATGATGGAAAACTGGGTGGCCTCCCAGAACACGGTACTGTGCATACTGTGCATTCTTTTATATACTATTCTGATGTATCTGAGCTCTCCCAAAGACGACTAAATATTAGCGTATTAGTTCAGACAGCTTCCCTTTGTACTTGAGCTTAGCAAAGCAAATTGTATAATAGAAGAAAAATAAAGTACTATAACAGATGAAATAATCTGTGTTTGCAATAATAATATGAGAAGATACGTTCCACTGGAGTTATTCTTTTGAAAAAAGAAATTTCCCTGGATGCATCGAAAATAATGCTAGTTGTTGAATTATGAAAGAAAGGAATGCAGTCCTGACCGATACAAGTTTCATGGGCAAGAGTTCTGTTTGTTGTAGCAGAACTTCACAATGAGTATAAAAATTTGCCTCATATAAACAAGGGCTAGTATTTGAAAAGAATCTCCCTTCTCAATAAAATATAGGAGTTCTTTCAAATCCAGGGTTTTTCTTTTCTTCACAAGTCTTTTCTATATATTTTCTGCATAAAGCACAACAGAAAGGTTTTGTTTATTCTTCTTAGATGCAGAGGAAATGCCCATAAACTTCCTTTCCACTATTCAGCAGACTCAACAACCTTAATTGTCAGTGGCTCAGAGAACAGAAATTCATTAATTTGCTCATTTTCACCAAGCAGTGACAACTCCAGTGCCAACAATCATCCCTGGATAATGTCAAAATATTGAGGAAATAAATTATACCAGTAAGCAAACAACAAGGTTTGGGAATCATATGCCCTGTGCAGTGTTTTCAAATGAAATCACCCTTTCTTTCCCAACCAAAACTGTAGTGTTCACATTTACTCTCCTTTTCCTTGCATTTGTCACAAGAACAACAGTTGTCAAGGAGAATTCAGTAAGTGTAACCAGAATAATATTATCCATTTTTTGATAACAGGGAAGGGTAGCAAGATAATGTGTTCAAGACAACCATGGTTTAGCAAAGCAGGTTCTACTGCGTGCCAGCTCTGTAAGATACCRATGCCAGTTTGTGGGAGGTAGTTTTTCAGTAGCAGCATCTGGCTTTTTGGCAGGCTCTTCAGGCTGTTTTGCTAACAGCTTCAGCTCCCTCTAAGTTGGTCACTTGGCTATGTCATTTGTTGGGTGAATAGTCTGTTTTGCTCTAAAAAGCAATGTTTTGTACCACCTCCCCTTTTGGTTCTTAGCTCCTCTATTGCGATCCTTGCCTGTATACCTGCTTAGTAGCAAGCTATTCTCTGAGCAGTCTCATTGGTGTCAGCAGGATTACTCACAAAGTAGTCCTGAAGAGACTTGACAGCATAGATATACTAGTGTCATCATCCTAGAAAGCCCTTTTCATAAAGGCAGAGATCATATCAACAAAAGGGTTCTTTAGGGGGTAGAATTAATATCAGTTTCCCGCATGAAAAAAGGAACCTTACCAACTGTAGGAATTTTTGCACGTGTACCTGCATTTCTGCTGCAATCTTTTCCAAGGTAAGCATATTAATTTATAGTTTCCACCAACATAACACACTCCAAAATCTACATTGACATAGCTGCATTGGAAAATAATTTTAAATGTAGACTAACACACAATTTAATGAGAGAAAGAAAATCCAGTTCCAAAAGAGCCACATATCAGAACAAGATATTGCACACTGCAGAAAAATCTCTATTAGATATTCCTGTTCACAACATAGTTACTGTAAATAAATACACATTTTTGCAGTGCTGATGTACTTCCATTTATTGAACTAGTTTGTACAGAAATGAAAGATAATTTATTTTTGTCAATATAATATGAAATTATTTACAAATATATTTTTATGAATACTTTTCCATAGCACTGTACCCATTAAATATGTGTTGTTGTATTTAGTTCTTGGCATTATGTGGGAAAAAAATAAAAGAGAGATGTGACAATTGGAATCAGCAATAGGAATTTTGTGTTTTATAATCTTACACATGTAAGATACACAACTATTTTCCCAATTTTCATATCATAAAGTATTCTGGAAATCTGGAATATACTGATCCTGGCACTATGATTAGCAGAATGCTAAAGGCAAGGTTTGCTGCTGTTTCAAATGCTGACATACACACAGACTCAGCTTCATAAATAGGATTTAAGGTGCTCTGAAAGCCTTCCCTTTGAAACTGATGCCAACATCATCATATATTCCAATAGAAAATAGATTTTTTTTCCAAAAACAAACTTTTCTTTACTATATTTTACATAGAAATTCTGTTTTTTCTTTTTTCTTTTTTTTTTCTCAGTAGCCCAGTGTACAGAAAGACAAGACAACTTCTCCACCTCACAAATTATAACAATGTCTAACACCTGTACTTTGTAGTGCCTTAGGCTCTTTCTTCAAGGAACAAATTTATGCAACTGCAGATTGAAAATACTCAATTCCTCTTTAGAGTGACTGACAAGCTGTGGATTTTATTCTGTAGAATATATTATGAAATTCCCTCTTGTGCAAGGCAATAGGGAAAAACTGATAGTTGCAGTATTTCATGTATATTTATTTAGAAACAAAAAAAATGCACATGAAAGGAAAGATTTCAGATAAAAAAAATAGGAGGGCTTATTCTGACATTTCTTGCTGTCATCCTATACCAGATCAATGGATGTCACTTTCTTATCAATACCGATATAGAATTTGACAGAAAATTTGCCTAGAAAAGTGTGGCTTCAAATTAAGGTCCTAAACAGTGATCTAGAGATATACATTTAAAAATCTTGTGTATCTAGCACAAAATCTAAGATAAAGCATCCCACCAAATAAGAATATTTTTATCGATCATAATACCTGAATGTGCATCAGGGGAAAAAATGTTTTATAGGAAAGCAAATATATCTTCATACATATATGTGGTAGAAGATTTAATTCTCTCTATAACACTATCAAGATTTTCTTGGAGACAGACAAAACATACCATAATTTGCATTCAGCAGTTCTTAGTGAAATGATAGGATTTAGAACATAAAGTCAGGTGGGGCAGCCCTACTTCGCATTGAAGAGGTTGGAAATTAGGTAAAAGCTTCACCTTTAATTAGGATAAAGAATAAACTGATTGCTGGGTTCAGGCATGATGATGGGAAAAACAGAAGGCAATGAAGCTGAGGACCAAACTACATATTAGTTTTAGGAGGACCAGAATAGCGCAATGAGAGTAAGGTTCCATACTCCTTTGTATATGTTTCATACTTAGCTATGAGATGTCTTATAGATATGTTTTCCAAAATAGAGTCCTTGGGTAGGATTTCCTACTACATTCAGTAGATAGGCAAAACATTTCTTTACCATCATCTGTCTATACTATTACATATGCACAAGAGTTAGATGAAAAATCATAAACAGTTTTAGTTTGAACAAAAGTTGACATTATATAGACCAAGTAAGAAAGAAAACATATTATTAAGAAATTAGTTAAATAATAAAAAAGAATGAAAAGGTTTCATTTTGACATTTTAGACATAAAACATTTCAATTTCCAGTTTCAAAACAATCATATTTCAGAAATGGCCTGCATGTAACAATAACAACAGCAAGAAATAATAAAATGATCATTCTTCTTCTTCTAAAATAAATGTTATGTTCTGTTTCAGGTCAATGAAATATTGCAATGAACCCAAATAAAATTGGTTTTGATTTTTCAGTTTGACCAGAGAATCAAAAAGCATTTATTCATACAGCTGTAATACCTGAGAAAGAACTCATTCTGAATGATTTTTAATATGGAAAATTCAGGGAAGTCTGCTTAAGACTTTCGTTAAGAACAGATATAATAAACTTTCAAATGATTCTTTATCAAAAATAGTTTGCAATATATTCATATGACACAAAAAGGTTATGTGTCTTGTAAGAGAACCAGTCAGAAGTCAGCTCACATATTTATTGGGCAAATACAGCTTCCAAATGAAGTTAAACTCACTTCCAGTAAAAAAAAAAGAGAAAAAATACTTTTATCCTGCTGTGAATTAAAAATCTTAAAATAGAATTTAATATAAATATAGCTTAAAAGAGAAAAAAATCTTAATTCTTTTCATCAAAATTTTATTCAGGTTTTCTAATAGAAAACATGAACTTGTCAATATAATGTTCAAAAACTGAATTCAGAGATTTTAGTACCTTACTGAAACAACTACTCAAAACATCTTATTTTATTCTTAGTAATAAGTTTAAGAGCTCATAAAAACAATAATAATAATATTAGTAACAAAATATTTATAGAATTACTTAGCTTGTATGATTAGCTTTCTTTCAGGCCAACCTCCACCCTGAATTCATCAGCCCATTGGCACAGCATAATCAAGCACTGTCACCATCTTTAACTAACAGCACACAAAAACGTTAAGTTACAGACAACACGTCTGGTTCCAGTGGCCAATGACTGTCCTGCTGGCAAGGTCCACAGAGGACAGTTGCTTGACATGAGCTTTGTACTTGCCCCTCTCGTCCAGACCCCCCCCTTTTTTTTTAACAGTTGCACAGTTGATTTGCTAGACAAAAAAATATTAGTTTGTAGATAGCTACTGTGAAGTCCCACATACCACATGTTGTCTTGAGACAAAAAATTAGTCTTTAGACTTTTGTATACACATTGTTTAAGTTAATGATACTGGTATAGTTAAAATGACATAAGCTCCTTGCTGAATACTTAGTTTAAATGTAAAAGCGCATTTCATACTTGCCAATTCTTATGAAAATATGAACATTCAGTGAGTCAAATTTGCATGACACAGATGAATTAGATCTATGCTTTCAGAAATGTCAGCATTAGCAGTTTTGGTTTCCTACTATGGCAGGTTATTCCCTGAGTCACCTTTAATGTGCATACTGTTGTCCCTACTCGCTAAACATTTGAGTAAAATAAAGTTTATAAAAATTTCACTTATTTCTGAAATTACCTTAGCAGTTCAAACAAAGTTGAGATCAGGACTCAGGATGTCTTTCATGCCCAGGAAAGATATAAAGGTTGAAAAAGGGAAGACAGAGGTGGGCAGAGCCATACAGTCGTTCTCCTAGAGGCATCAGAGGGGCAGCAGGAAGAGACCTTTTCACTATGATTGGAGCCAAGACCTTACAAAACTAAATATCACCATCTGTGCCCAGTTTTGCTCTCAGTTTTCAGTCGTGAACAAACAAAAAGCTAAATATAACACTACTGAAATAGTATAACTTAACCACCCTGTTTATAGTCCTAGGAATCTAGATTAAGGAGGGAATGGGGGGGGGGGGAATCACAGTCTCATGGGATTTTCAAACTTCTTTCCTTTTAGCCCAAATGACAGCTCAGAGGAAAGGGTTATGGCCAAGACATAAATCTTTCAAACATAGATTGATTCAAACACTCCTCCTCACACTACTACCTGGAAAAGGCAGGAAGTTTGCCAGCCATTTTATAAGATCTCCCAGGAACAGGGAGTCAAATCTGGATCCTCATGTCCAGTATCATGATCCATAGATCATACTCTCCCATGCCTTTTCATTGGGTGCAGAGAAAACCTCATAGAGAGAGAGAGAAAAAAAAAGTCTAAAAGGTCATAGCAACCTGAGATAATATAATTTCTGCTAAATAATTTCTCAGCCCATTGTGAGCCCCCTGTCTGAAAGGATTTCTTCTCTTAGATGCTCACTGACAAACTCCTGACTGCCGGACAGTCCAGGTATTTAAGCCAGTATACACTTTTCTCTTCTTTGAAAGTTTAAAGCATTCCCCCCAGGCAATTTTCTTCCTTACCCAATATGAAGTAACTTAAATTATATTATTAAGTAATGCCAGATCATGCAAATGTATCATTGGTCGATTCAGAAGGTCAGATATCATAAAACTTCAGTGTTTTAAATATTTACACAAACTTCAGAGAAAACCATATTTTTTCTCATATTATATTAAATAGATTAGATTTTAAGATATGAATAAGATTAGGCTTAAGACTGTATTAGAAAACTTCAGTGCAAGAGCCTGAACTGCTCACAGCAGTGAAAGGATTTATCCAGTTTAGATCATACCACTACTGGCACACCTTTCTCAGCAATTTTATTGTATACCTCTAATTTGGAGGTTTATGACTTGGTCAAAAGCATTTCCTCTGAGCTGAAACTTGGCATAAAAGTCAAAAAGGATAAGAAAGCCACCAGTTTATTTTTGCAGTTTCCTGATAATGAAACTAAAGGTGTTAAGCTTAGCACTGATATGTTAGATTTTGAGGTATCTCCAAATAAGGACCTTTCAATATTCTTGTGCCTATCAGTGCTGAGGTTCAGACCTTCAGTTTGGAGGAGAGGATTTCTTAGGTAATAAAAATGTAAGAGACGTGAAGGGAATTTACCAAACCAGAACTGCAAAAGTTGAGAAGAAACTGGGAGAGTTTGAGATGGGAAGTTTTGTTAAAATCAGCTTTCCYATCCTTTGGCCATATAAATCCTGTTGATCAATGCTCAAGAGGCAAGTTGCCAGGTTTGGGAACAGACTAAAAGTCACCCATTTCACTTGCCTACTCTGTCTATGTTGATGAGCGATCACCTCACAGTGAAATTTATATGCCTCGAAGAAAGCTATTTTCTTTTTTTATAGTAAGAAAATAGAGATGGGATTTAAAGGTTTAAGCAGTCTCAAATGGTATTGAAAACTAGAATTATTTTACRACTGAGGGTCTACTACAGCCAACGGATGGTATAAGAACATGTATTCTGAATCAGTTCATAGGAGATTAAGAAAAAGTACTCATACTAATTCTGATACCTCTATACATTGTTATAACAAAAAGTAGCCATAAAATTAATGACCAAATGTGAGATACATTCTTTAGTAAATCATAGTAACACAAAGTTTAAATATATTACAATTTTCTAAAACATAAGGAGAAAAACTTTGCTTATACTATGTTTGTGTACTCATGGACTGCCTGCAGTTTGATTTTAATGCATTAAAGAAACAAATTTAACAGTTTAATTTTAATTAAAATACTGTTTATGTTTGGTTTGCAACTAATGTAATCTGGAAATCCCATGCAAAGGAAAAGATTGCTACCTAGTCATTACAGTGGCAGAGTAAGAGGCTAGACTCTTAGGGTTTCTGGGATGATTTAGTAGACAAGCAGTCCTGGTAGCAAACTCCTTATGAGAATGGCATTGATGGACAGTGTCTCATGGATATTCTGCTCCCATGTTTTTGGATTCAAGGCTGTGCTGACTGGAGTTCACCTTTGTGCAAAAATCACTTCCCCTCCATACTTGCATCTCTTTTCATAAAGCCATCCTTTGGCATCTGTCAATATGCCAGACTGGCTTGCTGCAACAGGACACAGCTGATGTTTCAATCCCAAGGTATCTACCTGTTCCTTTAGGTTTCCCTGCACATTTTAGGAAAGGATATATTCTGAATTCAACTGCCAGTATCATCATCATCCATTAGATATTATATTTCACATCACAAGAAATGATTGAGATGGGTTTTGCTCTGCTTCACTTGCTCTGAATTCTGAATGACCTACATACCTAGCCATCAAAAAATAGACAGGCTTAATGAGCAAATGCCATTTCATAATTGCTTTTCTCCTCCTTTGCAGAATATAAATTCCATTGATGTGATCTTCTAAACATCTACTGTGTGACCATGAAAGATTGGTCAGTGTGCTCACAAACCCAGTAGCTGACAAATATACTCTGTGTGTGTAGTCATGGATGCTGTTTCTAACTCTGGAGTGGTTTATAGTAAAGGTCAAAAGGGAAAATTAAAATCCTCTGAGAAAAAAAGGCACACCAAACTATTGAAAAATTGTATCCATATGTGCTTTTATTTTATATCTTATAATATATCTCAGAAGCAGAATTAGCCATCAGAAATTGTAGCAGTCATCCACAGAGAGAAGGTAAAGGGTAGTTCAACAGATGGATTGTCAAATGCTTTGGATAATTGCAGGTTCTTGGCCAACTTGTTCTATCAATTACTGCAAGCAATGATGGATATTTTGTCCCTGCAAAATCATGTCTAGGTCCTAGATATCTAGAAATTATGGACGTATTTGTTTTCAGATTTTCAGTTTCCAAGATGATGCATTATGACTGCCCCACAAAATATATGTCTAGAGCATAAAATAAGGACTCTGTTGTGCTCAGCACTGTGGAAAAACAGAGCAAATGTAGTCTCTGTTCCAAATGGATTACAATCTAAGCAYATTTGCATGTTATGCCTATGTATAATAATAGGTATATTTAACACATATGGTCATCAGCTAATCATTAGAATAGTGTTCATATTCTCCAAAAATCTGGGTTGAAACTTTTCTTTTAGAAAACAAACAAAAAATAATTGCTATTGCCAGTTTTCTGCAGTCTTGTAGGATGCTGTCAATTCCTTCTTTTTATTTTTGCTTTTCATAATTTTAAAATTAAAAGTATATTAGTTCGCAGCTGAACTGTGTTGTAATATTCTCAACAAGAAGAGTTGGTGCCTGATTCTTTAGATCTTGTTTTCAAAAATAGGCAAAGGAGAGTTTTGTTTAAACATTTCTGACATAACTACGTGCATCATATACAATGTTCTATGTCTAAAATGAAATCTACATTTTCAACAGTTTATCTGAAATAGCATAATTGGTAAATGACATCCATTCAAAAAACAAATGAAAATCTGAAATTCAGAGCTTCTTTACTTGCTGTTAATCCCTAACTTTGTAACCCTTAATTTCTTCCTCTTGGATAAAAATATGAGTCAATCTGCATAACTTCTGTATTTGACATCTCACAGCTTTCGTTTATCAGCTTTGTCAAGTGTTATTTCTGCAATACCAAATCATCATTTACCTTAGTAAGGTTATAAACCCTTTTCAGAAGTTTTTCCATAAAATATAAAACAAAGAGGAAGGAGATAAATTACAGATTTATACTCCTACTGTTGGTAGAATAGGCAGAGTAACAACTCAGCAGAAAAATGAGTCATTTATTGTTTTTTGATTAGTTTTTTTTTTTTAATTGAAGGTCCTGAGATTCATACAGGCTTTGTACAACAAAATCCTGGAGTTTGCACAGACCCCCACTGACCATGTTAAGCTCCGTAATGCAAAGTCTTAGTCCTCTATAAAGCTGACAGCAGAGTGCCTGCTTAATTTAGACACAATATGCCATCACTAATAAAATATGGCAAGCAGCAGTTAGGAAAGGATACTGAAAATGAGACAAGAAAAGCTCATGCACGGTTACAAACATGGATTGTTCACCCAGCCTGGGAAGCCACTGATCTTCCTGTCAGGTGCAGACTATCAGAGAGCTTTGTTAGCAGATACTTGCTCACTGAAATCTAGATCTTCTGCAATCCCATCGGGAGATCCAAGAATTGCAATGATTTGTTGCATTTCATGTAAGCTTTTTAAGTGTATAACTCTTAAAAGCAAGCCTCCTGTACATTGCAGAAGTATATTTCTGTGTTGGCACCTGCAAAATCTCACTGCGGCTGTTTGCACAGAGCTATTTAGCAATCCCTAATCTGATTGTTACATTATTTACAGCCAGCATATCATCACAAACTCCATGAAAACATTTTTTTGTCAATATCTACATTAGGAATGAAGCCACAGTATTGTTAAATTCGTTTAATAAGCATGCAGTTATTCAGGTTACAAAATTACTCTTCATTCTCATGGTAGAGCTCAAATTGTAGTTTGAAGTACAACTAAATTCCTTCTCCTTATGTGCTACACAGCTAGATAAATTGAGCGGTCGTTAAATCTCTTACAAGGAACCTGGAATACACTTATAGCTCATTCTAGCCTATTGATGGATAATAGCAATGAAAGAGTTGTGATAGAGCTTTGCTTCTACTATTATGGTGAGAAGTGTATTTCAGCACCTTATGTTCTCATCTACTTGCATTTGCTCAACAAAAAAAAATAGCCTCTTAGTATAAACCAGTATTATCCACTGATTTCAATTCAGCTGTGTCAGTTTACATCCACCAAGTAACTGGTTCAGACTACTAACAGTTCAGGTAAAGTGAATTCCATCCTTAATTTGTATTTTGAGCTAAAGAAAATATAATGTTTACTCTTGTGTGGAAGGTTGCTCTTTTTCTCTCACTTTCAGATCATTCAAGAGTTATCTGTTATGTGAAAAAGAAATTAAAAGAAGTAACATTGGTTTCTTATTATTAAGAAAGTATGGCAAAATAAATCAATAGATAATGCAGCTTTCAATGTGACAAGCTTTAAAAACTGACTCTAGCTGTAGGAAGATGAAAATGTCTATGCTTACGTTTGAATGTTTTCAGGAAACCTGTGAACTAAGTCTTCAGACTGAATACTATTTTTTATTTAAAAAAGGAGAAAACACATAAAATTTAGGCCGTATAAATCACTTTAGAAAATAGGTATTGCTGATAACTTGACTGTTTGTCTTTAACCTTTCTGATCTGGAAATGGATGGATTAATATTTCTTTTTTCCTCTCTATACTGTTATTAAATATATAAACAAATAGTACCTCAAAGAGGATACAAATGAGTCAAAATCTTTTCATTAAAAAGGAGAGAGATTAAGAGTTTTATCCTCTAACTGGGAAAACATCTATCTGTTTGTGGATTTTCTGATCACTAAGCCTTTATGTAGTTTAGCAGTATCTAGGGAATTATAGCATAACATATTAATACATCAGGTGGAGGTAGACTGTCAGCTGGAAAATATTTCTAGGAATTTCAGAACAATAGTCTGCTCCAAATTTTCTGATAGTTCATTGACATCTGTGGTGCCAAATCAAAAAATGATAAATAAAATGGTGTTATACAAAAGTAAGCAGATATAAGAAGGACTGAAGAATTATTACTCAGTGTAATGTAGAAGGCAAGGAGACGGAAGAATTAACTCATGAAACTTTGAAGGTTTTTGCTATAATAGTGGAAACTCATTAAGTCAAATCTAGTAGAAGATCTACAAACACCTGACTGAGAAGAGAGGTGATACTTAAGTAGTTGAATTTCACCTGTAGAAGACACAAAAGTAGAAATACTTTTCCTGGTCAGGTTCCTGTGCTTTTGATGAAAGTTCAGGATGCACAGTATCGGTGCAAAGTATGGCTGTGCCAATTATAACTGCAATCTCAGTAAGAGTGCTTTGTGAATAAAGTATGTTGGCATTCCTATAAAAAGAAACTATAGTGTAGATAGAGGTGAAGGGTGTTTTTTTTCTTTTAAAATAGTCTCTTTTATTGGTGTGTGAACTGTACCAGTTAACTTCTAAGTCTGTAACTGTACATAAATATGAGACTTTCTGTTGATTTTCATGAGAATTTAGTAAGCTTTACCCACTTAGAGTTTATCCAAGAGTACTTTTGTAATCTTGGCTTTCTTAGAGAGTATCTTTCAGTTTGGTCTAGTAAGTTTAAGGGAGTATATGAATTATGTTAATGTAGAAGTAAATCTAAACTATATCCAATCACGGAAATAGTGATGAAGGTAAATGGTCTTCTTTGTGCTCACATTTACTTGCTGCCCTTTCTTGCAAAAGTTTCAGCAAAAAAATGTTATTTAATTTCAAATATATGTTATTCTAAAGAAATCTTGAGTTTGATGAAGCTATCTTAAGTGATAGAGACATTTATCTACTTTTTACAACAGGAGATATGTGACAGTGGGATTTTTTACAAAATAAAAATCAAAAGATGGAAGATTTTCTAAAAATATTTTCGTAGTTGGTGGATATTAGCAGCTGACTTCGAAACGTTTCTTTTGATGTAGTGTCTTTGTGTCTTAACACACCACAGTGTGAAACAATGTATTTCACTTCAGCATGGGGAGGTTTCCTTCCTATGGTTTTATAGGCATCATGTTACGAACATTTTGGAATGGTAAGCCCCAGCTACCTCTGTGCATCTTCATCTAAAAAAAAAAAAAAAAAAAAAAAAAAAGAGAGAGAGAGAGAAATATAACCCCTAGGAAATGTTTCTGGAAATGTTTCTTATATCAATCTATATTTCTAATATGTGCAACCATACACTGGTAACACAAATTCATGGTGATTAAATGGATTTGAGTAACAGGTCTAGCAGCATTAATAGGTAACATTCTGCTCTGCAAAGGAATTTGAGATGATATTAAGAGATTGTTCTCTTTATTGGTTTAAGGAACTAGTAAAAGAATTGTTAACGGAATATGGCTGACAAAGTTCTGTTTTGGGCAACTTCAGGGACTTCAGCAAAATGCTGCTGTTTTTGCTGCTAATTTATCCTGAACAAGGGAACCTACTGACAGTACAAAACTCCTGAAGAATCATAAGCGTCTGTTCTAATGCCTATGGTATTAAAATCCAGAAAGGGAAGAAGATTAGGAAAATCAGCAAGTCAGTGTTTACAATTCCAAAGGTAATGAGGCCAAAAACAAAAATTGTCAAACGTATGGCACTAAAAACAAAACAAAAAGATTAAGTGAAGAAGAACGTCAGGGTCTAGTGAGTAAATTCTGCTTGCAGCTCATTGCCTGGGGGGGGAGAAATGGAAAGAAAACATTCTGTAATGTTTAGTTTGAGACTTTTACACTGTCTATAGGAAGCACGTTGTATGAAATATGCTCCCTTTGGTGGTGTCATTTTAACTGGCTTAGATGAAAAAATAACAGAAAGGGAAAAGCTTAAGCACAATACTTTAACAGGTTATACATACTATTTGTTACTAGAAATTCTATGAGTGAGAGTAGAAAAAAGCAGTTTTGTTTTTAACTAGATTTATGGTAAATACAGGATACAAGGGATATCTAGGATAATAATGAATGGACTAAGAATACTTAGTTCTGCTGTTCAAACCAATAGGGTAAAAAAAACCATAAATATTATTATTTCAAGTGTTTCAAATGTTATTGTTTTCAAGTAGCAAGTAGCAAAAAACCTGGATGACCCTGTCCTGCATTTTTCTGAGTGTTCATGAGGAGCTGTACTTACACTGATCTTTCCGATTTGAACAAAATTTTGCTTCAGCAGGCACTGCATCTACTCAGGTGCATCGTAGTGAAGGAATGGGAACAAATACAAATAGCAACATTGTCATTGAGAAGGACTGATTGTTGTTTCTATATCTACCATTCCCATTACAGGCTGCTAGTCACAAGTTTTGTACCTGCAAGTAAATAGGCACAAGTATAAAAGTGAATATCTTTATTCTGTTAAACTGGTGGAGTTCTCTATAGAGAATCAAAGAAATGAATAACAGAGCTTATGACTTCATGCAGTATTTCTCGTGTCTGGAGGTAAAGAGCTGATTATTATCAGGGAAAATCACATGCAGGAGCAAGATGTTGAGAAATGAGCTGTCAATAAGGACTTTACTAATGAAATGTAGGCCAGCAYGCTAATTATTCTCTAAAGCGTCTTGTCTTTTGTGTCTATATGGACTGGAAGATTGTCTGTTAAGTCTCCAGTCTCATCGCTCACTGCTCGTGAGCAATAATATAACTTGTGCATCTGCACTATAGATGAGAAGATGCTGATTCACTTCAAGCTATTACCAAAAAACCCCCACCATCAAGGTTTGGTTTGGTTTGGTTTGGTTGCTTTTTTGCTAAAAAGAAATTATAAGCCATTGCTCCCCTAACTAATGTCACTRAAGTACTTCATGGCTCTTAGACCTGGACCCTAAATTAAGGGTTGTTATAAGAGTTCATCTAGCTGAATTTGAATTTGATTAAACTATCTTAAAAGATAGAAGAATTTGGGCAGAATCAAGGGCAGAAAGGGCAGAATCAAGTCCCAGTGACTGAGAATGCTCATAGAAATGTTATATTGCAGCTGACCTTTCTCAGGTATTTAAAATAAAAAGTATGGAAATACTTGGTCCTACAATTTTTTTTTCCTGAGCCAAGAGTGTATGTAAAACTGCTGATAGTGACATTTGTAGGATAAGTGCATCTGGCAGTGAATTTTGCAAATTGTGCTTCATTAAAGTTTAATGAGCACTGTGCAGGAAGGCTGCAAATACTGCTTTGTGCTAATGTGTCACTGTAAAAATTGTCATGTGCCAGACAGCTCAAAGATAACGATGCCCATAGATAAAATTGCTTTCCTTCTTTTTATTCCAAAAAAACTTGTGGAACAGATAAAGCATTCCTACTGTGTACCCACTACCCCTTTTCAGCAAAACCTTCAATTATGACAAGCAAGAAAAACATATTCATAAATTTTTTTAATCATGTTAACGATCTCCATAATAATTCTTGTGTCACTGAATGAACAGTCTTTATATGCTAGATATTAACATGACTGTTTCATGTAACTCTACAATGCATTGTATTCTCCTTGAAAAAAATTGCCATACTACCAAGGTATTAAAAATAGTATCTGCAGGTTTCCATGTCTTTGTTTTAAATGGAACTGAACAATACTTTACAATCAATAGATGGCTGTGTTGGGAGTTCTGCGTACATTTTGGGAATTTATTTCATAAGCTTTTGTCGTTACTCATTCAGAAAACTATATTCAAAAGGCAAACCTCCTGCTGCTTACTTATATCACTTTCACAAAACAAAGTATTGTCAGTCTATGGGATAATGGTTCATTAAGTAATATCGATTACCAGAAATGGAAGCAACTGTCAGCAAGTCTGACCAGATACAAAACGGATTCATTTCTGCTCCATACACTGCTGCATGCGAAAGAACTCAGGAAAGGAATATGGATTCCCTGGTACCTTAAGGTCATAACACTGTTCTTTTCAACTGACGGGTTGTGGGTCTACATATAGCCTTACATGAATCAGGCAGTACATATCTTGGGAGCAAACTGGCCCTCATCTTGTAGCAGGTGCATGAGTTGATTTAACAGGAGTTGTGCAATCATTGGGCCTTCAAAAAAAAAGATTTATGGGTGGTGAAGTTATGTTACACAAAGGCTGTGAAATGATGACTTACACATTTGTTTTTTAATAATGGTTTTAATAATTTAGCCATGAATATTTAATAGTAATTAGGTTTTAACAGTTCATATTTTTAAAAAATTAAACTTTGTAAGTTTCAATATTTTCTTACCTCTTATTAAGCATTAATATTTGATTTGTTTAAAAGGTTTTTCAGGAAGATTTGAAAGTTTTAAACCATGCTAACAAGGAAGTTGGAGTTTATTCTATAAAACATATATTTTAATAACTGCCAGGTATAGGAACTTTATTACAGAAAGAGATATTAAAATACCACATTTTCCTCCAGGAAAAAAAGTAGGAACAGTGAAATAGATGCAATGAGAAGGAAATCCACCATGTGTGTCAGATATGAAGTACTAGTCTATACCTCTATCTTGCATGAGGAGACTCCTGAATTTTTCTGCTGCTTGGCAAGCACCACTCCATTTCCATGTTACAGGGGTAGAACAGAATATGTGTGCAACTCTATACATGTAAGCATATCAAGCACATGTACAAAACATGCTCAAATATATCAATATTTATGTTATATGTGAGACTTTCAGTCAACATTACTTGTGCTAAATGAAAGGCTTGAAACAATAATAAGACTATCATAGGACTGCATGATCTCATGCAAGGAGGCTTCCTCAAGGGAGCTAAGAAGTCATAACAGAGTGTTATTTTTCCTTTTCTGCTCATTTTAAATATCTTCATGCAACAAGGGTAAAATTCTTGAGTCAATCAAAGTGACAGTGTTTGATTTTTATAAAGCTATAGTAAAGAAGATGCTTTTTGGTCTTTCAGGGACAATTTTAGCAATAGAAGGAGCTTTACTATCTTCTGAAGCTGCCTGGGATATTAAATGGTGATTATCCATCACATCTTTTCAAGTCACTGTGTCATGAATCCTCATGAAAGTGTCCTTTGTTCTTTTTTTTCTTCTTCTTCTATAAAATACAGTGTCTGTGAGTGTTTTCCTCTCAGACCAGCTTACTTAAGAGCTGTGCATAGCCCAGTAGAGCTATTCAGATAACTCCCAGAGCCTTGATGGAATCACATCTTCTTTGCAGATACTCACAAGACTGGAGGCAATACTCACCAGATTTCTGAGCAGCTCTATTCCTTCTAAGGAAAATGCCATTCCTGTCGATTTGCAACTGCTGTCTAAATAGGATTCACTTTCACATTTCTTTAGATGCATAGGAAACTCATATGTCATAGGATTTTATTCCATTCTGAGACCATAGTAGAATTCTCTAGGTTGTCTGTACAGATAGTGGAATAACCATTTCTGGAAGCTTTACAGAAAAGTTTTCGTAGATTGCATAATGGTTTAGATTTAGTTTATACTACTTTGTGGCAGGTTAGAAACTAGGGCTGCACCCAAAACAGAGGACCTAGGAACACAGTTCTGAGTTATCATGACTATCTGTGCACCCTGCAAAACCCTTATTGCATATACAGGACAGCCCTGCATGAATATTATTTTCTGTGCATTGGTGTCTCTGGAAAGGAAACCTAGGCATGAAAGTCACTTAGAAAAATAGCATGCCTAGGATATTGATCTGGATTATGGGGAATAAGTGAAACCCAGATCATACTATGGTGTGTACCCACACCATCAACTTCACTGCAGTTCAACTGGTTTCTTAAAGACATTTCAATTTTTTTAATTCAGAGACACAATATATGTATTTCCCTAATGGAACTTCTGTCCATAGTTTAGATGTTATAATTTTTTTTTTTTAATCCAAATACATATTACATAATGAAGGGTTGAGGGGGAAATTGTTTTCTTTTAGTTAGGAAACCAACAGTGTCTAGCTATGAACATGAACATATGACAGACTATGTTGGGTTCAACACAAAAGGAAAACAAGCAGACCTGCAAAATCCCCTGTATTAATGTGAGATGCTGCTGCAGATAGAAACAATCAGCACTGAGTTCAGTTCCCATCCTAAATATTGTAATAGGTTCCAAGTAATTCTATTTTGAAATTAAAGCTTCTGCAGCTCAGTTTTCCAGATAGATCTGTGAATTATCTGGTATACAAGAATGCAATGTTTTTGCCAGACCAGTTACTTGCCAAACTGAGATTTTAAAGCCTTGACATACTGAAATATTTCTTTTAAATATATTTAAATGATACACTAATTTGAAAGATGCATACCATACAGTTTTAAATATGAAGGTGAAACTATGTTTTTGCAATACCAATAAAAATATATTAACTGTAAAGTATATGTTAACAACTTACTGTCAGGCCTGTATGACTTTGCAAGTAACAAAATGAAAAAAAAAAAGATAAAAAGTAACATTATGTTTAAAAAAGCTACCTCGGGACACAGCCTGTAGAAAAAGAAAGCCCATATGCGCGTGGGCATAACTGTGTATGTTAAAGTACACAGGTTGTTTCAAGAGCTAAAACTTGAGCAGAGACACAAACCGCTCTGTATGATACACATCTGGTTAGAAGCTTTTGTAGCATTCTAGCTAGATTGTAATACATGGTATTCTTATCCACTTGTTTTGATCAATCTATGAGAAAAATTAGCTGAGGAAGAAATATCACAGCTACCCATGATTATTTCTCCAAGTATTAAACTTTAGAGTCAGTTAAGTACAACCTGTGAAACTATTCATACCAGAAAACCTCATAATACTTAGTGCAACCACAGAAGTGTTTAATTTTATTTTTCTTTTGTATGAAGTATGCAAAAAGTCTTGAAACTAAGAAATCTTGAAAGTTAGAAGCGCAGAAAGCATGAGCAGTCAGTTTTCTCCAAAAAGCCACCAATTATCTGACCAGTGTCCAAAGTGCCATTGGAGTCACTGATGAGTCTCTTCAGATGAAAGGCAATATCTGGTGGGAATACTTCAGCAAGCAACCAGAGATCCTGCCTTCCACTGGAATCTATTTTTGAATGGATGAAAATGGTGGAAGTATCTTAGGCCAAAGAAAATGAACACATTAATGTTTGCCCCAAAATACTGATGTAGGCAGTTTATTAAGTGGATGTTGCAAGACAAGAATATGTTCTCACACCATTTTAGCAAGGAAAAGTAATATAACTGTCAAAGAATAGACAAGAAACTAGCTTCGATAAACTTTTTTTTCAGTTTTCCATTAGATGTGATCTAAATCAATTGAGAGCCTTGGAATCTTTTAGTGGCAGAAAAAAAATTGTATGACTTTTAAATGAAAAATCCACATGTATTTTTTAGCTTAAATCATTCATATATTTTCATGTTTCATTTAATCCAATATACTCAGAAAAAAATGGCACACTTCAACATTCTGTGTAACATAAATTCCCTGTGGATTTCTAGAATAAGTGCTTAATGTAGCTGAGAGCAGCAAGATGGAATCTCCTCTAGGCACTCTGGATTAAATGAAACAATAATGTTTTCCATGGAGGATTTTTTAAATCCAAACTTGAGTGCTTTATTATTACAAGAAGAATGTAATTAACACTTTTCATTTAWAATCTTAAAATACCTTGAGGACTTTAATTGGCCAAAGTCCTGTTGTTATCCCTATTTTACATACAGGTAATATTAGACTTGGAGAAACCAAAGGCTCAGAAATAACTGTCCACATGGTCAAGGAAGGGAATAAGAGTCCCCTTCAGTTCACGTTGCCAAGCCTGTGTGCATGGAAGGAAGATGTGCTAATGCTCTGTTGTTGCCCTTGCCAGACCTGAGTACAGCTACATCTTTTAGCCAGACCTTACAGCCTCAATCTGTCATTCAGCTGGGGCTGAGCTGGTAGAGTGAGGAAATATAAAACTCCTACACCAGCAATCTAGTAGAGGTTTTTCTTTGTATCTGAAATGAGGCAAAGAGGAGTGGGATGTGGATGTTCAAGCAGCAGAATTTGTGCACTCTTCTTTGCCTAGGGGAACAATTGCAGGATTTTATGGTAGTGTTAAATGATTTGCAAAAAGACAAAATGGGCAACGACTGGGCAGGTTTGAAAAACAATTGAGTTTTAATCACTAAGTACCTACTCTAGCTTTATTTCTGAGATTAGTAAAGGTGGGAATTTTTTTTAAATAAGTTTCATATCTTTATTTAATAATTAAATGAATATGATCTTCCAGGTGATATCTGGAATGTTCTTGGTCCTGTCAGAAGTCTTCTGGCTTTCATGATGGTAATGTCAGCAGGGGCTTGGACAGAATTTTTTGGCAAGAAAGATTTATACATGTGACCTTGATGCAGTGCTATCCTTTCTAGTTGATCATTTTTCTTCCCTTTGTGACAGATTTTGAAAGCACAGGGTAAGAGTTTCTGATGAATTCGGTGATCTTTGCTTGCTGAGATCTCAGCCTTTTTGACAGGTGAGTCACATTAAGAAAACCATGACACCACTTAGATGAATCCTAGTTACTTTTATTGCAGCCATATATATGTAAACTGCACTAAACGAATCAACTTCATGTATTCAGCTAAGATCACAACAAAACTGAGATTTCTTAGTGTGTGCACATCAATAAAATTACTCTCTGTAACAAATTGTATCTGAGTCAACCTGAATGTTACATAACTAGTTTTTGCTTGTCTAACAGTCACTATCAGGAAAAARCCTTCTTGTAATTCATTCTAACAGTAATAAAGAAATCCAGCCAACTTGAAGGATCTCCTAACATCTTGACATTGAGCAAGCAAGCTGTTAATATCACCTGAAGACACGAAGTTCACTTTGAGGCAGAAGCATAGAGGGTATCCATTCCAAAGATAAAATACTGTCACTGACTTTAAAACTGGAGCAGAGATAGAGAGAGAAAAGGGGTGATGCTGGGGGAGGGAGCAAGGAGACGTGCTAAATAGAACATTTTCTTGATGGGCATATCCACCATCTGCAATGGAACCGCTACAGTGTTTCCAGCAGGCTTATGTGTTCACTGGTAAGATTTTATGTCCAAAATACAGTATAGCAATTGTGAAGAGTTATGTTTGTGTTAATTAGTGTAATTACTTAACTGGACACAGAACTCAAAACACTGTGACTCAGGAGAAAAGCCAGTGCTAGACTGGGGATTTTCGCACCTTATTTTTGTAAGAAGGAAAAGTGCTGAATGAATGGTGGAAGATATGTTTTCTCAAATACTTGTACAAATTCAAAAGCAAATTTCAACTCTTCAAAGTTTTAAAAAACAGTTGATTCAGAAACTAAAGTTTTCATTTGGGAATTTTATTGAAATTCATTCATTGTGAATTTCAACATATCAATCTGCTGTTAAATAATTTGTTACTTTTACTGTCTGACTGACAGACCATTTCAGAGCAAGAGATGCAGGATTGTGGTAAAATAAACTAAAAATGCTAGATCTGAATATTCATGGTCTGGATATTTGTATCTGAAGTGTGCAGTTTGTGATGTAAATCTTTTGTGAATGTGACTTACTTTGAAATCAACTTTTCCTTTAGAGACCAATTTTTGCACAAGGCTTAAGCAAATAGGACCTTTCTTAATCATTGCTTCTCCCTGTAATATTCTCTTTCACTTCAGTAAAATCCCTGTGGCTGAAGATGAAGTAACTCAAGCCTTGAAAGTGATTTTTTTTTTTTCCTGACATTAGTGAAACCTGCTTGTATGTTGCCAGGCACAGATAATAAACTACCTCTACGTATTGATTTCTTTAGCATAGATATATGTGGTACGTTGGTGAATGGTCTTATTAATATTCATTAAATTCTAAATAGCTCTCTTTTTAATGTATCTATTTAGGAAATGAATAATTCATGCATGTATAGGAAGCTCAGTGCTGTCACTTACAGCATAGACCTTTAGCAATCTAAGAAGGCATTTGAACTGAAGGACACTCTAAGGTGTGCAAAGCAGTTGAAACACTGAATACTGCTCAGCTTCCTACTGGCAAGGGCATTTTTTTATGTTGAAAATCCCACTGACTCATCATTCTTCTTATAGTGCAGGTTTTCAATTATGCTTTAGTGAAATTGGACATATAATTTATATATACACACATACTTTACCAAAGCTAGAATAGTTATGGTTTGTTTAATGTATCAAAGCTATGTGAGCCACTTGTGAGGCTTTTTATCCATGTAAGTGCTGGTAATTGTTGAGAATGATCATTCTGGAGAAAATGATGAACATGCAAGCTACTCTCATAGAACATAGCTTTTCATTGCAAAAGATACCTATGTTGTTTCTAGTCCTACCTTAGGCTTTGTATGTGACTCACAGCTGGTCTTCCTCATGTCTCAGTGTTTAGGAATCCCTATCTATCTCACTTCAAGTTTCATGTTTAGTCCCTACTCCTAAAAAAAACCCCAGCGTATCCCTTTGGTATTTGTTTGGGACTAGTGTTTATACCTATACAACATTTTTAAGTCTTTTTGCATAATTGTGTATCATGATGGGCTCAAACTGTAGTTAGCTTCTAATTGTACAAGTAAGAGATAGCTATGATTAATTATATACGATATATATTTATGATTAATAATATGCTATTTATGATTCATAATTTGTAAAGCTAACGTGGTTATAGCTGCTAGTTTCCAGGACAAAGTGAAAACTGATGTCTGGTGATATATTGGCGTCTGACTAGATGCCTTTATTTGGAATAAATTGTACCCACTTCTTTGGAGCTTTCTAATGCCCTTTCTCTTTTCTAATTAAAAGCAACAATCTGAAAGTGGCTTCAGATGCTAAAGTGAAGAGTCCAGCATAAAGAATACAGAAAGCATAAGCTTGTTTCTTTTATTTATTTATTTTATTTTTATTTATGGTCAGCAGGGATATGGTGGGGAAGGGGAATAAAAAGGCCAAGTCATAAACTCCTAAGGCCATGTAACAGTGTTTATATGTGAGGTTATACAGAGGCTTAAAAATCTCTCCTATGCACTCTGTCTCAGCCATCCTCTCGTCCATGGTACACTTTCCTGTATCATTTGTACTGATGCGCCTCCAGGACACATGCCTCCCTTTCTGATTAGCTTGAACACAAGACTTTATTTAAAGTGAAATATTGAACTCTCCCCTTCCTTAGACTTAAAAGATGGAGCATGGACAGAACTGTCCAGTTATTTGGACTGTCATCAAAATCCATTAGGTAGAAAAAGAAAGGAAGAAAAGAAGGACCTGTGGTCTGCATCCGTAAACACTACTAATATCAGTTGGATATACAAACTTAAGTTTTATTACAAAGCTTTGAAGATATGTCTGAAATAGTATTTAACATGATGACAAATCTGAATTTCAAGAAATGTTTATATTTAAAACAGAAAAAAACCCACAAGATATACAATATACATATTTCCAAATTACGCTGCTCAGAAAACAAAGTGCATGTTTCATGCCTGGGTTTTTTTTCTGCTTTTTTTTTTCTTTTTTCTTCTTAAAGATATTCTTTCTTTGTTAGTTCATGTAAAGAACTGAAGTTTCATCCGTACTTGCCATGCAGGATATTAGGATACATCTCTGCAACATGGATGTATATATGTTGTTTGTGAGTAATGGCTTGCTCACATACAGCATCATAGTGGAAATATGCTCCTTAGTAATTTTGCCTTTGAGAGTTTTATGACAAACCCA
The DNA here is from genome assembly GCF_003343035.1 of Apteryx rowi. Lineage (NCBI taxonomy): Eukaryota > Metazoa > Chordata > Aves > Apterygiformes > Apterygidae > Apteryx > Apteryx rowi. The sequence continues at coordinate 39,345 of NW_020450934.1, read as the reverse complement.
GCTTTGGCATCTATACTGATACCGCACAGAGCTTCTTTCCATGGTTAGTGTGCAAGATGTCTAACCTGATTTGACATGTTTGTGGTGTAGACATGCCTTAAGAAGAAACAAAGTAAAAGAATAACAGTTATGCATAAGTGACTAAAACAAGAACAGCAGGGTTTTTTAATGGAATAAAACTGATTTCATGTATGAAGAACAAGAGAATGGATGATCTCATTTCTTTGGCTTGGGGGCAAGGAGGGAAGGAGGGGGAAAGGAGAGCTCCATAATACTTGTACCAATGATTTCTACAGAAAGATTGGTTGAACAGCCCTGTGCTGTTCGGTCCCTTAATTCCTATTAAGATGGCCTCTCACATCAACTACTGTGTTATACCAAGAAAGACATTTTCAGTGACATTGATGGTGGACTCAGAATGCCCCCAGCAGTCCTTACATATGTCCTCAGCTATATGAAGATCCTGAAATATGGTCAGGCCCAGTGAATTTTTCAAGCAAGTRGGTCCTGTTATTTTTACCATTTGAGTCATCCTTGTAATAGGAAGCCCAACTGTTGAAGTTCCATGGAACTTCCATGATCAGGCACAGAAATGGAATGAAAATTCATAAAATGAAAGTTCTCCTGAGCAGCCGAAGTGCAAAATGATGTTCAGGAATATCTGCGTTTCCTAGATGAATAAAGAAAAGAAGGAAAGGTCTGAAACCACAACAAATTTGATAAAAATAATATGACAGTTCTGTCACGATTCACGGAGGAGCCACATTGCAGAAGGCACTCACCCCTAAAAAAATTACATTAATTTGACTTTGGAACATCTGTAGAAACTATAGCAATAATAATGCAATGTCAAATTATCCTGGGGGAATTTCTATTCCAACTCTACTGAAAACTTTTGTCAGATCATTAGAGGCTTTCAAAGACAAATCTGACCTCTGTGCCTTATAACACCGTGCTACAGAAAGCAAACTAGCTAGGCAAAGCCAGTGAAGTACTGTAGAGGGATACTGATTTCATCTTCTTGTAGCCTCATCAGCAGTACGTAATTGGTCATATGAGATAGTATCAAAGTGTTTGTTTCATAGTCACTAATTGCCTAATTTTCATAGACATTCTGAGTTTTGTCCTCTTTCTATTTTGGTTTTACTGTAGTGTGTGTGTATAGGGAGGTTCCTAATAGCTGTGTAAAACAGAAACATTTAGTTTTTCAGAGGTTCTGGGAGAAAAAGCTGGTCAGTCAGTACAGTGCATTACTATGTTTTGTGCTCAGTGTCTAATGTTTATAGGAAAAGGATCACTTCCTTAAGGGTTGTTACATTTTGTAAAACAGCATGATCCATATATTGCTACAATGCCATATTGTTTACTTCATTGGTGCAGCTTAATCCAGAACATTTTCTTGCCTCAGTTCAGCCTGACCAGTTAGAAGGCCATAAGAAAAAAGGTTGCTTTGCAGTCCATATTTCCTATATACATAGGCAGGAGGCAGAGAAGATGCTTTGGGAAAGCCAAAATTACTATGAGTCTGGTTTAGTTCTGACCCAGGAGAACTTTTGCTACTGATGACAGAATAGTTAAGTGCACTATGTTCATTAAGGCTTCAAATTCTTGTCTTAGACACTGCAAACTAAAACCAGAGTAAGGGCGTGCATTACTTTGGAAAGGAAAAAATAAAAAATAAAATAAAAGGACACAATCAGACATTCGTTTATGACCTGTTGTTAAAAACATGGTATGTCTCATACTTTCAGCTCACAGAGAGAGATGCCACAAAATTCAACAACCATCTCTCCTTCTTACRTCTTGTAGAAGCAATTTATATTCTGTCATGTTCTCTCACACATGGTGTTCAAAACAATTAAAAGAAAATTGCACCCATTTTGCTCAGTATAGCAGGCTGAAAATTTCAAAGATAAGAAGCACTTCTCAGCATGAATAAACTGTGAAGTGCTTTTGAAAATAAGGTTTTTAATGATAATTGACATTAAAAACCTTTATTTTCTAGTACATTGCACAGTTTGTGCTTGTCAGGAAGTGCGTGTTTTCTTTGAAACTTTCTGCTTGCTACACTGAGCAGAAGTAATACATTTTCCTTCAAATGAAAACTAGTGAACCTTTTCTTTTTTCTTATATATTGAAAAAAAATGACTAAAACAGTCTCAAAATAAACTCTTAGTTCCCCTTCCCCCCGCCACACACGCATATTCATATTCATCTGGGTAGCTGTAAAACACAGATTAAAACAGGCTCATATAGAGTGCAATACAGCTTCTTTCAAGTGCCTAGGAGAGGAAAATAACTTCCTCACTCCGTAAATCTAACTTAGATACTATGATTAAAAAAATCATTCTTCCTTTAGCCAATAACACTCCCTCTTGGCAATGCTGTGATCAACAATGTACACTGAAAACTGAGTAATTGTAAAATCAATAGCAAATGAAGAAATCTTATGGGACAAGTTTTGCAAACGGGATTTTTTTTTTTTTTTTTTTTTGACATTCAAAGATGTCAGCTTGTGTACATAAACCAAAATTTGTAGGCAGAGGGCACTTTTATCAACAAGACATATATGTAGTGCCTTTGATGCATAACCAGGCTTGATATCACAAGTCAAAAAACCCCCCAGCAATTGAAATCTTTTGGATTTTGAGAAAGACAGCAGAAATCTTTTGGAATTTGTGTTAACTGAACAGGAAGTCAGTAATAAAAAGGAAGTCTGAAAATAATATGGAGAGGACTAGATATGAGAAAGACATATTATCATCAAATTTAAATAATTTTACAACACAAAAACAATTGTAGGGGGGTAGACTGTTCTTTTGTTCTTTGATCAAAACACTCAAAAGATCTTAATCAGTTCAGGAAATCCTTTGGGAATAAGAAGGTGGAAACAGCCATTCCTATTCCCATGTAAATTAAAGCACTGTCAGCTTGAATAGACATTCATTTTCTGAAACAGAAGACCTGGAAGAAAATCACTAGATAAAATAGACTCTGGGACATATGGATGATGGAAACAGAGAAAGAAAATCCTTGCTGAAGATCATAAAAACTTTAAAAATGACCTTCTCACCGTTGTGGATGTCTATGCTTTTAGTGCTCCACCGTAGTAAAAAAAATCATTAAAAACATACTTAACTAGTCAAAAAGAGCTGTCAATTTTAATTTTCCTTTTGCTTCCCCCCCCTTCCTGTCTTTCTCTTACATATTAACAGAAGAAGAAAACCAGAAGAGCATCAGTTAGATCTGTAGTATGTACTTTTCTACAGGACTTCAGTTGTAAGAGTAAGCATTTTAAGGGTTAAATACTAATTTAATTGATGAAAATAAGAGTTTGGATTTTTTTTCTATGAGTTTTTGATTTGGTCCTTATTATGTTTTGTTTTGTTTTGTTTTGTTTTAAATAGATAGACATCCTGCTTCTATAATTCACTTAATATATTATAGCTTAGAGTACTGAGTTTCTCAGAGTCCTTCTCTCTTTTTTTGATACATTAAAAGATTTTATCAGCAGTATTCAGATTTATTGGCATCATAGTTATAATTTTATTACCTTTTGGTTTTCTCTGTGATTGTAAAAAATGAAAAGGGAAGCTTATAACACACAGTAGATTAGCAAAAGTGTTCCTATGGCATGTAAGGAATGTAATAATATTGTTCAACCATTTTGGACAGATGTGAAAAAAATTCACCCTTCATTTCATCTCCTGTACATATGAAAGTGTGATATAGATTTTAATTGTAGGTAGTCATAGTGTCCAGCTAAAATATTTTTCCAAGAGGAAATTTAGTCCCTTCCCCTGACTTGAACAGTGTCAACTATATCTAAATCATTCCTGAAGATGTTTATCTAAATCATTCCAGAAACTGCCATGACCAGAGTTTCTGGAATCTTCTAGACAATTTGTTTCCAGACCTAACTATCTATACCATTAGAACGTTTTTTTCTTGATTTGTGACTCAAAGCTCCTTGTTCTAGGTTAAACCTGTTACATCTTATTCTATCCACAGTGGTCTCAGAGAGGAGTTATTCCCATATTCTTTGAAACTAATTTTCCTATATTTAAAGACTCTTATCATATTTTACCTTCTGACTTCTTAGGATTAAATTGCCCCCATTTTATTAACCTTTTCCTCATAGAAAACTTTCATGTTTTCTTTGCTTTTGAACACTCTTGTCCCTGTCCTGTAGATGAGCTGGAGAAAATCAACATCTTTATTGAAATATTGTGACCWGACTGGACATAATAACCCAGCTAGGGGCTTATTGTCTTTTATATCCCTTCCTTGTAATATTTCCTTTTGGGCCTTAGCTTTTCTGATTTGTGTCCCTACATATTTATACTATTCCTTTATGTTTGTTCTGTATTGTAATTTAGCCTTGTGTACATTTCCTTAATGCTGTGTACATTTCATTAATGAATTTAGGATTAATGAAGAGCTCATGAGTTGATTATTGGCTCTTCTATATTTTCATATTGTGATATATACTTGTATAATAAATGCAAAGGCAAGTCTCAGTTTGGTAACATCATAACTTTTAGGTGCTTGACCTAACTAATTATCTTTTAATATAGGTTTTTGCATTTAATTACTGTTTGCTTTACCTTTGCACATGACAAAGGTTCCACTTGATTTTTCAAACTATACGTGAGGAGAGGAAGGGGCTGGCAAAACAAGAAAAGGTAATTCACTCTTCAGATCCTTGTATTTTCTTCTTTCTATTCCTTTTTTGCTTATTATTTATTTCCTTAGGGAAGAAACATAGGAGTTTAACTGTGTAGTTGGTGTCTGTCCTAGAAGTTAAGTGAAGAGCTGGGACCATCTTCATATTTAGTAACATGTATTTATTTCCATAGAGCTTTTCATTTTGTAATATGCTCAAGTATTTCTAATTTTACCACAGAAATGACTGCAGTGACAAAGACCTGTGAATTGTGTAAAGACATCTGTTTAGCCCTACATAACGATTCTGCAAAATGCAAATTTCAAAATGTTACATTCTGTGAAGACAGGGCACCCAAAGGAAACCATCTTTGAGTTTCTGCTTTGGCCAAGAGGCAGGCTCCGCAGTCACTCAGTAGCTCCTCAGCCAGAGCTGTCAGTCCCAGCGGAGGGGAGCGGAGGGCAGGCCACCCGCAGAGCTGCCGGCGCTGTGGACCATAACAATATCAGGAGTGGATGGCTGTGGGTGTAAATACTCAAAGAGCCACTTCTCCATTCTTCTTCGAAGGAAAGAGGGAAAGACAGGCAACTGCCTATTAACTAAGTGTCCTAACTGCTTCTGTAGATAAGGATGGCACGATCAGAATGCTTGCCTGAATTGACTTGTTTAAGAGGAAAAGGAGAAAACAAAAAGAGCCACCTGTGTTCAATTCAAACAATTTCCTCAATAAGAGGAGCTAAGGGAAAAGTCAGTCCATAGGCAGGAGGGATGCTTGCTGAGGGACAGAAATAGCATTGCCATTGTGATGGGGCAATAACGAGTTCTGAGAGCTTGCTTGTCTCCAACTCCTCTATTTGCAACTAAATTTTACTAGTTAAGAAATCAAACTTATAGAAAGTAAGACTGCAAGCTGTAATATCTTCTCTAATTAATGACACATTTAGCTTCTTGGTAACAATCTTAAAACAAACTGATTATATATTATCTCAACATTGTCTATCAGATATAAACAGTCTTTGAATGTTAATAGAAATATTTTATTGAAATGGAAGTTCTGAATCACCTATGAGAATGGAAAGAAAGTAAGTATCCAGATTCACATTTACAACACACTACCAGACTTATTCATGTTAATATTGCATTATTCGAATACTACTTTTTTATGGCATTTTTCTGAAACAGAGCTAAGGATTTTTTTGGGGGGGGGCCTTTTTATTTTTATTTATTTATTTTTTTTTGCATAAGAAAAATTCATGGATTTCAACTTCTGCATTTATGACTGTATTAAGTGTGACAATGTATGTTTTATAGACCAACAGAGATTCTGTACAAGACCCTAAATGCTACAGAGAATTTATACAGTTTTGGAAAGACTGAGAGGAAGATGTAAGAATGCATCATTTTTCTTGCTCTACTTCACGGTGATGCAGTGAAAGAATACTGCACTCTGGAGTGCCCCACAGCCCATGATCAGGCATGACAAAGTTAGAGATCCAGACTCAGCTTCCTAAACGCAAACAGGAAAAGCACAAAGCTGTTTCTCATGTCTCAAGTAAGTGAGCAAATGACCAGCTATAGATGATACAGCTCCTACATAAACCACGTATTTCATTCTGTCATGGTACTGTTTCATGATGGAAGTTTCATTAAAAGAACTTAAACATTACTGATTTTCCAATTGAAAAAAATATATTCCCAGAAGGTTTAAGAGTCCGAGTCTTGACTAGAGTTGGAGAAGGTTGTTCCAAGATAGAAATATCTTTCTTTCAGTAGAACATTGTGTTTTCAACCATGGAATATTACATTTGAAGTCACACTGAAGCATTATATGAGCAAAAACTCTATCGAATTCCTCAGGATCTATTTTTGTCTATTCAAGCAAAATTAGAAAAAAAAGGAGACAGAACTACCTGAAAAATACTTAAATTTGTTAAGGACAATCCAAACCTCAGCAACACAAAATGCAGTCAAAAGTGATATAGTTGTTGCTCATGTATGTACTCTATGTTCTGTCAAATACCTAGTATCTATTTATTGGGGGGACTGGGGAAACCCATTCCAGCAATTGCCAGGGTTGAATTGACACAGTATGCATCCTTGTTTAGCAAAGCTGGCTACATTGTCGCACTGATGTTTTCACTGCGTCTGGAAATGCGGCTTTGCGGAGGATTCTGTATCCTCGGATGCCTGGAAGAAGCTGGGTGTGATCTGAGGAGTACTGCTGTCCTCTTCACAAATCAGTCTTTGGTCTCAGTCTATTTTAAATAAGAAAGAGGAGTTATGATGGCCATATTCCAGCCATATATGTATGCAGCATTTGAAAATGGAGATTTCACATGACAGGTCAGGAAAAAAGGAATAAGTACAAAATGGTAGAAAAACAAAAATAAAAATAATTGGAAATAAAACAAATAAAAAAGATTGCAAGGCATACAAAGGGAGTTTAGTATGTATGGAAAGTTTAAAACAATTTTAAAAGCACTTGAGACAAGAGATTGATACTTTTATTTCAACTTCAGTTAATTGATTTGTTCAATGATAAATTCTCAGAAAAGATAGCTGCCAGGGAGCTGCCAGTAGCCTGAGAGAAGCGAAGCTGCCACAGCTCCCTGCCCCCAGGTCCAACCATCATCAGGGCTGAGCACGTGTTCCCAGTAAGCACACACACTCACACATATATAGAGCACATATATACATATGTGTAGCTGCCCGTGCAGATCAGCACAGACAGACCGACTCAGCACTCATGCAAATACAAACAGGACCAACGGCCTCATCCTGTTCCCCTCTCTGGCTGATCAGGATGAAGGTCTGTTAGTGGGACACATATACCTGTATACACAGCGTGGACCCATCCGGTAGCCAGGCTTAGACACTCAGCCTGTCCAGCGTCTGTCCCTGGATCCCTGTACTCCCCATAGCTGGCACCCGGATATACGAGCCCCTGAGACCCACAACCCCCCCCCCCCCCCATCCCCGTGGCTCCCAAGCCACGTACCCAGCTCCCCAGCTAGTCCTGCTTGATATTCGCTCGTGGTCACACACTGACACACGCACCCTGGCTCTCCCATTGCCAGCACCACAGACGCACCTGGGCCCCTGTGACCCGCAGTCCTGCTCCTGGTGCTGGCACGGAGACCCTCGCTCACAGCAGCCTCTCCAGTCACCGGCACCGCAGGCACCCGGCCCCCTGCGACCTGTCATCTGACCCTGGTTGCCGGCGCTTTGACCTCCATGCACGCACATGCACACAGATAGAGAGCCCCTCACCCAGGAAGACAGCTGGAAACAGAGTTTGGTGAGCAGACAGGACAAGCGGTGGTGATGAGGTGCAGGGCATGGCCAGGCAAGCAGACTGACCAGCAACCTGTTCACGTGCCACCAGCCCCTCTTTGGCCTCTTATCCCTGTTTCCCATGTGCGTTCCTCCCCAAGTCACCCTGATCCCTCCCTTTCCCCACCTTTGGTTCCTCCACTAAACATCCATAGTCAGGCTTGTGCAACCCCCCAATGCTCTTCCCTGCATCYCACAATGAGCCCCCACGTGCTGGCAGTGATCCCGCTCAGCCAGTGTCCCCCGGCCCTGGGGCTGGTGCCCTGGGACAGCCCGGGGGGCYGGGGCTCATGTCCCTGCCAGGGTTATTGGGGCTCCCCAGCCTGCTGCTGCCTCTGGGCCCCTTCGTGTGTGCACGTGTGTACATGTGTGGGCACGTGTGTGTGTGTGTGTGTGTGTGTGGATGAGCCTTTTATTTCTACTCTCCTATGTGTGGTCCTAGGAGCAGCCGGCTCCAGGTATCATTAGGGATCCCCCACCTGCCACGGTTCCTCTGCACTCCTTTGTCTGTGCAGAGACCAGCCTTTTGTCACATAACCTAACAATAGTCTTTACTCAAGAGTAACTTTTGAAATTAAGAATGGTAATCTTTATGTATACAAAGTTTGAAGCTATGTCTCTGTGTTGTAAAAATATTTGTTAACTGTGAGTCTGCGAACCACTGATTTTTAGGCAGAAGCCAAAGACAAAGTTTGCATTGTTTTCTTGTCTGTATTCCAATGATCCAAGTGGATTTGTTTTTGTTTTATTCTTTAAATAGGAGAAAGCAGAAGCTGTGTATTTTTTATTATTATTCATATTTGTGAAGGTGAAATTAAGTCAGTTGAACTGTAGATGTGTATGTACCTAATAGATACTTATGCAAAGGGAGATTACATGTATGCTATTTTTTACTTTCTTATGTCTAAAGTAGAAGCTAATTGTGTTAGTTACATAAGTCTTTGCAGGTTGTGATACTACACAGAACTTAGGCTGGAACTCATTTTAAGAATTTTTTTTTTAATGGACACTATTTTTTTCCATTGCAAAATGCAGTTTATATTCAGCAATTGTTTGGAATCAAGCTATAAAAATCAAAAAACAGAAAGCCAAGTGAAAGACCGTTGTATTGTATAAAATCAGTAAAAAGGCTGAAGAAGATTTCAAGTAATTTCCTAATCATGTTTAGTTCTGTTTTTACCATTCTGCATAAACATCAAGTAATTGTGCATTGTTCACCAGGAATTGCCTTAAGTATCCATACTCTTGTGACAGATAAATGGGTTGTTTTTGAACTGCACATAAGAACATCAAATGTTAGAAGAATTACCAAAAGAAATTGGCTGGAGCACAATGCACGCTTTTTACTGACCTATTATTTCTCTTCATGGTTACTGGATGCACACGGACATGAATCAAAGCACTTACAAATAAGGTGTTTTTCTCTGTACCTGTACACACAGAACTGCCTTTACTGCCTTTATTTTATTCTTTCTCAGTATAAAATGATTGATTGATTGCGCACAGCTTGCATGACTCCCTGCTGCCCTAGATCCATCTCTGCTCTTCACACTCCACACAGTTCTTGCATCATTGACTTTCTGCCAGCCATTTTGCTGCCAGTGCATGAGCTGACATTTAATGATCTTTAGACGCAGTAATGTCACATTTATCACTCTTTATCAGTTGTGACAGACCTAAATTCAAATGCAAACATGAAATGCAGTCTGAATCCAATCCAAACAGTGATATGCTTTTGAGTGGCATCTGTCAAGACATGTTGAGAAAGCAGTGAAAAATGACCTGTTTCCTATTATTTTATAGCTACAGATAACAGTTTCCTAGGTCTGCTCTTAAAATCTTTTCCCTCGTGGTATTCAGGAAAACCCCACTCAATTTCCAAAATGTTGTATCTATTTGGATGTTTGAATGTTACTCTGAACTTTCAGTATTTCCAGATTGTATATTTTCATGTTAATCTGGTACCAAGCTTTACATGAAAAATTATTTGAACACATTGATCTCTGTTATAACTCTATCTTCATCTGCTAAACAAGGTACAGTTCCCCCTTCTGAATTTCAGCATCACAGTCCCAACATGGYCATTTTAGTGCAAGTGCCAAAGAATAATTATGCACAGTCTTAGGCTGTTTTCAGCCTGCTTCTTCCAGTTAGCACCTAAAATTTTCCAGAAGCAATTGTTCCCCCAGGGCCTTGTTGATGGATGGTCTTTAGTATCTGTCTCCTGTTCCACGTGGCCCTAATCAGTGCATTCTCTCTTTACCAACAGACCTTTACTAATTTCTGCCATGGTTACTACCACGTTCTTCAAGGAATGGATGCAGGCTTCACAGCAGCACATGTGACAACATGAACAACAAGTATCTTTATTGTTCATCAATTACAGGACCAATAAGAGAGTTAAACCACAGAGAAAAAAGTATTTCCCTACTCAGTTTTAATTTCTTCCCTGCTTTCTCCTGCCGTGGAGAAGGCCAGCCATTGAAATATTTTAAAGAAAAGGTGTTGACTGGAGTATCCTCACTGGCGAGAGAGGTTTGTGAGTGGTCCCACAGTACATCTCAGTGTCTGCTCTGCATTTTTGACATTATGGGTCAGCAGTTCATGCATTTCTGCTATTCTGAGTTCATTGACTGAAATCAGTGCTTACAAAGACCTGTACAGACTCGTACTGGGAGATGGATAAAGACACTGGTAGGCAATAAAATAACTGTTAATTTATAGTATAGTCATTACTCTTCAGCAATAATTGATCGCCATTGAGAGAGAGTGGGAATTCATGCTTTCCAGATCTATGTTGTTGATTTTCCCCAGAACCAGAATTTGATCTCTGGCATGCTTGTATTATACGCTGTCTGTGAGAAAGAGCATTAATACCATTTTTCTGCCAGAGTTCTCAGAACTATGTACATTTTACCAAAGCACTACTGTTTTTAAGAGAAAATTTTACAGAGTAAAATAAAATTGGATGATGAATTAGAAGCTACATTTTGCGGGTGTGGCTGGGTCAAAGCTGTATCTTCGGAGACAAGAAAGCTGTTGGCCATCTATTTGCTTTCCTGATCTCAAACCAAGCATATTAAAACAGCATTTGATAGAATTTACAGCYGTCTATTCACTTGTCCATTTCACAGTGTACCTACCACAATGCAGAAACACTGGCTAAAACAATTTTCATTCTTCTCTTTATGTCAAAGATGATAGCTGTATTTAAATTTATTTTTACATAGATGTCAGAGCTGATGCAGCCTGCACTTCAGAGAAATGGATGTTGCTTGAGATCACTAGTTCTATTTATAATATTTCAGCTGAGAACATTTCTAGAAGCCCTTTGGCACTTCTTTTGCCAAAGGGCAGGCTGCCATCAATTAATTATAAACTATATTTTGATACATTTGGGGGAAACTGTCTAATAAAAAAATATTTTTAAATGTAGTGAAAGTGATAGTTCTTCCCTGTGGAGAATAAAGGAATATTTTAAGACTGAGCTCTTACTGAAAAATCTCCCCTAACTATTTCCCAAAGACACTTTAGGTGAACAGAGGCAGAAAGCAATAGTTATAATGGTAGTTAGCTACCACAAAAAGTGTAATATATGTCTCCTAGCAGCTATATAAAGATAATGGTAATTATTGTAGCACTATACAAATGATAGAACTTTGGATTGTATTGTTTCATTATTGTTCACTACTACTGCTCATCATTACTAAGCTGTTAACTGAATACATTCTGCAATACGATCACTCAGTAAACACACAATTTTCATGCAGAGCAGAAAGAAAAATGGAAGTGGCCTGATCCAAAGCTCAGATACATCAGTGAGAAATTGCCAATTTAACTCTATGGGCCAGGCATTTTCCTGCTTTCCTTCTTTCTTTCACATGTTTACTACAACATTTCTTCTACCTAGTTTTCGCTTTACCTGCTTAGGTTGAAAGTTTTCTGTTGAAGGAAATGTCTTCAGTTCCCTTTTATGCAGTGAAAATCTCTGCAGTTTTCCTCCCCAATTGGTGTATAGATAGTGAGGAGGGGAAGGGGGGAGGGGGAAACAAAACAGGTTATACTTTTTCACAGACTGAAGTTTTACTAACCAGAGCTGCTGGCCACCTCCATTAGTAATCACTCAAAACCCATAATAACCTTGAATACCAAAAGCATAAGCATTAGACTTCCATATTGTTACTGAGGTGCTAGGTCTTGCTGTTCTGACATTGGGCCAATTTCTACAGGTTTATGCCACCTATAATTTGTTTTCTAAAAAAAATTTTTCCTCTCACATGGTTAGGCAGAAAGTACAGCATCCTGGAAACACTTAAAATTTATCAAGTAGCAACTAAGATTGACATAAAGGGGACATCTCTGAAGAGTTTGTTGCCCTCTGAAAAAATATACTTGATTTTGACTGTAGAAAATACAAATTATGAGTTAGATTGAAAGTAAATAAATTATAATTAATTCCACCTATTTTTAATTGTTGTTAATTTATTTTTATTGTTTAAGCCTGAGACTTCTGTTACAAAATATTAGTTTTTCTAAACCTCAGAATTTTGACTTTAACGTATTCATATCACAGAGTCAGCATGAGGTTTCCCTATTTCTTCATTTGGAAATCAGGATGTTCATATGTTCCTGACCAAAAGACCATCTGTAGAGCATGTCTCAAGGCCAGGAAGTCACCTGGGAGTTAGAGAGCCTAATGCAGAACTGTCTGCCATTTCTTCAAAGCCCACCAGTTTCTGCAGATCGACCTTTTCTTTGACAATTTGATATTTTCTGACAAAACAAATATTATTTACATATTATTTTTATATGGAGCTGTATAGGAATTTTTGAGTAATATTTCTTTTCTCTTGTGTCATCAGAAGGAAGTCTCAGGACCTAATAGATATTAAGAGGAGTTTATCTGTCTAAACCTATAAGTGGCTTTTACCCATGGTTAATGTGTAATGTGAATGCATAAGCCTTTCACAGTACCCCAGGACTGACACGGCTCTGCACCTACTGCATAGTTTGTCAGAATACTTTGCTTTCCACACCAGGCAGTGAAAGTGTGTTTCACAGTCACTTCATTCATTTTTTCTGTGGCTGTTGATAAACCTATTTGCTACTGATCATCATGAATACCAGCATCATTTGTGCAGGCTCATTGTGAAGTCCTGTTGCCTGTGACATCCTAACTGGAACAACTTAACAGATGGGCTTCTAATTTTCCCATCCACTTTTCCATCAGTAATGACATTAGTCCACTGTGAGAAAGACCACCAAAAAATAAAGAAGCACAAACAATGTCACTGCAAATGTAAGTTTCAGCCATGAAGTTCAGACTTATATGTTTTCGGAAAGGTAACAGGGTCTCTTTTTCAGTACTTCTAAAGAAAACATGTCTGTAATGTAGAATCCGTTAAAAAAAGAGAGAGAGAGAGAGAGAGAGAGAAAGAGAGACCGTTATCAAAAGCGAGTAGAATCTAACTCTGAAATGCATTTCTGTAATCACTGCTCTGACAGCCCTGATGGCTTTTGGATTTACCCATTCTCCTCTGTTTATGTAACAGAACTAGAGTGAGACACGATGCTAAGAGTTAAAGCTCACTACAGGTGACAGCATTCATACCACAATAACAGCAACTAGGTCTTTTTTTTTCTTAATGACTAAATTGTTAAAATATTCTGTTTCAAAATGAGAGGGTTTGTTCTCTCTGCCATTTTAACATATTTCAGAGCTTACCGTATGTTCCCTGAGGAAAGAAGTTGCTTCAAAACTGTAGTTTTGAAGCTGGTCATGAGCATATGAAATGTTCCGCTCTGCTCAAACTAGTTTCCTGCACCTCGTCTCCTTGCTGCACTTTCCTTACCAGGAGCAAACAAACAAACAAAAAATTATAATGAAGCCTGAATATTTATTCTCCCTGTAAAAAGATATATGTGTTAATATAACAGTGGATTTTAAACTGAAACTCATTAATGTCAACCCTGTGTTAATCCTTAGAAGCCAGGTAACTGATGGGCTGTGATTTGGATGGCTAAATATCTGTAATGAGAATATACTTAGTTTCACATTGATTTACGCAGAGATATCCTTCAGAGATCTCCCTTCTCACTTTCCCCTTTCCCTCAGTGTAAGGAGAGTGCAAGGAACTGTGTTATACAGAATCACTTTTGTTTTGGAAAGAGGAATACAATGATCCACTACTGCAAGTCATATTTCAGTACACAGGAGTGTTGTAAGAATTGACATTCAATACTGAAAAGCATTTATATATATTTTATAGTGCTGCAGCATTCCGTGTCTGAGGCAAATTATGATGATTTAATAAATTTCAAAACACTTCCCTATTCTTTTTCTAGGGTTTACCCAAGGATACTGTTTTCAGATTGAATTAAATCTAGCTGATTTTAACTGAAGTAAGTAGGAAATTGAAACACGTCAAGAGCTGGACTCAGAATCACAATACATGTTTCCTAGAAAGGTCATGATTAAAATCTTTGCTTAATTATATTATCTTCTTTAGGCCAGCTAATTCTTAGTGTGGTTTCTAATGACAGAGATTTGAGGTAAGGTTAAGAGATCATATACAATTTCCAGCCTCAGAAATACCAGTCATCACATCTATTATTTTGTATGTATTTTGGAGAAATGTTTTTCCCTTCATTTATTATCCCTTATGCAATAACCCTTTACCACGCATACATATGCCAGATGTCTAAAGCCTCTCTACTGGATGTAAACATTTTCTGAAGACAAAAATCAACAGCTCATTACCATACTGTGAACTTTAGTTAAAAATGAAGTCCTAAAGTCAGTGCAAAGATTATTATATTCTACTTTCTTGTAGAGAATGAATTTGCACAAATTCTCTTTCTGATGGTTCATTTAAGATCTTATATTTCACTTTCACATATTGGAAATACCTTACCTACACTTAAGTGAACACTAAAATGTACAATGAATTCAAATTTTAATAATTTATTGGTGTTGAAACTTTGGGAACTAGATGTTTTAATGACATGGAACAGATTTCTTTTTTTTCCATTGGTCTTACCTAATCAAGTCATGTAGTGATGCTTTTTTTTAAAAAAAATACTATCTATTAGCTTTAAATATATATGAAAGTGGTATTAAAAACTATGTGTGTGTGTATATATGTATGCACACATATGTATAGCTATATATAAATATGCACATGTTCAAATGATTGCATAAAATATGTACATATGTGTTTATACATTACCATATCCACATATGCAAACTATATGTGTGTGTACATCTACATAAGTAAACAATATGTGTGTATACATATAAACAAACACATATATACACACTCATTGTTTTTAATACTTGTTTCATTTGGATGGTATGATGAAGATATAAAAGAATACACATGATGGTTTAAACTCCCTGATGCTTTCAGTCACAGTACCAGAAGAGAGGACAAAAGTTCTTTATGTTTGATGTCTCTAGCTACAATCTGAGACAGGCCTCCAAGGTGGTATGGTGAAGTTTTGTCTGCCACTTGGATTTGTTCTTTTGATCATTTAAGGCTATATTTTCAGAAGTGTTCATTAATTCTGCCTGCCAAACTGAAGGCTTGATTTGAAAAATTGTTCAGCCCTCTGAACTCATATTTGCTTTAAGCTGAAGTGCTTCTCAAAATTTTGTCTGCAGTGTCTCAGATTCAGTGTTCGCAAATCAAAACACCCAGCTAGGACACACAGTAGGAAACATGGATATTCAGACATTGCCATGGGCTGTCTGGCAATGTGCTTAAAAAAAAAAAAAAAAAAAAAAAAAAGAAAGCATACCCCAAAGACCATAGCTCAATCTTCAAGGTTTTCAGTTTGACATCTTCTGATAACTAAATAAGGTATGATAAAAACAAACTAAAATTAAGAAATCAGCATTTTAAAATCCAATAAGGACTTTGCTTTTCCTACCATGCTGCAATGAAGGGACACAGTAAAGCATTCTAAGGAAAGTTTTTTGTTTTACTTATGTCTTGTTTTTCTTAACTCTGTGTAGAATTATATAAGAGCTAAGCTGCTTATTTAATAATAGTTCAAAACTTGTTTTTAATGACACTATCCCTCATTTAATTATTTTTAAATAGCAGATTGGCAGTATTTAGTTTGGGCACTGTTCATATCTCATCACTTCTGYGCTGCTTTGATGCTTTCTTGGAATCATAGCGTTAAAGCTAAATGACTCTGGATAGTTAGGGAAGAACCAACAACATAAAGTTATATGGCTGACACTTGACATAATGCAAAATCATCTGCGGCTATTTAATAACTGGGAACTGGGGTAATAGTTGGGCATCTGGGGAAGAGTGTTGAGGTGGGATAATAAATGTGTCATGCCTGTTGGCTTACAGTTACATGGGTTACCTGAATGGAGAGGTTTTTCTTAAAGCTGGGTTTCATGAGGGCTCGTTTTTTTCTCTCTGTGTCTCTATGACTGCCCTTCCCTGCTATCACTTCTTTGTTACTCATGCCAGCTACTTCTGCTGGGGGGAAAAAATGATTAATCTGGTTGAGAATGGATTAGAATTTTGAATGCTCACACCCCTACCGACACAAAAGCTCATTTAGACTTTTTTTAATTGTTGATGCTAAAAGCTGAAAACAGGGTTATCTTTCTGTTGGTTTTTGTTTGTTTGTTTGTTTTTCAGCCATCTGCATGCATATTAACTTTCTTCTGTCCTAAAATGTGGGAGTACAGAATTATATAACAGGCAGAAGTCCACTCACGGGACTCTCATTGGAGGGAAGGACCATTGCTCCGTGCTGCCATTAGGGACTATTCCCTACCAGTGGGCTTTTTTGTGTGCAGGTTCTCACTGTAACGTGCATCTCGACCTGCAACGCAGAGTGGTTGTTTCGTTCCATGGTCCCATGCAGCTGGCACAGGCAAGTGCAAGTAGCAGACCAAGGAGGCTTCCTGTGCGGGGGCCTTCGGGAGGTCTGTTGGCTTCTCTCACAGGGGCAGGGTCTGTGGTTTTGCCCATTCCAGTGCAGGAAACACTGGTAGCAGGGAAAGACAAGGATTGAACTAGTTATGTGAGTCTCACTCAGTGAGACTTGACAGATCAGCAGCTATGCCCAGCAGGGAGGAAAGGGAGCATGGAGATGAATGGCAGCGCAGAGAAAAGGCTTGCTAATTACCCCAGCCGGTGGCAGCGGGTGTGAGAAGAAGAGGGGATGGGAGATGCCCATAATTTCTGGAACCTGCTAGCCCACTGAAATTCATTGGTGGGAAGAAGGACTGGAGCTGTGCTAAGTGTATGACAACAGGGGTGGAGGGTTGCGGAGTAGAGACCTATATAACTACACCAACTCAGTAAAATGTTTTACTCATGCAATTAATGCATGAACACCAATCAGACCCTGCTCATGTAAAGACAAAACAAATGTTAACTGTCAAGATAGCTTTCAACATAGAATTGCCACAGTTCGTTTCAGTTTTAGCTCCTACTTGCTCCTCTCAGAACTCAAAAGGGAAGGTCTGAGGCTTGGGGTTTTTTTTTTGTTGTTTGTTTGTTTTTTGTTTTTTTGGATTAGCTGCAATAGATTTTTAAATACAACTCTGCAACATTTCATAAGACTATCCTTTCTGTGGGGAAAAATCATTTGCATATTCAAACCTTTAAAATGTCATCTGTTCCTTACAGCATGTCTAATCACTGTTACCTGCAGAACAGGACACCCAAGGCTCCTGTAAGGGCCAAACTCTATTTGCCAGCTGGACAATCCAAGTAATGCCCTTTATGACAGTATTCACAAGGTTCAGAACACAATAGCTTTGGCAATTATGAAGCAACTTTAGTAAGGAAGCATAGACAGGTCACAGATTGCAGAGTGACAGTGACAATTCAACTGGAACAAACAGTAATCTCTAAGATGTTTCAGCTCCTGCCACTCTCGATGAAGTTTTTTGCTCAAAGTAAAATAAACCCTAACCTATTCCTTAGAGTAAAGTGGCACTGTGTTCCCTGTCCTTTTGAAATACAGACAGTCACTTTTTTTGTTCACATAGTTTTGTGGAGACGACTTTCAGAATAAAAGAGGTATACTGGTTTTTTTCAGACAGCATTGTCTTTCATGGCTTGTAGCAAACAGTACAAATATAGCAAATAGGGAAGAGGAATCACTGTAAGGCCAAAAGCAAACCATGCAGCATGCAGAAAATGGCAGAGGAAATAGGAAAGAAAGCTGTAGCAAGAGGATATGAGATCAGAGACCTAGTTTACAGGATGAAGAGGATTATGCAGAAGAAAAGCTAAAGGGACAAGAGATTTGTGAAAGGTGGCTCAGGAGTATGGGAATAAAAAAAGAGGCTAAAGATATACTATGAAGAAAAAATGGTAGGTTTCCAAATTCAGGATTTATTTAATTCTGAAATAATTAGAACAAAATATTCCATGAGACTTTCATTTCTTTCATAAGACATCTTTTAACGTTTGTCTGCCAAATCCTTACAGGGTGCAAACTCACAAGACTTGATCAAAGAAAATGGAGTGGTGGTAAAACTTGCTGACAGACTCTTTATGATAGTGAGGCTTTCAGCTAAATATCTTCATAGAAAATAGTCATGTAACATTATTATAGTGGCATTGACTTTATTTATTTATTTGTACCTCCAATGGCTCTGGGAAAGCTTTCAAATGCAGAATCTGAGAGACTTGTTTCAGCTTCTATTTATATTCCAGAGTTACTCTGTGACATCAGAAAGTCACTTAAAAACAGGTTTTTGAAACATATGTCTGCAACTAATGATCTGACTAATGGCATTTTTGAAAGTGTCTACATGCTTAATTCCCATTGATTTCAAATGATTGGAATCTCTTCAAGACTTACATGTCTTGCTATCACCTGCTTTTGAAAAACCTCATACTTTTACCTTTAGACATCTGAATATCTTTAAAAGTCTGTCTTTTAGTTTTTGGTGTACTGTAATATTTCTAAATGAAGTGTAATAGCATTTCTCTACCTCTCACAGGCATTGAGAGATTGCATAGAACATGAGGGCATATTTTTTAAAAGCTTTTAGGCACCTCTCCTCAGTGAAACCAAGTGCCTAAATTTACAGTCTCTCCCTACAAAAGCATGGGGCTAAGCCATACACAAACCATGGAGAGGTTTTGTGTGTTTAAGAGGCATCCTAGCTACTTTGAAGTCAGCTCTGCCACTTTTGGAGTCAAAGACAAAAGTCACGTTGGGCTTCAGTAGAAGGAACACTGGGAACACAAGCTACTTTCTATTTCATTGATCTAACTGTCAATTTCTTGCTGTGACCAAACAAATCTTTATAGCAAGCATGGATCTGAGGCATTTTTTTACCTTCTCTTCTGATTTTCCTCAGTGCTATAATAGCTTACCATCTATCTCTGCCACTCTCTTCTCTATCACTTCTTGCCTGAAAGTCACTGAATTCTTTAGCATGTTCACTCTGTCACCATCTCTCATTGACGTCTTTCTGATAATCTTGTCAGTGAATATTGACAGGCTCAACCACAATACATTATTTAATAGTCGCTAAGTTAATCAAGTTTCTTTTATTGTTTAAACACACAAGAAGCCTTCTAAATGAAGAATTCTTCCAAGTGGGAAAGGAAGACTACATTGCTTGCTGCGGTCCCTATTAGACCATCTTTTTTAATTTAAACAGAGTGGCACATTATTGTCCCATGTCATTTATGCCAAGTAACGGTTGTAGCTGTACCATTCAATAAAATATGAATGTGCTCATCTTCTGCGAAAGCACCAGAAGAAGTAATACGGGACATTCACAATGCTTCAAGCTTATGAATTACTTCATTCTGGAGATGGTTTGAAGAAAATAAAAGAATTTTTTTTTGTCATGATGTCCAAATTAAAGTCCCCTTTCTTGTGGTTCTTATTCTTAAATAAGCACTTCAGTATACGTGTATTGGAATTCAATCTAGGAGATAAAGAAAAGTACTTGTGTACCACCATTACCACCTATTCTTGGATCTCACCATCTAACTAAGCAGAATCAGATTTTTGTAGCACCAGCAGGAGTGACACAAAAAGATAAAGCTGGGATGTACAGGAAATGTGCTGTGACTTAGCAAGCTGGTGATTTTGCCTGGTAGAATCAGGTTTTTAGAACAGCATAACTGTTAAGGGTAGCATCACTACCTGGAGGAGTACATACCTTCCAGTCTCAATGCACTCACTAATGTTTTTTTATCTTCTGTTTGATATTTATTTATCAATGTCACTTCTTGAGTTGAATGCTAAACCCCTTCTCTGGATCAGAATCACATCTGAAATGCATTTAAACAAGACRGTGACCCATTTTGGGTATCTGTATGTCATTATTATTTGTCTGTGAATTAATGCCCTATGACAATTCAAAAAGTGCTGTAAACCTGCATTAACTATTGTTTCTGCCATAAGAAACAGTCCGTTTGCCACCCACCCCTCTGCCAGCACAAGAATTTGTGCAGCTGCGTGATGAACTGTACAGAGCAACTGATCACTAATCACTCTGAAAACTCTGGGGAAAACAATGAATGTTTTAGCTAGATCAGCTCTGCTACTTGTTTGTTGAACCTTACTAGCACTCCATTAAGTGGAGACTTTAGGTAGTTAAGAGACAAGCATACGTTTCACAAGGGAATATTAACTTTGTTGTTCCAATGGAATTACAACACTGAAATTATGTTCTATGTAGAATTTTCCTGTAGTTTGCCTTTACAGCAATTATTCTTTACCTCCCTCATACTGCTGAGTAACTACTGAGTAATTAGTGCATTTGATTGGAATGAAAAATTTTGCTGCTTATATATAATAAATGTGTATGCATATGCATATACAGATATGCATATGCATATACATATATATGCATATGTACATATACACATGCATATTTATATGTATATAAATATATATAAATACTACAGAATATATGAGAATCTTTGTTTTGAAAGGTGTTACATGTAAATGTAAGTTCTTCATCATTTTTACTTTCACAGATAACAATTACTAATATGACAGTTACCTGAGAAAAACAATTCTAAACTATATAGCTTTATATTTTCCCATCAAAGTTCTTTAAATACTTGTCAAGTTACATGAAAGTAGCACATTTTTATTTTATGTTTTTTGTAGTGGAGGCAACCAATTAGGGAAAAATAATAAGATTTTCTTAAGGTAAAAATAATGAGTCAAAGACTAATAAAACCCAAGTAGTAAAACATGCATATGTGGTACAGAGAAATTTGTGGGTGAGATAAATAAGTTTACATCCCCAAAGTGCCATTTAGCATCAGAAGGCTTTAAAAATGTACATTTTCCTGGTTCTGGGAGTAGATGAATAAAATAAAAGCAATCTTGGACAAATATCAGAATTTAAATCGCAAAGTGTTTCATATATCCCCCTTCTCTTCCCCCTCCCCCCCCACCCCTCTCCAAGCTTGGCAGTCCTATTATTACGGCAATCCAAATGTCATTTTCTTACATCATATATCATCACCAAGAAAGCTAATTTCAGAATCTCAACATGTTTCCAGCTCTCTGGAGATAGTTCTTGCTGGTGATGATGAATGAAAAGGATTGTAGCAACACAGAGTGACTGAGGGTAGGAAATTATAGAACTAAGAGTAACAAAAATAAAATCAAGGTTAATGTTCAGACTAGTTCCACATGCCATCAAATGTTTATAGGTAGAAGAAATGCTCCTGGGTTTTCTCCTCTGCTGCTTCTCACTCCACTCAAGTAAGGTGACATCCTGCTGCAGGTCTTCTCCAGAAAGTATAAGTGCTCAGTCAAACCTAAGAATACTTAGAAAAATTAAATCAGTTGTTCTTTATTTTATTTGTTGTTATCTTAGTAGGGTCTAGACTGTATTTCACTTCAATACATTTGTGGAACATAGTTAAACTTGAGCATGACTTCAATATCTTGTATACAAACATTCCAGTCAGAAAGCTGAGAAGATTTATCTAGTATTTGTGAAACATGGCTATTAGTTGTTGGAGCCAAATTCCTGATCCATAAACAAGAACTTCAAATTCAAATTGAGGTTTAAAACTAAAAAGAAACCATGTCCCAGACCTTTAGTAACATTAATTATAAACAGAACTTTAACCTTCTACTTGCATATTTTATCTTGTGCATCTGCTTAGAAAGGAAAATATTCCAAGGTATTTAGGCACTTAATTCTCAGTAAAGTCAATGGAAATGAGGTGTGTAAGTGCACTGAAATCTCTGACTAATTATCTTTCTTGATGTGGGACAAAAATCTTTTTTTTGCTAGAACTGTCCAGTTTATGTGCTTACATGTAGTACAACTTTATCGGTGCAAGGTATATCTTTAACCCTGGAGAAAATTTTCATCTTTCTTATAAGAAGGTGAAATTAGTATTTTTAACCAGAAGATCATTTAAATCATTGTAGTAGAACACTCAATTCTTCATCTCGCTTCCAAATAATGCTAATGTTGACATAGCAGCATTCTGATACCACATTTTATTATTTCTCTGAACTACTCATCAACACGGTTGCATGTATTTGTAAGGAGAGATGTATTATACATACCATTATATCTGGACAGGGAAAGTTTTTTTCACAGTGAATTCCAAAACTAGAAGCTACACATACATTTTTCTTCTGCTTTGAGCAGCATTTTAGTAATAAAAAAGTGTGGTAAGAGGCATGAGATTATCTTCTTACTCTCAAAGTTTGGGGGGGGGGAATCTCTAAAGAAAGTTTTTTTTACATATACATCTTTAATTGTAAACTTGCTTTTTATGTGATATTTCTATTTCAGATTAAGTGCAGCGTGCCATCCCCAGGGACAATTTAGCTACAAAGAAGTATTTCCACATTAAGCATTCAGTCTTTGAGTTAAACTTCAAGCTATCACTTTATTTAAATTGTCACATGGCAAGATAAAATTATTTGCTTGCATTTATGAGTCTGACCAGCAAGAAGATGAAGAGAAAGTCTACATTGTACTTAAATCAACTCAGTATATAAAGTAACACGGTATAGAAACTGAAAATAATTAATCATAYGAATGACTCATCGTCATGGAAAACCTGTTCCTGTTGTCCTCAGCATGTAAAGGAAATGCTTTCCTTGTCTTAAATGAGCCCTTTAACTAATTATATAAAACAGATTAATTTCATGGGCATACTTGTCTTACTTTTACTGAAGGTGAAACTGAGGAATGGAAAAGATAACTCCAAATAATTTTGTCTATCTTAGGATTTGATACTTAGTTGGTATAAGCAGGATAACTATGATGCTCCTCTAAAGAATATTGATATTGACATTGTACAGTCAGTCCTGCAAGAAGTCAAATTTTCTTCCAGTTTTCACGCTGATTTGAACTGGATTGTGAAACAGTGTTTAAAGCCTTAGCATTCAGTCAGTCAGAGCTGAAAGAATTCAGTGTAAGATATGAGAGGTCTACCTGCACAGAGCCATTTTCTGAATGAAAAGATTAGATCGGAAGGAAACTAAAGACAGAATTTAATTCATTGTTGTTTTCTTCCGAATCATGTCAAATGAAGCAAGCCTCTTAAGATTTTATTATCTAGCTAGTGGTTCTGCCAATGCTTGACTTCAGAGTAACCTCATTCATGGAAGCAGTGCCATAGAGGCAGCTACTAAGCACACTTCTTATTGTCAGGCATTTATAGAATTGAGATCAACACTGAATAAGTAAAAAAAAGGGTTTGCCTGTTGAGTAACAATTACTCTTCCAGTAACATTTTAGACCAGCTGGAATATAACTGGGCTTAGAGACTGAGTTCCTAGTAACCAACACCAGTAGCTAATGTATTTATTATTGCACAGAGATGCTTGAATCTGATAGGAATGGATGTCCCTTTCATTTGTCCTAACCTCGCTAGCAATCAAGCCTTATAATCCATTGTATTCCTGGTAACCATCTCATTACAAAAATATTGTACAGGACTCTTGTTTTGAAACCTTTTTTCTCTATTTTACTGCCTTTGAATTTAAAATATGTTCATCTTGTTTTAACATTGTATTTTGATAGGCAGATTTAACCTCTGAAGCCATTTTCATCTCCTCTTTTCTAAAAATAATAATAATAAAAAAACCTAAAGTCCAGTTCTTCTTTTTCCCTTTCCCTCTTAAACTGCCATTCAAAGCATGTATTTCATATGTACTCCCAGATTTCTCTTCTACACAGGCATTAGCGTCTATGCTTACTAGGGAATTTCCTAACCCCATTCACACATTCTGCATTATCACCTTCCTATGCGGCACACATGTTTCTGAGGTATATGTGCATCTCCTTTATTGGCTTTCAGATGGCTATCATAATGTTTTCATTTTGATATTTGTTAATCTATTGGTTGTTACATTAACCATTCATAATAGCTATGTATTTCAATAACATCTCATTACTCATTAATATTTGGTTGTCAGCAACTCCAAATATCTTTGATAGAAATGCAAAAAAATTCTATGTTGCATGATTCAGTCATTGGCGCAAGAACAACTTGCCTTGGGTCCTGACAGAAGGTCAGGATACCAGCTCATAAACTCTGAAAGACCCAGTGGTCAACAGGGCTTTGGAATGTTGACTCACAGACCACGAGTCAGAGTCTCTGCGGCCTCTTTCTATGGCATTCATTATTTACACAAACAAACTGATTCCAGAACTGCAGAAGACTTTGCTGATGCTGCAGACCTAAAATTCCTTTCACAATATTCTTCCTCCTGCTTAATTAGAAGATGCTGGTGGTGGTCCAATACTTTAGATATTCTCCAGACCTTCCCTTTCACTTTCAGTTTTCACTGAAATTATTGGGACTTTGGCCACAAGCTAGAGGCTAAATATAAGAACCTACTGATGGTTCAGTGCTAATTTTTAGACACTGACACTTCTGAGAATGCTGTGCTTGTTTTTTTGACCTCAGACATGATAATGGTGACCTGTGCTTTTTGTATACCACTTTTCCCCCCTTTAATCTAGTAAATCACTGTCTCTTTGAAAATGTGTATGATTGTTTTAATTGTTGAACTTTTTACTTTCTTAAGAAGAAAACGTTTGGTTTTCCTCTGTATATTTACATGTATAGTACTGTTTATCAACTCGTAGTGACTTGATATTTTATCCATAAAGAATATGGTTAAAAGAGTCTGTCATGACAAAACACCAAAGCATTATCATTAGCACAGGTGTGTTTATTCTGCGATTTAAGCTTGCAAGCACATTGTTTTGCTTTGTTCCTTTCTTTCCAAGGAAAATTAATTTTCAGCTTTTTCAAGTTCTTTAGTTGATACATATGGATGTTTTCAAGCATCAGACACTTGAAAAATATCAAGTCCTGTGTGAATTAAATAAAGGAAATTTGTTTAAGGTGTCAGCCATACCATTCTAGAGACTAAGGTGAATTCCACTTGTAAATTCCACTTGGTTTAAATCAGATGAAAATGAAATATTTTTTTTTCTGAAAATGCTCTTTTTAAATTGGAAGAAACATTTTCAGTTACAGGAATAATGACAGCTTAATTGGTAAGGAGGAAAGAAAGACTATTCCTGAGAAATAGCCTTTGGATTGAAAGAACACATGGACAAGTCCAAAATGCAGACAATAAAACATTTAAGTACCAAGGAAATGATGCTCTGATACAGTAGGAAGCAATCTAAACTATGTTTGTTTTTCGTGCTTCCCAGATACTTGTGAGAGACAAGTAAGTGATCACTGAAACTAAGGTTTGTTTATTTACCTGTTGGCAATGAAGCCTGACTTCAGTCAAATAATCCTGTAAAGTACACACTGTGGAGCCAGTGATGCCTTTTCTTCCTTGTGATAAGTGGTGTGTTCTTTTGCAATGATCTGCTTTAAGTCAGAGCAAACAGAGCAAACTCAACAATTACAGTCTTCTGTGAGGCTTAAGGTACTTCTTCTATCTTCTGATATTTTCATCAGATGCATGCAAAGAGTTGCAGTACCTTTGGCACTTTGCTGCTGTTTCATATTTCTGCCGTCAATGGGCAGTGTCTAGAATTAAGTTTTTCTTTTTTCTTTCTTTTTAAGCTTCATAATGAGGTTGTTGCATAGTAATTAGCTGTTGCATTTGATTTGAATGGGTTGCAATAACTGCAAGCCAGGGTGAGACTTAACATGATTCTTAGTACTAATTCGCAGTATAGCAGTCATAATTGCACATTCTGTATTAGTCTATTGGTATCACCATGGCACCCTGGAGAAATTCAGTAACTTTCTTAAGAAGACTGCATTGCATTACCAAGGTTCCTATGAATGCAAACTCAGATTTTACATTGAAATGTTACTGTGAAAAAAGAAGCAATATCATCATATTCTATCTTTTATTTGAGTTCTCAGTGGAGTATGTCTATTGCTGCCACTGAGGCGATTCTGAATCTTAAAAAATAATTAATAGGACACTAGTTTATAAGACTGTATTTGGAGATTTTTAATTATTTTTATTTTCTTACTCATTATCAAACACATAAATCAATTTTTTTAAAAATTACAAGGAAGTTCTTCAGTTGTTATCACTGCTTGCATTGAGGAACTTTAGCTGAGAATCTAATTCTATGATTGCTCTGTTATGTCAGCAACCTTCTCAGAAGATATCAAGTCAACCCAGTTGTCATGACCCCCAAGAATATCATGACCCCAGAAATGCAGAAATGCTTAGTTTGGGTTGGAGAAAAAAAACAAACAAACAAAGAAAAAATGTGTAGAAAACCATTTAAAAAACAAGAAGAAAAAGCATTGTCAGGCAGAACAGAACAATATCTCATTAAATATATAATCAGGTACAGATACAGCACGTACTTCCTTACAACTGCTTGACTGATTGACTAACTGACAGACAGACAGACATCTGTCCATCTATCCATTCATTCATTCATCCATAGGACTACAGGACAACAACCTATAGGACTTCCAAACAGCAAAACAACCCAATTGTTATTTGACCTCTCTTTTAATACAACCCAAAGGGTACCAATTAATTTCAGTGTTGATGTCTGTGTCATAAAGTACATTTTTCTACAGTTTTCTGCTTTCAGAGAAGGAGAAAAAAAGAAATGAAGACAGAAGAGTTTTTTGACTGAGAAGAAGTTTCRTTAAGTAGAGGAAAAAGAAAATCATTTCTTTATACTGACAGCACAGGGATAGTTATTTCTGTAGTGATGATGTTTCAGGGACAGAGCCCAGCAGGTGTTAATCATCACATTGCCATTCTCCCCAGTCTACTGCAATTTATACCAGCTGAGGATTGGACTCTGAGTATCACCATTATCTATTTAAGGACTCAAGAAAATTAAACACTTTAAATACTTTCCAAATTTTTGTGCATGTGCTCATAATCCAACCTATCTGAGTTATGGCTAGCAAGAATTTCATCAGTCTATTTCTCCTTGAAAGTGTAGGAATTTTTTTATGTGATAATTGGTTGAAAGTGTAGGAATTTTTTTATGTGACAATTGGTTGAAGAATCTGATTTACAGTGTAAATAATTCTCAATCTCTTCAGATTGTTGAACTTTAACTAGAAGTGAAATAGATTCATAAATATAGAGAAGAGGAAAAAATAATGACAGCATGATAAACCTATAGGTTTTCTAAAGGTTTTCAAAGAGCTTCCAGCTAAAAGAGCATTGGAGACAAGATTTTGTTTATTTAAGACTGTATTCACATTTTCAATGCTTTCTGAATGTCTTTCATGTTTTCCCCTACCCTCAAGGACTGGGATCTATCTATTGAGAAGCACTTATAAGTATTATACTAGCTTGTGGATGAAATGAAAAATAAACTCTAAAGATTCAGTCTTTCAGGGTGGAGGTTACCTTCTAGCCTCAATGAACTGAAATCTTCTGGGTTGTCTTTTAGATATTCTGCTGACACGGTAAGGAACCTAGGTTCTTACCTCATAAGTTCAGTCAAATCCTATTAGGAATGACACTTTTAAGATAAATATGTCAGCCTAGAGTCTCAAAGTTATCTGAAAGTCTAATTCCCCTCAGTTTTGTCAGGCAAATAAATACTTTGGAAATTTGGATTTTAGCATCTAAGGGGCTACCCATAGAAAGAAATGGAAATACTTCTAGAAATCTCCACTATGTACATACTCTAATAGGGAGATCCATAATGCAAGAGGGCAAAATATAAGGGTGAAAAATCAAATATATTGCAGTTTGTTATACATTATAGGAGCTAAATTTGGATACCTAGGTTTCAATATTTACTCTCCACTGAAAGAAGTAGGCAGATAAAGTAAACACATTGAAACAAGTTTAGAGTAACCACACACTTTCACCCAGAGCGGGAAACAGCTCAGACCATGTAATAGGAACAAAGACTTCATCATCATTTACCTCGGAGAAGTTATTTCAGCACTACTCTAAAGACAAGCTTTGTAGCTCACCTCCTGTTATGCCTATCTTTTTTTATCAAGACAAGCCACTGCTAAGATCAGGTTGCCATGACTACTGTGATGTTTAGGCCATGTGTGAAGTTTCTTTTAGAGAATCATTCTTACTATGAAAATAATTATTTTCTTGAGGGAGAGGGAGGAAAAAATGAAAATCTTTGGGATGACTGCACTTTTTCYGCCCCAAGAAATCAGGCCTTAGGCCTGTTTGATCTAAATCAACTTAGGTCAATTCGACTTTCATTTTGCTCTAACTGTGGAAAATGTCTTACATYTTTTTATGTAAAGTATATCAGTGAATTTGGGGTCTGAATTAAGATCTGAGGACCTGAAGCTTTCCTGTGAAAGTCTGTTTTCTCTTGGAGATTTTGATTATTTCCTTTGGCTGAGGCCAAATGTTTGTATTTGTTCATTTTCTAAATAAATGTTTCCTTCCTCTCTTCCCCAATTTTGAAAACTTAATTAAAATGTAACTAGAGATGGACCTAAGACAAAATCCGTATCTCAACAGTTTCAGACATCTGGTGAATTTGCATCTGGATTTCATGAATTTCATGGCTGGCCTTCATCTTTGTGAAACTATGTAAAGCATCAAACTCATTTTCAAGGAAGATCAGATCACTGTGATGTGAGCGTATTTCAGGCTTTAAGGTAATATAGCCTCCAGGTGCTACAAAAATATTTAAGTGTCGTTTTTGTGCAAAATCATGAGCATGTAATGATTTTGAAGAAAGTAGCAAGAAGGCTATGCAAGAAGATCAACTGATAGGTACCCATTCTCCCCTGAACTGCAACATCCTGCATTTGTGCTACTGGGAAAACAATAGCACATGTTAGGCAGGTTTTATGATAGGCTTCCAGCACATAAGCCAAGCCATTACAGCTGTGTCTGTCAAGTGATTAGAATTGAACAAATTGCTGAAAAGATGTATTTTTCCTCAGAGCAAGGAAGAACATTGTGACTCCATTTTCTTCCTTTAAAGCTCAAAAATGAGCTTGCTCGAAGGCTTTTGGCAAAGGTACATTCCATTGAGATGATATGATAGAACGGAAAAGTAGATGAGTAGTAGAGTTAGTACTATTCTACATGAAAATTTATATACTGGAATATCTTGAAAAGTAAATATATATATATATAAAAAAGGAAGAGTTAGATGAATGGCAAAGGTTTATAAAAGGAAAGTGATTCTGACCTAGAGATTTCACTAACATAATCCCATTGAATGTGATAATAATATACCTGCTGGCCATTAGAAAGTTCCAGTCCCTTTTTCATTTTCAGTGAACAGATTTAAGTGGCTGTAATCTTAATCCCTTAAATATGAAATGCAGACTCCCATCAATTTCTTGTTAAAGACAGATATCACATGTTAATATAAAATCACTAAGGCAAAATATTTTCTTAAGAATAATTTTCTTATAACTGATGGTAAGAGAATTAAAAACATAAAAATTAAATGTGTAGCTAGCAAATTTGCACCTATAGCCTTTGTACTATCTGTGAGTAATGGTATCATTTGTATTTCGCTATAACAGTACAATTAGGAAAAGTTTTACAAATAATTAAAAGACATTGTAATAAGCATACTGGAGATTGGAGCTGTATGTGCTCTAATTACGTATAAGCTCATCAGTAAAATGTGTTACAGTTGCTTATCAGTTTGGTTTGTTAAGAGACTTTCACCAGTTAGATGTTGTAACATGCAGTTATCCTTTGGCAATGACAATTATTGAAAATTGATAAGATACTTATAAATGTACCTTTAAAATATAGTGTGACCAAGAGAATCTTTGTTCTGAAAAAGGCTATTTTTAAGAAGCAAAATACAAATATATGGTGATTCAAATTGTTAGTATTATAAAAAAAATCTAAGCGCAAATATGAATTCAGACAAAAGAAAGGTAAATATTTTTACATTTTTGCTACAATGGATGCAAAAGTGATATTTTTCCATTCTCATTTGTTGCTAACATGCTGGAGTACAGAAGCAAAAATTTGCTGATGCCAAGAAAAGTCTTTCACTTGGTCAATATAATCATTTTTGCAGCTACAGCAGATAATATTTGCCGCTCTATTTTTGCAAATTTAGTCTTTCCAATACCTTCCACCAGATCAGAGGTAGGTTGTATGTTTTCACCAAAATAAAAGGGTTTTAGGGCTGAAAAGAGTAGAGGTCAAACCACTGGAGAGAAATTTTCTTTGACATGTACAAGCCAATGTCTCTTTCCCAAGCGGCAAAATAGGACATGAATTAAATAATATTCATGGTTTTTACAACTGGTTTCTGATGGTTCTGAGTGCAGAATTTGTACTTTAACACAGGACTTTTATACCTAGTACTCGACTTTTGCAAAGATGGAGGAGAAATAGGACACGATTATGAGCATCTTCTCTCTCGCAGATCCATGTAGAAGTAAGGGTGTCTGGATGTTTTCTAACAGGAAGAATAATCAGCTCCTTCAAAGAGCTTTTCTTCAAAATTTTTGTTGAAGTAACCTTGGTACCTGCACCTCTACAAAACAGTTGGAATAATTAGTAATATGCCTGTATATCTTTTTCTTTCTCTTGGAGAACACACATAGAAAAGAATTATGATTTCCATTAAGGAATTTCAAAGAATCACATCTTCTAAGATTAACTTTTTCATTGCTACACTATGACACAGATAAAGTAAGAATCCAAATTTGGACTACCATAGCTTTTATTTTCACAAATTGAAAGCATGATTTTTTTTTCATGATATCATGTCTAACATATGTTCCTTCAATCTGCTACCACAATTTSATTAGTACCCACTTCATATAATTTCTGTCAGCTTTGGCTAAATCCATCCAGTTTGGTCTGCTGAAAAGAAAGAACTTCCCTTTATCTGTTTGTCGCTAAAAAGCACCTCCAAATGAGGACTGGATTACAGATAAATTCAGTGATGTGCACAAAAAGCTGCAAAAAAATTACTTTAAATTGGCCCATATATCTCAGCAGGCTGGTCATTCTAAAGTGAAATGGTAGCAGTTTAAAATGCCCACATTGTTAACCTCTCTTTTTTCCTTCTAAACCAACTTTACCTGAAAGAACAGAAACTATCATATTGTAAAAATCTAAATGCTCTGCTGTGGCAATTCATTTTCACAACATATGTGAGTGGAGGTTAGGTTTAAATATAATTTGAGGAAATATGACTATTTCTTACACTGTCCCAGTTTGTCCCCTCTTTCAGGCTACCTTTCAGGGCAAGGAGAGTCACACTTTTCAGTATCTATATGCCAGTTCACACAGCTTTTATTCGCCTGTCTGAGACATGGATGTTTTGACTGCACATCTCAAACCTTATTATACAGGAAACAGCACTGCCTGAGAAGAATGCACATATTGTTCTCTACTATACCAGAACCTGGCATGACATTTGTTAAAAAACTCTTTTTGATTCATGTTAAAAAAATGTACATGATGTCTAGCAGCGAATTATATCACATGTTCAGTCCTAGACAAGAGTAATGGCTGATGCTCAGTGCCTGTGTCAGGTATAGCCACTTTCTATCACTAATTATGACCATACTAAGAAATTGCAATGATCTAGAAAGGGAGAAATTATGCTTACTTTTAATAATATTTGTGTGTCAGAGATGTAGTTGCCCAAAGACTAGCTTGATAACAGTAATAACATATGACATCTTTGTCTTATGTCAAGGAGTATGAAGGTTTTAAGTGCTTTATTGAGGTGTATGTATTGCAAAAGTAACATACCATGAAGATGGACAGTATAAAAAAAATGCACTATCAAGTAACTGATAGTCTAAAATTACAGCAAATGGCTGCTTGTAAAGACATGCAGCTTATTTTGATCTGATATTAGCCCTGAATTTTTTCTCTTTTATCTATGATACAACTTGCAACAATTGAAAATTACCTTTCTCTTTGCAGTGCTGATGTTTGTTTAATGACTGTGGAGTGAATCATTGACCAGTTTTGAACATGTAGTGTTGCCAAGTCAGAAAGCTGTAAAGATGGATTAAAGCTAAGTGGAACTATTTTTCATGCTGATCATTCTGAGAATAAGCTTTGGATTTTCTATTTTGATTTGTACTGTAAGCACCATTAACATTCATTATAAGTATATTAATTTTAGGTTTACTACTGATTTTTAATATTCCTTATGCTTAAAATAAGGAATATTTATTGCAATTTGAACACATCAGAGTCAGTATTGACTTTAAAAGCATTCACCCTACATTTACTACAACAGTGAGGGTTTCAGGTTATGGAATTTTATATCTTTTAAAAATCTAAACTAAAAATCCATTTAATATTTCTGAAAAAAATAAAAACAAATATATTTCAATTGAAATTATATGGAAACTTTCTATTTTAAAATAAATCAATCAGACAATTCTTATCATGAGCTGGGATAAAAGTAGGTATTGTGACACTGAAATTTCTCAGGACCTAGGATATCTAATTTCTCTCCTGTTCTAAAAATAGTCTGAAGTAAACTTGAATTCATCTATAGACTTCAGGAATGATGAGATCTGAGCCTTTGTGTATATGCAAAGCAAACCTAATTTTTACTGGGAGAAGGGACCTAACTTTACTGTGACTTGGAGACTAGTTTCATGCCATTCCTGGATGGTAGATTTTGTTTGCTTAATGTGCTTTATGTCAAGTCCCAGTAAGCCAATAAAAGAAAATTTTGATGATCAATGGGTTTTGTAGAAGCATTGTGGAAACTTTTTTCAGCTTTCACATATAAGAGAAACTAGACAGCAGCATATATCTGAAAAAAAAAAAAAAAAAAAAAAAAAAAAGCCTGGAGAGAAAGGCAATGAGCGCCATTTTAAAGACTTGGTGGTCAGTTATCTATGAGAAAAATCTTAAATGTCATTAGCACAGCTGTCTGGATTTTACACTGCTTCAATTCGTATCTTCCCATGCAACTCCTACTCTTTCTGTGGAAAAAGTGGAGCTAATAGAAGTTCTGAAACTGATACAGGACCAGCTCATGCAATGTATCTGAGAGCAAAGTACAGTTCTCTTGCAAGGAAAAAGCAGGTCCCACATAACCTCATAATCATCTGGCTAATCAAAATTAGTAGTGAGTTTTGGAGGGGTCATGAATATGACCATTCCAGAATTTTGCTGAACAAAACTATCATGGGGATACTTCATGTTTAATACCAAACAATACTTTTTGTCTGTGTGTCTTTAATTGAAAGTTTGCTTAGCATACTATTTAAAATCCATCTTAACCTGAACCATCAAAGTCAGCTTGGTATCTAGATACCAATCTGGGTAATTAACAGTAATAAATATTCTGACGTGAGACAACTGTTTATTTTRGCCACACAAAAATACAGTTTAAGTTTGTTCTTTCTCTCTTGTAATGGCTCTGCAGGGGAGAGAGTTTTGGAGASAGAAGCAGAGCTGGGATAGATGCTCCATTAGTTTTAATTAGTGGACTTGAATGGACTTCAGTTAAAGCTGGTGAATTGTTGCATTTGGCTAGAAAAACATTACTAGTATCACATAGCTCAATGGCATACTCTATCCATTTGTCCTCAGGACAATAAAAGCTATCAAGCACAGTATTTTGTTGATGCCTATGCCATTTGTACTCCTCTAACATGACATTTATTATTGTATATACACCACTGGATCACTCTTATTCTCTCTCTCTTTCTTTCTCTCTCACTCTGATATCCAAGGCAAGARTTTTAGCATGGTCTTTTTAGTTGAATAACTCCACCACAGATGTCATACAATTTTAGACCTTCACATGCTGGATGGAAGAGGAAGAGGTACAAGATGGGTGCAAAGTAACAGCTACCAAGCCTGAGGTAGGACTATCTTACCTGTGGGCTGTTATGCCTCTCCTCCCATTGTACGGGGATGCTGTTTGGTAGACTCACATAGTCAGCAGTTATATTGGATCCAATTCTCAAATTTGACTGTTGTGTTTATTCCTTCAGAAAGTCCTTTCTGCAGTGCTCCATCCCCTTATGCAGGGAATCTGTAACCTCCCACCTCAAGCATGCAACAGAAGGCCACTGGTTTGGAAGTGGGCAAAACACTTTGTGGCTGTGGACAAAAGGCTGAATTTACCCGAAGAAAAGTGCAAACATCACACAGGATTATGCCAAGTGCTTGGCTGATTCTAAGCAGTGGGCAACAGATGGCTGCGAAATCCAATTTGAAGACAAGTGGAAGATGAATATGCATCAAAGGAGCTGCTGATTGAACAAGTTCTTGAATCAGTTCATCTCTTATAAATGGTTACATTATAGCCCAGTGATTCAAAAGGTAAAAGGTAATTTCAAAAATTCTTCCAGAAAAGGATTTTTTCATGTCTCTGGTTTAAAAGCCACTAGCAAGACAAATAATTTCAAATAGCAGGACGACACTTTTAGAATAAAACAAGTACAGGGCTGAAACGAGGATGAGTAAACAACTATGTCAGTCATCATCTAGGCCTACTTGAGTTTTACATTATTACGTAGAGTGCAAGTCATCAGTTCTTGGGATGAATACTTGAGCATTACAGAAAATCTTTCCAATTTCACTTTTTGTAACTCAAGCACTTCAGATTTTTTTAAACATGTATACACAAAAAGAATGTGCACTTCTGTCACAGAAAAGATTTTCAGAAGTGTAAGGTTTACTGTTTATTCTCTATCTTCAAGTTTGGTTTTCATTTTTTGTACATATATATTTCTATACTACTGCAGAAAACAGAGATGAATGCATATATAGCCCCATACTTAGACAACTTTCCCTGTACAGCTCAGTAGTCAATGGACAGCAACATGTTTCAGCTAAGAAGAACGGCTGTGGGGAAGAATGTGCTGATGAAGATAAATGCAAGGGTTAAAGTAGCCAGCCCAAAAATCAGCAATGGGGGTATCGTTAATTTGCGAAAGATCTCAATAATGATGTCTCAATTATGTGACATGAAGCAAGTGGCAAAGGTAACAATTTAACCAGAAGATATACACAGAGATGAGGAAACAACTCAAGATAGAGACTGGCTGCTGAATACTAAGGAAGTAAGTATCTAAAGAAAGATTAAAATTTGCTGATTATAGGCCTGGGTGTATGTTTAAAAAAAACTTCTTAAAATGAAGGATTTCTTCTATGCTCTCACTACCACATGCCTGTGGTACTGKTTTTTTTTGTTTGTTTGTTTTTAAACCTGACAAGCAGACTTCTCTGAAATAATTTACATGAAAATGATACACAAAAATAGTATTCACAGAGTACTGACGAAAATATTTGTTATATTTACAGAAGTGAATTTAACTAAAAAAGCTAAACATCAGCTTATCATAGATCAGGCACAGAAGACTGTGCTGCCCTTTCACCAACTACAGAATTTCTGGCTCATTTGACTTCCTAGACAAAATGTTTGCCACTTACAGCTGAGCTGAAGGGAGGCTATCCATTGATACAATTAGAAAAAAAGGTTTCTGTTGACTGCAACAGCATGCCTTAATTCCTGAAACCCCTTGAAGTTAAACTAAAATTTTTTTTTAATGATAAATTGCAATCATTCTTCAATGCATCTTTCTTTAAATGTAATTAATTCTTAATGTTGCTACCTTTTCAATGTGTAGATTTAAATTTATTATTAAACACTGTGGAATTTAATTTCCTGTGCTGTTTAGAAAGAAAAAAAAAAATGGGAAAAGAGAAACAAAGCTCAATAAAAGTTGTATTCACCCTCAGCAATGGTGGCTTTGTTGTTTATGGTCGGAGTAAGGAAAATTATAGCAAATAAGCTTAAAATCAGAGCTGTTTTGACAGTGGAAAATAAAATAGAAAATCTGAACAATATGTGATTTTGAAAATGTTATTGCTGAAGAAATAACAAAAGAAATGTGAAAATAAAACCCCTCAGCTTTTTATAAAAAAGAATGACCAAGCCTGAATAGCCTGAGAACGTTCTAGTTTTGCTCTATATTCAGTTTCAAATATAATGTGAAATGGTCTGATTGCCTCTCTGTTATGAACTTTTAAACTTAGTTCTGACCTGCTTTTTTTCTCAATAGTCTTTAAGGAGAAGTATGGGGATTCTGATTGACACAAATGGAATTAAGTTTGGCACCCTGTTTGAAATACTTATTTTGACTAGTCTGGAGGATTTCAAYGATCTAAGCTCAGTAAACTTTTCTGCGCTTACTAATGTGTCTTCACTGATTTAGGAAGATTTAGTACATATTTTGTTTTTTTTCTGCAAATACCTATGAATACAATAAATAACAATAACTTTTCTGTTAGTGCTGTGTATTGCTTTTCACCATGGAAAAAAAGCTGAATATTCGGACAAAATGTTTCTAATTAGAAAATGCAAGTATCTAGGAGTTGTTAGAATATATTTTCACGATTTAGCTATATTCTGTTTCATTCATGTCAAGAGCACATACTACTCAGATGGGCTCTTCCAGTCTCTTTCTCTCTCTCTCTCTCTCTCTTTCTTTTTTTTTTAAATCATTAAAGCCTTTGAAAAGTTTGTTGAATTTCAACAAAAAAAAAT
This sequence comes from Apteryx rowi, assembly GCF_003343035.1. Lineage (NCBI taxonomy): Eukaryota > Metazoa > Chordata > Aves > Apterygiformes > Apterygidae > Apteryx > Apteryx rowi. The sequence goes on along the minus strand of NW_020450934.1, from coordinate 2,410 downwards.
TCAAATCTGAAACTTTAACTTGTTTCATGAAATGCCTTTCCTCCCTTCCTTATGTCTAGTGAGGTTTATTTTCATCTCAACTTATGATTTCCAAATGAAAGTATTTGGAGAGCTGTTGTGGAGAACAGGAGACATACGGACAATTATAAGGATCCCTTAACATTTATATGGAAATAGAACTGAACACTTTGCATCTCTTTCACCTGTTGTGGAATCTCACAGCCAAGGGACTTCTTCATAGCAGTAGGAAGCTGGTAGAATAGTTTTCCTTTCATATTTGAAAAACTAACTGGGATACTTTGAAGAGAGTCTTCGATTGACACAGTCACTGCACACTTACATTATTTTATTTTAAAGACCATTGTTTTCTTTTGATGCATGCTGAAATTCATTGCACTTATCCAGCGCAATATTTGTGATGTGTCAAATCAAAATAAACATATTCTTCAAGGAAGCAATGTTTCTTAAATCAAAAGTTGTTTTTTTCCCTCAGACTGCTTATTTTAGAACCACCCAGCAGTATACAAATAAAAGTAGCCAAAACTTATTTATTGAGAAAATATATCCCTTCGTGCTTTTTAAGCCTCCATATAATTAAAAAATAAACAGTAGCAATGCAAGCAGTCCCATGCTACTGGACTATGCCCATCAATTCTTTGACTTCACTGATGAGCCTACCAAAAATTTGACCTACTGATGTTGAAGCAGTGTGCTGGCTTGAGATGGAATAAAAATAAGCAATAGGTGGTGGTAAAATGCTCTCACCTTAAGAAAATACATCACAACTTCCAAATAAAATAGCTTTCTTATGTTCTTTTTGCTTCTTGTTCCTTATCCTAAAGATAAATGACCTTGCTGTCAGAGCAATGCAATGAGAAGAATGGAATCAGTGGCATGCAGTACAGCACTGTGTGCCCTGTTTCCTAATACACTCAGACCTAAAGCTAGCAAACTTCTGAAAAATAACAAACGTTTTCTGTCTTCGCTAACATGTTTAAACACAGCCTCACCTGAGAAGATTGACAGCAAGTGGGGAAAAACTTAGAAAGCAAAAAAAATCCTGCTCTTCATCATGCACTCTGCAAGTACTTCAGGCCATATTCTATTGGAAAGTTTGTGTTAATTTTTTACCTCTTATGCCCAGGCTCAGAAAACAATCTAAGCTGCAGCTGAATTGAGAGTGGGGGATTTTTGTTTTGTTTTGCTTTGCTGTTCAGGGATTTTTTTGCAGGTCTTGTCATAAGCAGGCCAACACTGAGGGAAAGATGTTGTCCCTCAGGCAGATTCATTTGCAAAATCCATATCCTAAAGATCTTAATAGTGTTGTGTCTTCTGTATTGTGTTTAAAGACAAAATTCTCACGGGTATTTAAATAAAAATTCACTAGCTTGTATAGTGAAATTAGGCAATAAGTAAAGCTTTCAGCTGGAGCTGGATCCCATCCCAGAGCGCAGCTAACAGAGGTAGCGAACAGACGCAGCAGTTTGCGCAGCAGTGTTTGGGCTCTGACTAGAACTTGAGGATCTTRTTGGACGTTGTGGGCTTTCTGAGGACCCCCGAGGAGCTAGAAGGTGATTGCTGTGAACAGGAAAGGGGAAGCTAGGCAAGGACAACTGCAGGAGGCCTTGACTTCTCCTGGGAAAAGCTCCTGGGAAAAGCTCTAGCTAGGAGTGGCTGCTGCTAATGAGCTCTCTTGGTTGCCCCTGACCAGAGGGAGTTGGGGCCTTTGATCCCGGTGGCCCTTGATTAGGGCAGGTCAAGCACCCTCTTAGCCAGTGCTAGGGAGAGGCCTATATAAGAGCCAGGCCTAGAGCACAGCTCCCAGAGGCAGTGAACAGAGGCAGCAGTTTGCGCAGAAGGGTGCACGAAGGGACCTTCGTTTCTGTTCCCTGTGGTGTACGTTTCCTCAGGTATGGTCGTGACACGCTGCAGAGCGCGTTCCCCAGTGGCTGTTGGAGTTGCTGTGTCAGAGGCTGCGACCCAGACCGACCCTCTGACAGTAGATGCGGCCCTACAGGTCTCAGGCTGCAGGGAGTGCTTGGGGCCCCTCCAGGAGGCCTGGGCTGGCAGCCAGCTCTCCTGCAGGAGGTGTGCTGCTGTTGGCGAGTTGTCGTCAGGTAAGGGAGTTACGGGAGGAGGTCAGTAGGCTGCGCAGCATCCGGGAAGATGAGCAAGAGATAGACAGGGTATCCTCAGAGACCGTACAGCTCCGGGAGTCCCAACCCCCCGCAGCAGTGGAGTTGCCAGAGGGCTCTGTGCCGTGTGAAACGGTACATCATAACACCGTAGAAGAAGGCTGGAAACTGGTCACTGCTCGTGGGAGGAGAAAGGCTCCTACTCCTCCTGAAGACTTGCAGCTGAAGAACAGGTTTAGTGCCCTCCAGGATGAGGAGGAGATGGGCATGGCTGC
>NW_020450933.1:492269-493287 GCF_003343035.1 Apteryx rowi | reverse complement strand
CAAGCACCAGAGTGCCTCGGTGCAGGTCCCGTGCCTGGGCAGCAACAGAGCATCTGCCTGCTGCCTTTGCCTGGGAGCAGGATGAGGCCCTGCTCTGGTTGTCAGAGCTCTCACTGGCATTCAGGAGGTCCTGTTTGGCCCCCCCCACACCACATGCGCTTGGTCAGCTGGACGCTCTCCGTGTGCAGAGACGAGGTCCAGCTCACAGAGTGCACAACTTCCAGCTCCCCCAATTCTTATTCTTGACATTGCACCTGGAGTCCTAGTCCAGCCCAGTTGATGGCAATCATGAGACATGGCACCCTGAGGTTAAGACTGGCCCAGTGCATGGCACCTCTGGGACACAGCATGGTCCAGTTCATAGCACCGAGATGAGTAAGGGACTGGAGTATCTCTCATTGGAGGAGAGAGCTGGGACTGCTGAATGCCTGGCTCACTCAGGCCACACCATGGGCCAATTCAAAGCACCCCGGGGCATGGCATCCTGGGACACAGCCCAGCCCAAAGCACAGCAGCCATGGGACATGGCACCCAGTGGCCCTGCCTGGACCAATGCATGTCTTCCTGCGGACACAGCATGACTCAGTGCATGGCACCCATGGGGCACGTCACCCCAGGACCCAGCCTGGCCTGGTGCTCATCCACTCCGGGGCACAGTATGCTCAAGGGGACATGGCATCTCAGGGCCCAGCTTGACAGAGCACACAGCATCCACGGGGCCCAGCCCAGTGCAATGCACATCTCCTCTGGGGCACAGCATGGCCCAACACTCAGTGAGCAGCACAGCCTGGCCCAATGCATGGCACCCATAGGACATGGCACCCCAGCACCCAGTCCAGCCCAGTGAACAGCACCTCTGTGGCACAGCACGGCCCAGTGGGGCATGGCACCCTGGGGCCAGCCTGGCCCAGTGCACATTTCCCCTGGGGCAGGGCATGGCCCAGGGCAGCGCACCGCCCGGCCCGCTGCACGGCCCCCCGCGCCCCGCACAATACCCGCCGCGCCGCGCCCGCCTCCG
>NW_020450933.1:426866-492160 GCF_003343035.1 Apteryx rowi | reverse complement strand
GAGCCCGCCGGCAGTCCGCGGGGAGGCAGCCGCCGCCGCCGTGGGCTGCACCGTGAGCGCCGAGGACAAGGAGGCCGCCGAGCGCTCCCGGATGATCGACAAGAACCTCCGCGAGGACGGCGAGAAGGCGGCGCGCGAGGTCAAGCTCCTGCTGCTCGGTGAGCACCGGCGCCGCCGCGCCGCCCGCCCCGGCCGAGAGCGGCCGTGCACCGGGCCCAAGCTCGGAGCCGGTCCTTGCCCACGGGGTGCCGGCGCGGCGCCGGTTCCCGGGGATCCCCCCCGCGGCCCCCGTGCCGGGTCCCTGCGGGGCGCCGGTTCCCGAGGATCCCTGCCCCCGCGCCCCGGTACCGCGTCCTGGCCCGGCGCCGGTTCCCGAGGATCCCCCCCGCGCCCCGATACCGGGTCCCGTCTCGCCCCAGGTGCCGTCCCCTCCGTGGCCCCGCGCCTCCCGCAGGCCCTGCCCGCCTGGGTCGCCCTCCGGGACCCCCCGGTGCTCGGGGTGCCTCGGCTGGGGTGGAGCTCCGGGACCGGCCACCGCCCCGCCGCCGCCGCGGCCTGCGCGCTGCCCTCGGCCTCCGGCGGGCGGCCGCAGCCCTGCGGCGCTGCCGGCGGCCCGGGAGCGAGCCGGCCAGCCGCGGTTCACTGCTCCGCAGCGCGCTTATATCGGTGCCGAGGGAGAGCTGCTGCTGCCGCTCTGCCCTGTGGATACCTGATTTTCATAACGATAACGGGTAGCTTGCGCTCTTCAAAGCACTCGCGAGATGCTGATTTTGGGCGTTTCACAGATCCATCCTTTGCCTCCAGGGAAGATGGCAATTTATTTACTTTCTTAATAACTCTCAGTTGGGTGTTCGGCTGCTTTTGAATTTCCCAAGGAGACCATTTCTCGAGTTAGGCTTTTCAGCCTGCCCTGGGAGTATGCACCGCTCCCACGCAGTAGTAGGGCAGTGAAGAGCGAGATATGGGATGGGAGGAGAAAACCCCCGTTGCTGGCTTGAGGAATGCTAATAGAAAATGTCTTTCATGTCGTCCTTTTCAATGGAGGAAACTGAGAGCAGCAGGAAGTAATGGTGAAATCAGGCAGTGCTTTATTTATTCAAATGCTGGCTACCTTGATAAATACATAATTACAGTCTTAAAATGTTCCATTTAATAGAGCACTTATTTTTAAGTATGCCCCTTCCCGACAAAGCAGTGACTTCGTGGTTTACATTGTGTCAGTGACGTGCCAGCACTGCATCCTGCTGTTCTCTAGGCAATTCCTGGAGGTGGGCTGATCTTTCGGGGCAGAGTTAGCGGGCACAGGCAGATCCCGTGGCTTTGCTCAGGGGGCAGGATGGGCCCTTGGGAGTAGGCTCCCATGGTGTCCACATCCTGAAAAGCACCGGGAAGAGCAGGGCCGCTGCTTTTGGGAGGGGCGGCCTGCTGGCGTGAGTGTTGGCAGTGTTTGCAGGGCTGGGGCTTCACTGGGGATGGCTGCTGACCCCGGTTGTGCAAGCAGGGCTGCGAGGAACTCGTGGGCTCTTGGAGACGGTTGTTTCCGGGGAGGGGAAGAAGCTAGTAGAGCAAAAAACCCACGTTTTTTGCAGACTCTGTTAAGTAAACACGTGGTGTCTTCTGAATATATAAAAACAGCGCTGCAGAGTGAGGTGACTGTGGCACTTGTAGCTGTTCAAAAAACAGCTCATACCGTGAATTTCTCCTAGATAATTCTTTTTTTTGTCTTGTATGAGTTTTGCATCTATTCGCCTGTGTGTTTGGTAAAATGACTGTGCTTGCCTGTGGATTTACTGCTGCCTAGGTGAGTTCTCTGGATAAATAAGGCAGAAAGCAGCAGTTTCATCCCTAAAGACTAAAAATAATATTTGAAAGGTGTTTGGTACCTTGTTTCTGTGTTTATCCCTGCAATGAGTAGAGGCAACTGGCTTTGCATTTCAGAGACCTGCTTGTACAACCAGCCCAGAGCACTCATCTGGCTTTGAGAGATGGCTGTGTGCAGCAAGTGTGTTTTGGGGCTAGTCCTACTGTGAAGACCAGATATGTGATGAGATGGCTGGCTGGCTCATCAGCAGTACTATGCCCCTACTTCATCGTTGCATGCCTCTTGATGTAGAGGCACTGGATGCCCTTGTTCAGTGACTCCTGTTTCAGGATGGAGCTCTGGTTAGTAAATGAATGTACAACTGGGAAGTGGAGTGGGGGATCGCCCAAGCAGACCTAAGCTGGGCTCGTATTTGCAGGCCTGGGCTTGCAGTGAGCATCACTACTTGATTGCTCCCTGCTCACAATAAAACCAAAGGGCGGAAAATGGCTTGCTGATCGGAGAGGATTAATACATGCACTCTGCTTTCTGCTGAGCCATCTGGCTAGTGCTCATCTTTGGATGTCCAGGGTAGAAGGGGCAATGATATTCCTAGATTGCACCTTTGTGCTGAAGCAGAGCCAAAAAAAAGGACAACTGCATTCTGTGGTGGTCAATATTTACAAAAGGTGTTTATGATCTTGGTGGGTTTCTAAAACCAAAAATAGAGTGAAACAGCTCAATCTCTTTTTTTTTTCTTCTTCTTCTTTTTCCTAGCAGCTGTTCAAGTGTAAATAGTGCTGAAGTCTTGGGTCAGTATTGTCTCTTTTTAAGATAAGATGAGCCTGAAAAATACTTCAGCATTTGCTTGAGGTGGATAAGAGGGAGATTGTGCAGCTGGTCATGGCGCTGTAACTCCACCAAGCAAGCTCCAGTGGTGAGCCTACCTTTTGCACAATGCCTTTTGCTGAGGAGCTGGTGAGAGTTAGCAAAATTTTTTTATAGTGGAAGCTAGGCTGTGATGAGTGGTGAAGGAAATGAGTCCCTATGCTGTTATTCTTGCTCCAGAGATGCTCCTTGTTATAAGGCTGAAAGTGTGTGTCGAAGTGCTGCTGATGTATATGTTCTGCCAGGGGGCTGGTAACGCTGTCTATGTGCTAAAGATAAGCTGAGAGAGAGATCCCCTAATGGGAAATAGTGATCGTTAATGATTTGAAAGGGAAAATGGATGTGTGTGTTCCTAATACCCAGTGGCTCAGAATCTGAGTTCATGGAATTTCATAGGTCTGCTGCTCTCCCGAAGTGTCACTGTGCTGCCAAGATCCTGAGCTGTGCCCAGTGTCTCTGCTGCCTGGATTTTTTTTTTTCCCCCTTTCTTTTCCCCAGTCTGAAGAAGCCCTGCTTTGAGGATGGCTCTTGCTCTGCCAGCCTTATGTGAGCTGGGCCTTTGTCAGCCCCAGAGCAGAGGCAGTAAGAGGGCCTTCTTCGGGACAGTTGTCCGCCTCGGAGCAGGCAGCTGCAGCCCGGGGAGAGCCAAGGCCTTGTATGAGCTCGAGTTAACGTTTTTCAGCAAACACCGTGGCTTTTGTGTGCTCAGGCTGTGGGCCGGGCCGAGGTCTCAACTGATGCGCTGACAAATCAAAGTGCCTCATTCGTGTTGCGGCAGGCTCAGCGAGCTGCATGCCTGCTGCTGGCGGGCTGTAGAGCCTCGCGGCCCTTCCCCAGGATCAAATGCAGCCGCTCTGCATCTTGTAAGCACCCCAGGGAGGCTTTGACATAAGGACAAAAATAGCTTCCCCCCACCCCCAAGGTAGAAGGGGTTGCCTGTTGGGCTTGGGTTTCAGTTCGGCAGTTCTCTGACTTCCTGCTCGCTTTCGCTGGGCTTTGTGAGTTGTGGCTCTCAGGATTTCTGTGGCTTAGTCCACCAGACCATAAACTACCAAGCCAACCTCCTGGCAGCTTTTTCAATCAGACGTGCTCTGTTCCAGTAAGTTTCCTCCTCTGAGGATGAACTTCACAGCTGCACTCCCCCATCTCCAAAATAGCCTGCCGCACAAAGGGAAGAAGCCTTTTTCTAACCGTGGCAGGCTTTTGTAGGCCACTCTGAACAATCTGGGAGATCTCTCCTCCCTTTGGAGCAATGTGTGTGCTCCAAAAAGCATACAGAGTTTCCCTTCCTGTGCTCAGAGCTGCTGGAGTGGCTCTGAGCTGCTTTGCAAAGTGGGTTGGAAGTGCCTGGGGTCCCTGAAGGTGCCATGTGCTGGCCTCACTGCATATGAGCCAGCTGCGTGGTTTGGGCTTGCGGTCTGGTTTGAACAGCTGTTCTCCCAGAGCCTGTCTCTCTCTTTGATTGGCGTGCAGCTTTCCCAATGGGGACAGTGCCTTTTGTCTGGGGTGTGCACAATTTTCATTTGGACGGGTGCTTGGCTGCGGCAGGAGGAGACAGGGAGGGGATCAGCTCTCCTCGTGGCTCCTTCATCACACTTGAGGAACTTCTCATGGGCCCAGAAGTTCCCAAGGTCCCCATGGCCAAGGACTCTGTTTGTAGAAATGTGGAAGGTTGATTTCATTTGCCAGAGAAATTAAAGGCAGCTTTTTTAAGGCCCTGTGACTGAGCATTTATAGAAAGCATAGGTTCTTGATGGTCTGTCTCAGCTCAAGGCTTGGCTTGCAGAAGCACGTGGGACCTCATCTCCCAGCCAGGAGTGCATGGGGTGGAGCAGAGCAGCGGAATTAGCACTTTGGGAGTGCAGTAGTAATTGCTCCACCTGTAATAAAAGCAGAGAGAAAAACTGAAGCCGCCAGGGTCCCTGAATTCAGCAGTTCATCGGGGCTCATTTCTGTGGTGGTACCAGTGGAGTAACATGCCAGATTTTGCTAGGTTTTATTGCGAAGATAATGTAATTCTTTGGTACATGTGCCCAGCAGGAAAATAACAGTATTACTGAGAGGGACTTTTAAGTAAAGAGCCTTTTAGCAGCCCAGAGAGACTGTTAGCACAGCTGAACAAGGCAGTGTGTGAGCAGTGAGCATCAATCCCTGGCGTGATTGCCCTTAAGAGCACATGCTCCTGTTGAGTTGGTGCCGGGGTAGCTGCGCTGACACCCATGTCAGGCAGGAGATGCTCTGCTGAGGAGCCATCCACGGGCATGATGCAGGAGGGACCTCGACATGAACGAAGGGGCCACAGCGAGTCTCAGTGTCTGACGGCTACGGCCACAGGATGAGATGCAGCCTGCCGGGCTGCGGCGGTGGTGGGAGGGCAGGGCTGTGCTGGCTGGCGGCACAGCTCACTTAGATCAGCTCAACCCAACTGTGAACCCACACCCGATGTTTCAGAGAGGATTTTTTTCCATTGCAAAGCTGTCTTGGGTCAGTCACGTGTCTCCGTGTATAGCTGTAAGCCAACTTCCGCATTTCCTTCGTTGTGGCTATTGAGCAGGAGAAGGAAAAAACACGACTTTTATTGCCCCATATCATGGGGGCAAATAACATCTCCATCAGTTGCTCGGGACCACAGAAGTGGAGTCGCCACAGCAGAACAGATTAGTGCAGCATATCTGTCTCCTGCTTGTAAAAACAAATCTCTGCCTTGCCTCTGCTGTCGTCTAATGGTAGCAGAGATTATTCTGTGCTGTTTGTTCTGCATCGCTGGCGCTAGTTTTGGCAAATAAACTGCGTGCTTGACGGTTTTAACCTCTGCTCCCCCTTTGATGGGGGCAGCATGGCATTTGCTGCCATGGGGTGTATTTCTCCAGGTGCTGGGTGCAAGGCGGTGTGCTGGGAGGGGGGCTGGAGCTGGCAAGGGAGGGCACGTGCCAGGGTGTGAGAAAGGTGTGAATGAGCAGGCCCTGATGGGGATGGTGGCTAAGCAAAGCTGATCCCTGGCACTTTCCCGCAGCCCTGCCTCCCAGACTGGCTCTCCTGCCTTTCAGTGGGGTGCTGAAGGCCGCCTGCCCAGACCCAGCTCCCCTTCCCAGTCTCGGTTTCATGTGCCAGCCTGCCCATGGATTTCACACTAATGTGTGGAAAATCTTCCACACCTGGTGTATCCACTTGACACAACAACTGCTTTCCAGGGTCTGCAGGCAGCTTCTGGTGCTGCATCCTACTGCTCAGCATCACCAAGGTGAAATCAAGCAGGGCTTGAGCTTTAGCTGTTTCTGTTCAGCATCAGGCAGAACTGAAAGTAATGATCCTGCCAAATCCATGTAGCTGCTGAAGGTTATGACTGATATCCAGGGCTGGTTCTCACAACTCACAGGTGGGGTAAGAAGAGGCTCCTTTTTGCAGCAGCTGGGATCCTGCCTGGTGTTGAAGAAATGGCCCACTCCTGTCCAGCTGCTCTGAGGGAGTGGAGCTGGTGTTATGAACCCTGCCTGGGTTTGCTGCTGTTGACAGGCTATTTTCTCCCTTTTGAGGTTTTTGTTTGTTTTATTTTTTTTTTCCTCAGGTATTTTTTAACTTGGTGAAGCAGACTAGTCTAGACCCAGTGGCTTGTCACTGAGGGTGGGGTTTGCAGACAGCAGAAGAGAAACAGTTTGGAGAAGAAGAACAAAAAGAAAAGTCCAAATGCATTTGTGAGCCTACAGTAATTGCCAGGGAAAACATAGTCTCTGGTACTGCTACAACCTACTCTGGTAGATTTTATTGGCAAACAGGTGGTAACCCATGTTTAAAGCCTCTAATTCATCATCTTCCTACTTTGGATTAAAAAGAAAAAGGAGGGGGGGGGGTCTTGATTGTCAGCCCCCCATCATCATCCTTGGTTATAATACAGAGATGATTTCTGGAAGTGTTTGAGGCTGCTGCAAAGAGCCTCTCTAGATACTGCCATTAAACCCAATCCCTCTGGGTCCCCGGTGACGCAGCACCACTCCCTGTTCTCCTCCAGATCATTGCAAATGAATAAAGCTTGGGACTGTGAACACAAGGGTGGGAAAGGGGCTCTCGCTGCTCAGCTGGGAGGTGCTGTGTCCTGGCTGTTGTCTCCAAGGCCTAAACATGAAGTGCTCTTGAAGGAAAACAAACCAACAGCTAAATTTGAGGGCAGAAATGAGTTAACGGGTTAGTTTTGAACAGCGGTTGGGATTGGGTGTGCTGGGTTTTGGTGCTGTTGGCCTGAAGTTAGGTGCAAACACTTGGGCTGAGGGTGGCTCCAGACAGCGGCTCGCTCTCCCATCTTGTCATCAGGTTACCTTGCAGCAATGGCACAGACAGAGAGGCGTGCGGAGGGTCTGGATTAGAGACGCTGGGAGTGGGTTGTGTTGTGTTTTTGTTCGTATATCAGGGAGACAGCTGACCTTTCAAAACCCTCCCTCGCGCTTTTGCGAGCTGCCTGCTGGAAGGGAAGATGGCTACAGAGGCAGGGCTCGGCAGCTTTTTCTGGTTGCATAAAAATAGAGGAAGGGAGGGACCAGCTGCAACTTTCAGAGGCTTCATTTCCCGAGCGCACTTGATCGAGCTGCTGTTTGCGTGCATGCGAACAGTCTGTTTTGTAGCAGTTTGTCTCCTGCTTTTTTTTTTTTTTTCCTTGCCTTTTCTGCTCCCCTTCCATCAGCCGTGCTCTGCCTAATCCTCCTTCCACCTCCTGGTGCTCTGAGCCAGCCTTTCCCGGTTAAGTTGAAGGCACCCAAATCTGTTCTTAATTGGCCTGAAATCTCTGCTGCCTCAACTTGCTGAGTGATGTGAAGTAGTCGGACTTCTCCCTGCTCTAGGAGGACTGGTGTGCACCGAAGGCACCCCTTCCTCAGTCTGCCAAAACAGGGTTTGCCTGTGTGGGGGAGCACTTCTGCGTGACCTTTGAAGCCAGGTTTCTGGGGGAACTGTCTGGCTTTGCAGGGCGAGCAGGGCTGGTAGTGGCTGGCTTTGAGGCTGAGCTTCTCCCATGCCTGTACCGTTGCTCCAATTCTGGAGAGGAGGAGGGGAGGCTGCTCCATCTTATCCATGTATAAAGAAATAAGGCAGCCACTGAAAGGAGCATGTGGACTTGAGGCAGTGATTATCTGGGGTGTTGGACACAGCTAAAGGAACAATTGCCTTGACTGATCTTTTAACCTGGTGGCATTTCTTAAAATGGAGTCATGATGAGAGGGTGTTCTGGCTTCAGGATAGAGGTGGATTTGGGAACAGCGGAAAGGTTACCCAAGAAAAATTCTAGGCTTGCTAGGCCTAGGAGAAATCCCTCATCTGGAGTTCATGGTGAAATCATGGGCCTGTGATTCGGCTCCTGTGCTTATCTCGCTGAATCTGATAGCCTTGTTTAGGCTTGGAGGGGAGAAAGGAGCCAAGGGCTAGTACAGGATCTTGGATTCGAGCGCTGGCAAATAAAGAAAAGCAGCAGCCCTTAGATTAAAAAGGATTTGGTTGGGAAACTCAGTGTCCACATAAGTAACAATCTTAGGTGCATCCAGGTTTTCTCTGCTCAGAGATAAATGCTCAGGCTTTGCCTTGGAAAGGCAGCAGGCTCACTGTATCTTGCCAAAAGCTCAGGTGTGTTTACTGCAGATTATATATATATATATTTTTTTACTTCACAAAAGAAAGTCTCCTGTGAGCTGGAGCCTGCCTGGAGAGTTGTGCTGTCACTCTTACTGTATGCTGTTCTCTGTGGCTCGGCACGGCTCTGTGTTTGGCGGGGGCAATTTGCCACAGCAAAGATGCTCCCTTCAGCTCTGCGTTGGGTTTAAGGTGAAGTGGCTTGATATCACAGCCGAGGTGGCGCTGGTTAAAGCAGCAATCCCACCTCCGAAGAGCAATTCTAGAAAATCAGGCCAGGCGACTTGGGGAAAGCGTGTAGTGTGCTGCCGCTCCTTCTTCCCACAGCAGCTCAGGCCTGTGTGCCGGATGCTGCGGGGGGCGGCACGCAGTCCCAGGGCTTGAAACCGGGCTGGCCTACGCTATGGAGAGCAAAGGGGATGGAGGTGTGCTACAGCCTTCCCAGACACGTTTGCGTTTATAGGGCTCGTGTCCGTGCTGTCAGGAAGGTGAGAGGAGGAAGGCAACCGCAACTCTCCTTCCTTTTCGTCCCCGCCTTTGGTGTGGGTCTAGCCATGCTGGGTCGCTCTCTTGGATGTGCTCTGTATGCCTGGGTGAGCTGGTCTGTGCAAGAGGAGGATGCTTTGGGGACGGTGAAGCCCTTGTCACCCTGTTCTCGAGGGGCTGGGAAGTGGGCGTGTGCACCAGCGGCTCTGTCGTAAGCTTTAGGCCAGCGTTTCCTCTGTGTAGCCTCCGGGTTTCCTGCTCCGAGCCTGCCTTGGAGCTCTAGTTTCCGGTCTGGAGGCTGTCTGAATCATCAGACCTAAGTGGGGCTGACTAATCCTCTGCCCTGGCAAGCTGGAGCTGCCTCTTCTGACTGAAGCCCGTGTGCGTAAGGCACGTTTGCAAGGGGAGCACGGGGCACCATGCCAGGTGCCGGCCGTGTCCTGGCAGTGCAAAGCGGAGCCCTCCCTGGTTTTAGCCTCACCCGCTGTGAAGGCTGAGCATCGCTCCAAGCACAACCCATGTGGCTGCAGCTCGTCCTTAGGGGTGCCCATGATGGGGCAGGGGAGGGCAATCTGCCATAGTTGTGTAATGAAGCCTTTTTAAATGGCTTCTGCTTCCTGGGGAAAAATTGTGCCACTCTGAATCCTTGGGGGGGGGGGGCGAGGAGGAGCTGAAGGATCTGGCAAGGGCTCTGAAGGCTGTTCAGAGAAGAAGCCCTGCCTTGCAGTCCCTGGGGAAAGAGTCCCTGGGGAATCAGCTATCCCTGTTGGGATAGCTGATTGAGGATAATGTGCCATTAAGGGCAAAAGCCTAGGCAGCGGCAAACCTTTTTGAAATAGCAGTCAGGCCCCAGGGATGCTATGGCGCAGAGCAGCCTTCCCCGGAGAGCCCAAGGAGCAGTTTGATGGCTTTGCTGCTGGCTCAGAGTCCTCAGGGGCTGCCCCACTGGCCCCCCTACTCCCCCCTTGTCTGGTAGGGGTCAGTCCAGGAGAGGAGACTCAGCACAGTGGAAGAAAGATGTGTGTTTTTTTTTTCTCTTGATCCTCGAGGAAGGGACTCCTACCTTGCAAACAAACCTTAGCCTTTGGGCAGGAGGAGAAGGGGGGCTTGCAGCCGTCCTCAGCCATGGCTCAGTGGCACAGCGAAGGAGGATGAAGGTGGCAGAGGTCCAGGGAAGGGGCTTTGCTGCATGACTTGGTGCCTGCTGAATGCACTGGTCTGGGGCTCTCCTAGCTGCCTCCTGACCAAGCTGTGCTCCCACAGCACCCGAGTGTGCAGTCTGTGGCACAGGACCTTCCTTGGGCTGGTTTCCTTGGCTGCTTCCTGGCCTACAGGTCCTTCTTCAGCCACTTTGTGGATGCTCTTGTGTTTTGCCCCGAGTTCCCAAGCAGAGGGCAGGTGCCCTGCAGCTCTGCCTGCATTCTGACTTCAGCAGGGAGACACTGCACATGTCCTGTCCCCTCGTCATGAGAGCCTTGGAAACAGCTGGGAGGTCTGCAGAGGGGGCCACGGGCCCAAGCGTGCTGTGAAATCACTGCGCTGGACTTTGGTGCTCCTGCGCCCAGGTCCGTGCAGCTTCCCAGGCATGGATTGGCCTGCGAGAGCCCATCGTGAAGGCAGGCAATCAGCTTCCTGCTGTTGCTCTGGACCATTCAAGGCAGGAGAGGAGCGGGTTTTCCTCCTCCAGTGCATGTGACGGAGTGTGTGAACCAGCTTTGCTTTTTGTCCAGACTGGCTCCTGTTCAGCAGATGTGCCGCAGATGAAGCGGAGCTCATGCCTTACCTTCACGCTCTGAATGGCTCTGTTGGGCCTGTTTTCAGGCACTGACAATGCCCTGGAAAGCAGCTCCTTTTTCTCTGTGCTCAGAGCGCCTCTCCCCATCAGGCAGGCTGGTGGGTCCTGCATTGAGCAGATCCCTATGGCTCTGAGTATCCCTCCTACTCCTCTCTGTGGCTGCTCACGGGTGCCATGGAGCAGGCCAGGCTCTGCTCCAGCATGCCATGGCAGAGTTCAAGCCCACTGGCCTGACTGTGCCTGGGGTGAGCTGCCATGAGGCTCTCATAGGCCAAGTATTCAGGGCAGCCAGCAAGGCAGTGCGCTGAGCCATGCGCTGGGTACCTTGCTCTTGCTTTGATTGAGGGAAACTGTTTTGTCTCAGACAGGATAATGGTAAGCTCTTCTAATTTGCTCTTTCTGGCCCCTTTATTAGTGATAAAGTGCTGAGAAATCTAATAACAACTGAGGCACCTGCATCCACAAATCCCTGCAGCAGTTGGAGTTTTAATGGCTAACTGTAGAGGAGGATGGGGAGAGACATGGTGCAATTCACCAGCAGTTTGGTGACACTGGAGATGCAAATGGTTGGCAGGCTGCTTCTGCATCCCGATTTCCTCCTTCCCGCGGCTGCATTGCAATGCCTCCATGGGGCTTGGAGAGGGCTGGGAGCCTCTGCAGCCTCCCATGTTTGTTTGCCCAGGGGCCACAGCCTGGGTCCTGGGCTGGAGGTGCTCACAGGGGATTGCCTCACCTTCTCCTCCACCTGAAGGGGAGATATGGTGGTTAGCAAATTGGCGAGGACCTTGGTTAACTCTGCAGCTGCATCCCTTAGGCTGAGCCAGGCTCAGCTGGGATTAGCTGGATCACCTGAGTTTGCTTTGCTGGGTGATAGGGAAAGTGTTTAGTGGCTCAGCTGGGTGCTGATGCTGTCCCTTGCTTGGGGCCCTGAAGGGCCTGCACCCCCAAGGGGTGCCTGGGATGGTGCCTGCTCTGCAGAGGTCCTGGTGCCACATCTGTCACGGGAAGCCACAGGCTGAAAGTGCCCTTTGAATGCCCATGTGGCCATCTAGGAGCATGGGGCAGCGTGGTGGGTGGGCATTTTGCAGACAGCCATGAGCACTCTCTGCCCACACTTGCAGCCCATGAGTGTAGCGGGTGTCTCTCCTGCGCAGGGAAGACAGCTCCACTGAAACGGCTTACCCGCTTGGGCTGAGCACTGGCTGCAGCGGGCTGGGTCAGAGTGTGGCCTCAGGTCTGCCTGGGGGTGGCTGGAGGCAGCCGATGATAGAAAGCAGTCTTTTCTTCCTGCTTTTGGACAGAGAGCCTCAGCCAAGAGGCGCCACGTTCCCCTGCAGCCATGTTCCCAGTTGCAGCCCTATGAGCGATGGCGGTGGCTGCCAGCAACGGATGTGTGGGCTGTGTCATCCCTCGGAGAAGGAAGGCTTTCTTCAGTGTGTGTTTTTGGGGCTGGAGGGCGGTTGGCTTGCAAGTGTAGCGACAGCTGGCTGGGGAGCTGTGCTGGAGCCAGGCTCAGCTGAGTCGCAGGTACCGAAGGCTGGGCTGCTCCAGGACATCTCCCGGTGTTCATTAGTGGGTCTGGAGTGCAGGGAGAACCGCTATGTCCCTGTTCCTGAGGCAGAGGGATGGATGACTTCATTCAGAAACTTCCTTTTCGAATGCCCGAGCCCAGAAATAGATGCTGACGATTCCGTGTCTGTCCAGGCAGGCGGGACAGCTCACCGCAGAATGAGTTTGAGTCCAGACTTCTCCAGCTGCAAATCTGTGCTCAAATGCAAGGCTCCTCCTGAGTGCATTTGGTGTCTGGTGCTGGGCACAGCCAGGCAGCCTGGCTGCATGTTTCCGGGGGCTTGTGCCCACCCTGCAGCCTTCATGGCAGTGGGGACTGCTCCTTGGCAGTGTTTGTGCCAGGAGGCAAGGACAGGCACGGAGATGGCCAGCAGGAATGGAGGGAGAAAGCAGAGGGTTACTATTCCTGGTAACAAAGAGGCAGAAATGAAGCAGAAGTTCCTTGTTTCCTGGAAAAAGGCACAAGAATAGTTTTGTCAGCTCGTAAACACCTGTATCTCTTGTCAGCACTGAGTGGGAAAGTCTGTGTGTGTGTTTTTGTAGCATTCCTCACACAAATGTAGTCCCCAGCTCAAAACCCTCCTCCCCCTCTTTCCCCCAAAGGATGCATCTATGCATGTTTCTTTTTTCTTTTGTTTTTCTTTTTTAATGGCACTGCTTTTTGTCAGCTTAAGTCAGAAAGTTGTGGGATGAGTCATGTGTCCATCAGCTGCCTTGGAAGTGGACAGAATGGTTGGGGATAATGCCACTTCAGCCTAGGCCACGAGTGCTGGGGGCTGAGGTTGGGGGGAACTGGACGCCATCTTCAAAGCTGGCAGCAAACACAGCGGAGCCGTTCTGCCACGCAGGATGTGCTTGAGGAGGTGGTGATGTTTCAAAGTACTGTTTTAACTTGCCCTCCAGTCTCTGATTCCTGGGGCTGATTCTGCACTCAAGGGCTGGCCCGTGGGAAATAGGTTTCTCCTGCAGTAGTGTGGTTTGGAGTGCTGCATCCTGCTGCAAGGTTGACGATGCTGTCCCTTTGCTCGCGCTGAAGCTGTTTTCCCCAAGGCAGTCTTCCCTGGGCAGAGGCAGATGCACTGGACTACCACCACCCCCAGCTCTGCAGCAGAGCACACGCAGCATAGGGCAGGGTGCAGCAAGTGTGGGTTTGGTCCTGGCCCAGCCTCTTTGTTCAGGTGAGCAAACCAAAGCAATGATGATGACTTACCTTCAACTTGGGTGTCAAAGCACCGATCTCTTCCCCAGACCACCCCAGCGCAGGTTTCTGGCACAGTCCTCCTCTTGCTGCCTTTGGGCCAGCCCCACACGCATGCTGGCAGCACAGCCCCCCCCCTTGCTGCTTTGCAGGCTGCTGCCAGCCAGGGTGCCTCTGGGCTTCCCATGGATGATGGGTGTGGAGAGATGAGCAAAGCTGCTAGAAAGACCAGCTTGGCTCAGCAATTCTCTGAGCAGCAGCTCTAGCCACTGAATGGGTTGGGTTTTTTGTTTTCCTACCTGTAGCTGATGGTCCTCCTTTGGTGGTGGGGTGGTTTTCCCTCCCTTCTCTCTGGTTGCAGAACTAGCTGCAGCCAAGCCCTGTTGCAGGTGAAGGCAATGTTAGCTGGGCCTGGGCAGATGTAGAGGGTCGCTGGATCCTTTGGGCTCTTTTGAGAGCCCAGTACTCAGAAAGGAGACTGGTAAGGTTAGGTTGGCTCACATTCATGCCAGGTATATGGCACGTGCTGCACTTGGCAGTGACTCTGGGCTGAAATGAGCTGCTGTGCTCAACACAGTTACCTAGGCAAAGCTTGCCAGCTACCCAGCTCTGTCCTATGCATTGGGCCTGTCGCTGGCAACGAGGCTGAGCAGGCCAGGAGTTTCCTTCGCTCTCCCGCATGTGGCCCAAGCAGCCATTGCTTCCCATGAGGTGCGAGCATGCAGGGCTGAAGCTAGCTGCAGTGTTTAAGCTGTGAGCAGTGACACGCATGCAAGGGCCGTGTGCACCCTGGCCACGTGAGGATCTTGTGCGAGTAGCCTGAGAGCCCATACGGGCTGGGAGCAAGTCCCTCAAGTCCCATACAGCCCTCCTATGCTTAGGATGTGGGCTCCTTCTTGGTCTGCCCAGTCTGGGATCTTCATGCTTTGCAAGCACCCTGTGATCCTTGCTTTCTAATCCTTGACTTTTTGAACCTCATGGCTCCATTCCTGGCCACAGCAGTTGTATTTGTTCAGCGCTGTGCTATCTGCCCTATTTCCTTCCCCCTTGCCGTGTTTTGGGCGGGATCTGTTGTTCGGAGGGAGACTGTTCTCTTCCAGGTGTCACGGCTGCTTTATCTTGGTCCCAGGTGGAGGAGAGCAGCCTGTGCTACGATCCAAGGGTCAAGGTGAACCAGAGCTCCTCCAGCCCACCATCTTGCTCCCTAAAGGCCAGCCAGACCGAGGCTGAGCTCAGTGGCTCAGAGAGGCTGATGACATGCAGTACCCGAGGGTTGCTCTTTCTTACTGCTCTAGGGGCTTCTTCCCTCCGCTCCCTTTGCCTTGGGCAGGGTGGCTGCAGCTCCGAAACCACTGCTGTGCCAAGGGCCCCTTCCTGTATGCCAGCGTTACACAACACTGCACAGAGCCCAGGCACATGGGAGGGCTGGGAGGCCGTGCGCCACTCGCCTTCCTTCTCCCCGAGACCCGCACAGTGTCCGGCTCCCAGCCTCACGCTCCAGCTCAGCAAATGGGCTGATGCAATGTTGGGAAAACCCTGCCTGCTACTTCCAGACCTTTTCCGGTTTGGCCAGGAGCTGTGTCACTTGTGCCATCCCTGTAGCAAGCCCCTGTGCCGTCTGAAGGAGTCTCAGCTGGAGTCCCAGCTCCAGAAGCAACATAAAATAGCACTGTAGCTTTGTTCCTGAAAGCCTGTCTGCATACAGAGAGGCAGCCTGGCTGTGGTCTTTATTTTAGTGGTAGTCTGAAATCAGGAAGCCAAGGTTGCTGTGTTCAGTATAACCCACCAACCGTCTGCAGTGCTAGTCACTCCAGTAACAAACCTGCTTGCTTGTGAATGGGAAGGAGCGACGCAGATGGGTGTATTTTGGTACCACCTTGTCTTGTATGTGATGCCCAGCTTAAACTGCGGTGGGTGTGTTGGAGCAGAGAGCAGGGCCCCGTTGTTTTGTAGTAAATGGACAAATGAGTGGAAAGGAGGTCCACTTCTGAGCTGTGAGATCCTGCAGGATGCAAGGTGGTGGGTAAAAATGAACCCCGGAGGCTGGGATGCATCGGGGAATGGAGTAGCCGACTGGCATAGTTTGGAGTTTGCTGGGCAGGAGCTTTAAAAGCTGCCCCAACTTTCAGGTCTTCCTGTGTGACATCTGCTCAGCCCTGGCAAAGCAGTTCTGGGGTTGAAGCAGGGCGGGGTCTCCTGCAGAGTCCTGTCCTGGGATGTCCCAGGAGCATGAGGGGCAGGGAGAGAGCATGACAGCAGGTTTATTGCTCTCACTGCTGTAAAAGACACTGGTACGCTCTTTAAATCACTGTGCTGTGACTCGAATATCAGCTTCGGAGCTCGAATCCCCTGGGGATGGGGGCGGAGGGCTACGCTAAGGTGGATGGGGAGGCTTGCAAGCGCTGTGGCTGTAAGCCAACACCCTCGCGAGTCCCAATGCCTGGCAGAGGTTGGCTGCAGGCCGGGGAGGATGTGATGCAGCATGTTTTTACATTGCCTCTGCTCAGCTTCGAGAGCAAAGAGGCTTCTGGAGGCTGCAGCTGCTGGAAGCAGAAAGGAGAAGCTTTCCGGCTTGTGCGAGCTCTTTCGCAGACAGTTGCACAAGCTGCTGCTGCGCTTGCTGTCATCGGCTTTGGGCTCCCCTGGAGGAAAGGGGCCTGGTGTCGGCCATGAGATCGGCTGCTTTTTGTCGTGTGTCGCTTCGGCGTGCCACGCTTGGCAGCTAAAGCTAGTGGGGCAATTCACTGTGTGCTCCCTGCAGGGCCGTGGCCTGCTGCCCCCTCTGCCAGCCCCCCTGGGTCTGTTCCAGAGTTGGTTTTGGGGTGACGGGCCCAGGCACTGAGGCAGTCTGGATGCTGTCTCCAAAAGCAAAAGCTACTGGCACGTTGTTCTGTCACTCCGGTGCTGGCTTTGTGCTGGCCCCTGGCTGTCTCGCGCCATGCTCGGGGAGGTGGCACGGGGTGGGAGGGGAGTGGAGGGTGCTGCCGGAAGGCAACAGGAATGCTGCCGGAGGTTCATTCATCTCCTTTAGTGAATGCAAATAGTTCCCCACCCAGCACAAAAGGATTTGCAGTGGCGTGAGGGGGGGCAAAAAATCCCTTTCCCTTCAGCCAGGGAAGATTCCCTCTGTCTCAGCCGTAAAACTTGCCTTTGGAGGCTCCCAGGCTTCCCACGGCTCGGGGGGAATGCCAGTCAGCGTTGCCTAAGCTACCTCCCTCCAGCAGCTCTCCAAATGGAGGCCTGCGCCCTCCACAAGCCTCAGCTTACATTGCCCTTAAGCTGTGTGCCTAGCGATGTTAAACCGGGCTGCTTGTATTTAATGGGAAACTTTTTTCCTCTGGGATTTGTCTCCAGGGAGTGGGGAAGCAGCGGCAGCCTGCAAAATGTGCTGCAACGTCCCAAAGATGGCACGTGCCAGGGGAGGTGCACAGCAAAGCCCCCAGGCCCAGTGAGGCTCCCGAAATCCTGCGCTGAGTGCCCACCTGCGCCTCGCTGGTCAGGTTTAATGACCAAGCATGGCCCTGGGACATGCCAAGAGCCCGTATCTGTCCCTCGTGCCCGTATCTGTCCCTCATGCCCAGCAAAATCGCACCCCGCACAAAGGTGGGCTTCATGAGCCCTGGCAAAGGCAAGCTCCGTGGGGCAGCCTGAGGGGCATTCCTCATCCACTTATCCTGCTGGCCCGGCAGAGCTATGCAAGGCATTTGCCTCCTGAGATTCAGCCACGGGGAAAATATGGACGAGAGGGAAATAAGCCCTTGCTAGTCAGTGTAAACAGAAAGGGGAGAAAAATAAAACCGTCCTTATTTTCAGGCAGGAAGGCAATGCTGAAGGAGCTTGGAGCTTTCTGAGGGAGGCACAGGTAGACGAGCAACACTCCCAGCCTCCGCAGCCCTTTTTGCCTCCTCTCTGCCTCCAAAAGCAGCAGCATTGGCAGGGCTTTAGGCCCGTGGTGTTTTGGGGGTTCAGGCAGAGGAAGCGGCAGGCCTTCCCCTGTGCCTGCAGCTCAAGCACGTCGGGCTGCAGCGTGCAAGGTGGTACGCTTCGGCTCTAATTTCCCTTCAGTCCCACGTGGAATTAAAATCAAATCCCAGCCGTGCGCTCCCCGTTATTCAGCGTGGCGTCCCCTGACGCACCTCTTAAAGCCTATTAAGCATATTGCAGGAAATCTGCTCTAGCAGCCAATTTGTCTGTGAAATGACTGCAGGGCTTCGTGGAGCAAAATGTGGTTTTAATGTGAGTTGGGGATAGCTGCCTTGTACAGGGGGGAAGAGGAACAAGGAATAATCAGAGTCAGAATAGGTGGGTTCGCTGGACGGTATTGGAAACCAGGCACGGCCCAGTGGGGACCCACTCCCCCTTGCGCAGCCATTTCAAACAGTATTTCTCAGGGCTTAGAGGGAACAACAGAGGAATAAGAAAATAACAACCCCTTACGCAACAGCCTTGAGTAAACATGAGCCTCGCTGAGCTGCCGGCCAGCTCGCCATGGTCCTCTAAAGCTGCCCAGTGCCAGCTGCGCCCAGGGAGGATGCGGGCTGTGGGGTGCTGTGGGGCAGCGTACCCTCCTGCTGCGCCAGAGGGTCGGGTCCTGGAGCGAGGAGACGGCTTTTCAGGCTGGGGATGTGAAGGGGGGCTGTGCCAGGGTGGTTGCAGGGTTCGGTGCTTTTGCTCTGTGGTTTGCTCGCGTAGACTTGGGCGCATGATGTCGAAGGCCTCGCAGCGCACCTGGGCCATGCTCGCTGTCCCCAGTGAGGCTGGGCTGGGAGAGGGAGGAACCTCTCTGGGGCTTTTTCGGCCTTCCAGGGAGTGCAGTAAAACGGCCAGGGATTTCTTAACTTTCCTATTGCGTTTTTGACTCGTTTTTCTCCCTCCTTTGCTCTAAATTTAGCCCGGTGCTAGCACATAGCTCTCCTCTTGCAGTGCCTGCGTGGCATGCTCAGGGTGAGCCTCCCATACACGGCGCGGCTGGCACGGAGTAGTCCTGGGGCAGGAAGGAGGGAGACCCACACCCTCCTGGCTCTCTGCGAGGCTGGTGGGACCGGTACCCTGGGATCCTGCCCTGAGGATGCACCCACCAGGGCGGGTGTGGTTGCAGGTGTTGCAGCTGCCTCCAATTGCGGCAGCTCAGGGAGCAGGGTCGGAGCCCACCCGGGAGCTAAGGCAGAGCTGGACCTGGCCTTGAGAGGGTGAGAGCAGTCGCTCCCTCCTTTGCAGAGCCATTGCTTGGCCAGGGAGCGACAAGGCTCTGCCTGGCTTTATCCAGCGAGCACTCGAGAAAACGCTTGGTAACTCGTACTTGCAGGGCCAGGCTATATTAATGAGCTGGGGCTGCACTCCTGGAAGGCTTGATTGCTGCTCTGAAGCAGAAGCTGGAGACCTCCCATTGCACTGACTCACCAGCGAGGGTGACAGTGCCTACCTGCTGGCCTGCGACTGGGGAGAGCGGGCTGCCAGGCTGGTGACTGACTTGTTTTGGGAAGGCTGGGTCCTCCTGGAGACCCACCAGCTCTGCACAGAAATCAGATGGCTGCTTGTGAAGGCGTCCTGTGTTGCTGTGGCTTTTTAAATGCAATTATTTTTAAAGTAATTTTCCATCTATTTTAGACAGAAAGGAAAATCTAGAGGGGAATCTCTTTCTCGAGTCTTCCCCCCGCCCAGTAACTATGCTTAATGCAGAGCTTTGAAAAACTCATTCGGCAGCTGGGACCCCTTCTGCGTGGAGGGAAGGGGGCTCCAAAGCCATTCATCTCCACAGAAACATGCAGGTTAGCTGAGGCAGGGACGGCAATCAGTAGCCTTTGTTTGGCAGCAAACCCAGCACACTGCTTTTCTTCCTCAGTCTGCTAGCTGGTGGTCCCTGGGCTTTTATGGCTGCTCAGGGTTTTCCTGCGGGGCAGGGCAAAGCTGCCATGCCACCACCCCATGTCCCCTTCCTGCGGGTGGTGCTGCCTTGGTTGCCCGAGCAGGTTTGCCTTCTCACCTTTTTATTTTGCAAATGGACCTGAATTGCTGGTGTGCCTCTTGAACTTTACTACTGAAGGTTTGGGGGGGGGGGGGCTGTTTCTGGGCTCCTATGGATGGAGATGCATCTGTTTAAGGTTTCCCTAAATACACACAGGGTAAAAATGTCAGTAAATCGATGCACAAAACAAATAGCTGCAGTTAGCCTGGCCAGCAAACGTTATTGGCAAAGCAATTAGGGGAAAGGATGTGCCCGTTACTCAAACCCAGTCTGTCCGGCAATTGTTGGCCCGTAGAGCAGAGCTGCTCAGGTGTGAGACCC
Source organism: Apteryx rowi (assembly GCF_003343035.1). Classification (NCBI taxonomy): domain Eukaryota; kingdom Metazoa; phylum Chordata; class Aves; order Apterygiformes; family Apterygidae; genus Apteryx; species Apteryx rowi. Next base: position 472,527 of record NW_020450933.1, on the reverse strand, counting down.
GCAGCTTCCCCCTGCTCCAACATTTCAACCTTTCTCCATGTAAGAAATGGCACTTGTTGCCACAGGAGTATTGAAGGCCTTGCAGGAAGCCAGGTGCCTGGGAGATGTCTCATCCCTTCTTCCATTCAGCTGAAGGGGCCCTGTCCCCTGATGCTGGGTATTGTCTTCAGATCTCTTGTCTTTTCAAGCATTTTGCATCCCAGCCTTGGGGGTTTTAAGCCACTTCAAAGACTTATTAGGTGTGAACTGATGTTTAAAAAAAAAAAAAATCCTACCAATACTCTTGTTGTGTGATGGAAATCTATCCACCATATGCCTTTGTTACCTGATTTTGAAGGTAACTCTGGTGTGTATGGGTCTCTTGAGAAAGGGTTGGGGTTTTTTTGTTTTTGTTTCTTTGGGTTTTTGTCACAGTTGCATTTTCAGTGCAGCAATATATGGTTCTGATTTGTTAGCAGATTAACTTCCAGTCTTCTTCCAGAGTCATTCATATCTTATTCCAAGAGGTAAGGAAACCCTGAATAGCTTAAAGTATACTTTAGTCATTTCTTTCCTCCATAAGCAGGAGCAGATGACTTTTAGAGTGTTTAATTTTGGCTCTTGGCTGGCAGGAGGACTCCAAAGAGCAAGGACATGGCTCACCTCTGATAGCCTGATGGGACTTTAAAGGCTTCTGGGGAGATTGATCCCCTTTGTCGCTCTATACAAATCCGGATTCTGGCCTCTATCACCCCGCACGCTGTAACCAGTGCCAAGAGCCAATAAACAGGAAATACATTTCAGCTTTTCAGCGCTTCACCTATGCTGGGATTTTCAAGGAGCACCCTGCAGGGAAAACATGGCTGTGCCATGCAGCAGGTGAGAAAATCCTCTCTTCTTGTCCGCCAGCAGCTATTGTCCCCTCCATTGGGGCACAGTCGGCTTGTTCTTTGCCCTGGTGTCTGGAGAGATGGGACAGTCTTCCCTCCTTTTGGAGCTCCTGAAGGCATTGTCTTTCCCTTTTGCAGCTTTGCCCTGCTGTCCCCACGATCCAGGTTCCTTTCTGCAAGACAAAGAGGTGTTTGCAAGAGGAGGACCCTCCGGACTTTTTGGTCACAGGAGTTGGAGGTGCAGCCCAATACCAGCTCAGAGAAATGGCCAGTTAGCCCAGTTAGCAGCCACGTGCAGTTTATGCCCTGCATACAAGTGTCTCCCCAAGATACAAGTGTCCTGGGACTTGTGTGGAGGCTCTTTTGGATACCCTACCCCCTGTTTCTTAGCAGATAGGCACGTCCCCATTTTTTCAGGGACAAACTAGTGACGCACTTAGCTGCTAATTAAGTAGTGAGATAAGGTCTTTGTTTGGAGCAAGTCTTGCCTGAGTCTTGCCTGCCGTTGGAAGTGTGGTCAGCTCTTTAAATAATGCGTTAAATGTCATGGCTGTACAAAAAGAAGCAGTAAAAGCTTAAATCGCAGCACCCGAAATATACTGGAACAAAATAATTTCTCTGACAAAGTGTTGTTAGAAGGTTAATCGGGCATTTTTGGAGTCGACATTTGCTTGCTTATTTTAAATTTTTAAAAATTATTTTTGAAAAAGCAAAACAACCCAAGAGAGAGCTTTTTTTCCTATTTTTGAAAGATGTTGATCTGGGAACGAAAACTGTCTTGTCCCAGTGGGTGGGAATGGCCGTGATCTTGGGTCAGACCTTGCTCTGGGCAAGGAAAGGGCGTGAGTCAGGGAAGTGCCTACAATGAAACGGCAGGCTGGAACAAAACTTTCTCCTTCCCTGGGAGATGCAAGTTTTGTACTAACTCAAGGTGTCCTCAGGCCCAGAGCACCCCAACCCTCATGTGTGTCCTGGGAAGGGATGGGAGGGAGGAAGGTGCTCCGCAGGGGAGCAAAGCCTCCCTTTCTGCAGACAGGGGCCCTCACACAGCCGCCTGTGCATACGGCTGTGTCGGAGAGAGCATCCCGCTGTGCGCGCCCGCCTCCCCACCACGCATGCCCGTCTGCTTCTACTCTCCCTTGGGGCCATCTCTGGACGTAGCTGAAGCACTGGTCTGCAATGCACCCGCCTACCAACTGTCCTTTGCCTGGGATTACGTGGCATGAGTTTGCTTGGTCCTCACGGCCTGGCATCAGGTCTCAGCCAGGCTGCCTCCTGCATTCATTTGCACATGGGAGCCTGAGTGGTTGCAACCCAGGGCTGCTTGGGGTGAACATAGGGCAGGCCGCAGCAAGGTTAACCGAGCTGCAGGATCAGCCACTCAAGTGCTTCTGGCTTTTAGCACTCTGTCTTCCCCCAATATTTTTTTGCACAGTTGTCATTAGGGTCTGAAGGGTAATGGAAGAAAAGCCACGTCAGCTTTTACATCAGAGGCTGCCCAGATGCTGCCTGAATAAGAAATCTCACACCTGTGGATGAGGAAGAATAGACGGGGACAGGAAGGTCCATGGAAGGTGTTTTGTTCAGCGGTTTGCTCTCCTCGCAGGCTTCTGTTTTGGTAGGAAATGGCTTTTTTGCCAGTGGATTGGAAGCCGCCCTGCCTCGGGAAATGCAGGCCCTTCCCGTGCTCTGCTGGCAGCCCGCCAGGAGATTGTTATGGGGCTGAATGGATGGCAGTGATTATTTTCCGGGGATTGGAGCAGCAGACTGGAAATTTTTCACGTTTTCTTGGGCTAGTCTGGGGAAAAGGAAGGGGGCCAGGAGGTGTCACAGCTGCAGGAGCAGGCGCTTGGGTAGGCTGGAAATGTCTCTCGTGTGGGCTGGGAGGAGAGGGACTCCCTTGGAGAGGCAAAGCCATCACCCTGGCAGCTCCCACTTCTCACTCTGGGTGTCCAGCTGGTGACCAAAATCATTTATGAACAATTTTATCCTGCTTCCCTCAGCTGCCACCTTCCCCTGCCCCTTGCCTGGTGGTCAAAAGCCAAAGTATTAGTGCAGGGCAGGAGCCATGGGCCCCTGCGACTGTCCAGTCTGGGAAGCTGGGGATGACTCAGCTCCCCGGGAATGCTGTGTCTTGTGGGCTCTGGGACTTCGAACCAGCCCGTTTCCCAGGCCAGCGTAGGGCCACAGCCTCCGGGAATGTTTGCAGGGGGCTGGAGCAGATGTGTCGGAGCAAGCTGCTTTTTGCTGAGTCCGGACCTGGGGCCACAGGAGCTCCTGGCTGTGTGGGGTGTGCTGCTAGCGGGGTGCAAATGGGGAGCTCGGGAAGGTGGCAGCTTCCTGGGGCCCCATCGGGTGTGGTGGTGGGAGCATGCGGTTGGGCTTGGCACCTGGCTTCGAGCAGGATGTCTCACCTTGGTGCCGATGCCCATGGGAAAGCAGGGGCTGTTCGTCTGCTACTGTTTTGGCAGTGGTGTGGGCTGGGGATCTGGCCCTCTGGGCATATGGAGATCTGCAGCACCCTGAGCCCTGATCTGCTCTGCATGGAGCTGCATGTCAACTGCGCGCGTGGCAAAGCCATGGGAGCCTCGGAGAAAAGGGAGAACTGCCACTGGGAGGATGAAGGCAGATCTCGAGATAAATGTCAGCTCTAACAGTGCTTGCTCTTGCCCCTGGAACTGGCATGATGTTTGCCCCATGCCCTCCTGGCTGAGACCCGCATGTTCCTTATCTACATCCTCTGGTGCCTTCACTGTGCTCCAGCCTCCAGCCAGCCTCTCTCCCTGACAGAATTGGCCGAGCAGCTCTGCCCCTTGCCTCCCTCCTTGGCTGTGGTGCTTTTGCCAGCTGTGCACATCGCACGGGGCTGCTGGCTGCAAAGAGGCAGGTGTCGGAGGCGGTCGGCTGCCCTAAACCTCTCGATGTTTCAGCACATGTGCAGTGAAGGCTGCTGCAGTGGGGAGCAGTTTGGCAAGGTGGTTGGCTGGGTCCTGGAGCCTGCGCATGACTCGGACCTTTATCTCCACCGTGCCTTTAGTTAGCAGATAAGCCTGTCTTATCACCCCATTATGCTCCTGTGCCCTACGGAAGTAAAATACTGATTCCCGTTTCTCCCAGCCATTTCAAGTCTCCAGGCTCGCAGGTCCTCCACCTTAGCTGAAAGAGTGCTGTAGAGATGGGGTCTGCAGACCTACAGGCTCAGCAGCTTTTTTCAATCCAGCTGTCTGGGCAGTAGCCTCCCTAATGCCTCTCTAGCCCAGTGTGTCATTCCGACCGCCCTGCAGCATCATCTAGCCCAAGAGGCTGGAGCCATGTGAGGTCCATGCTGCTTTTGTTCACAGCCAAACATTGGTTTTGGGGAGGAGAGGCAGTACTTTGCTCTGGGGGCTGGTTTGGTACTGTGGACTGGTGCATCACCTCCTGCCAGGTGAGTTCTGGGCAGAAAACTAACCATGAATTCTGTCAACAGCTTGGCCCAGTCGCAAGGACAATTGCTTCTCTGCAGGCAGAGCAAGTGTTAAGCAGGAGTTATAACAGCTCAGCTGATGGGTGGCCCTTCTTGAAGGCTCCAGAAATAGACAACTGTTGATTAACCTTGCCCAAAGGTTATGCCAGAGCCTGCAACAGCTGGGGATCTGTTGCAGGCTCAACTGGGCACCTGCACTGGAGTGGTCGTACCTTGGCCTTGAGCTGCCTGCAGCCTGGGTGGGAGGTGGCCATGCTGCAGAGATGTTGCAGCATCCAGTGGCACATCAGGACCCTAATCTTTCAGATGGGGCAGGGATCAAAGCAGGCATGTTAATTTGGGACCCAAGTGCAGTCTTCTGCGCTTCTCTGTGGCTGGCTGTAGCTGCAAGAGCAATGTGGCAGTTGAGGTGGGTGCACCATGGGGTGCATTGGAGCCACTGCCTGCAGTGAACGTCTCCGTGCTTGTAGCCTGGCCTGCAGGGGGAAGCACCTGCCCCGTAGACGGATGGAAGAGGGGTGAGTGGCCGTGTTGCCCTGTCAGATCACAGAGCCCTCTGTAGCTGCTGGGTCTTTGGCAAGGCAGGGGCTGAGCCTGGTCCGCTGCCCATTGTCTACGTGGGTGCAGTCCTTGGAGCTAGCACTGGCGTGATGTTGCTCAGTATTTCCTCGCTGCTAGGTAAACAGCCTCGCATTTGGCTACCGGGGCTCTGGGGCTGGATTCACGGTGGCGCTAATCTATTTTGCATTCTCTGTGCTCATCTGCAAGATCTCTTCGTCATCCTGCCACAGTCCCGCTGTCCCTGTCAGCCTGGGGATATCATTGTAGGAAGAAGAGCGCAGCTTTCCAGGCAATTACCGGCAGTCTGCTCATTAGACAAATGAGGTGATTTGAGAGGGAAATCAAAGTGGGAGACGAACTGCAGACTGTGGCACAGCTTTTCTTCTGGGGGTTATCGCACAGGCCCTGATGGTCTGCTGTTGAAAGCATCATTCCTGGAGCAGGTGAGGAGCTGACAGCAGGGGCCTGGCCCTGCTAAGCTAGTGCAAAAGTAGCCTCTGCTGCTTGTGGTCCAAATGCCCAGTGTTTAAGAGCTGGATAGGAGACAAAGTGGGGAGAGAGTGTGCTGCAGTCCGCTTGAATTTGTCCAGCTTTTTATCTTGCTGTTGTTGTGACTGTATCAAGGACATTTGGTGGTGTTCCCCCTCATCCAAGCCTTGCGCCTCGGGGTTTCTGCTTCCTTGCAACTGCTGAGGGCAGGCCAGCCCCAAGCTCGCACTGGTCCAGGGCTCTGCACTTTTCCCCAGGCTGGAGCTGAGTTTGGGGTGGGTCTCCATGCTGTACCTGCTGCCAGAGTCTGTCTGGCCTCCCCCAGAGCTCATGCTGCTGAGCCAAAGCAAAACTTAGCAGAAGCTCTTCCCAGAGACTATCACGGGGCATGAAGGAGTGATTTATGATCTGCCCTGGGACGACTCCGTCTGCCAGTCCTTCATCCTGTGGCTGTGGTCTTGCAGCAGCCAAGGTGTTAGCTGTAGCTCGTCATGCATCTGGGTGAGGGAAAACCATCACTTGCTTCCCTCTCCTTTGAAGACAGATGCTTAACTTGACTAATCAGGCTGGGATTATGCTGTCAGGATTAATGAGGTACTAAAGTGCTTCTGTTAAATAAGGATTAAAAAAGAAGAAATACCTTGCCTGCAGCCAACATGACTTAATGTGTAGATTGAAAGCCATTTCAAGACAAGGCTTTGCGCCTGCTTTCCCCAAGCAGGCTTTGAACAATATGGGGTGCTCGATGTGGATTGGCTGGACTCACTGTGTGCGTGGCAGGCTCAATGTAGCTGTACTTGGGCATGTGGTTCCCCTTGCTGCCAAATGTCCTGGTCTCGTCCTGTCTATGGTTGAAGAGAGTGGGTTGACATCTTTGTGCATGGAGGCACAACTGTTATGCCATGAGCTATGGGGGAAATAACAAAACCTTGGGCCCAGAAGCTGCTACAATTTGGAAACCAGAGACCAAAGGGACGAATGGAGCCCTGGAATTGGCTCAGTGTGGGACGAGCTGGCTCAATGTGGGACAAGCTTCTGGGGGGGAATAAGCTGAGTTACCAAGGGACTTCCAAGCCCAAAATTGGAGCAAAAGCCTGTTATGTGGTGAGGACAATTGTAGAAGAGCAGTCTTACAGGATGAGAGGTGGGGTGGCCTCAGCTTGTGCTTCCCTTGAAGCAGCGGTTTTTGCTCATGGGCCCTGGGGCAGTGAAGGCAATGAGGACAAGTGAACCTCATGCCCGCCTAGCGGTGAGACTTCTTTAAGCTGCTTTCTCATCCATGGGTGCAAATGAGGAGTCCAGAGTTGGGGACCAATTATGTGTCCTGTTAATTGAGCCCTATATGGAGATAGGTAGAAGAGACCAAAGACATGCATTGATGAGAGCAGGCTGATTTTATAGTCCCCATCATGGTAATTACTGCTGTCTGCTGCAATGATAAGCAGATGTTTCTGTTTTTACAACTGCTGGTAGTGATCACCTTGAGCTGTTTGGATGTCAGTCCTGTGGAAACATCCCGCTGAAGGATTGTTGAGCGCCTGCTTGGAGTGTTAGGGTCTGATGTCTACTCCTACCTGGCTGGTGTCCTGCTAGCGAGACCGCTGTGTGTCTGCAAGTGCCTCTTGCATGGGAAGTTTTTGGAGGCTGAAAGCATCTTGTCCCTTCCCTGTTCTGTGATTTGAGCACTAGCCTCTAGCAAATGAGTGGACGTTAAACTGCAGCATGGTTTTTGCATACAGTGAGATGTAGGTGCTTTCCCTTCTCACCTCCTTCAACCGGGTTTAGGTGCAAGTCCAGAGGCAGGGAGGGGAAAAATGCTGAGGCCGGTTTCTCTGCTTGTGCCTGGAGCTGAGTCCACAGAGCCAGGCAGGGCCATGCTTCAGGGATGTTTGAACTACGAGATCTGCTGCCTGGCTGTTCCCCAGCATGTATGCTCAGAGCCCCTCACCTCGTGTACTTCAGTTTCGCCAAGTGTGGATGGTGAAGTTGTACTGGCCTGCTGCTGCGCCCAGCCACAAAGGGCTGACTCTCCTCTGTCCTCTGGAGGAGGGATGGCCTCTGGCTGGGGCTGGTGCTTGGGCTGGCCTTCCCTTCCTTCCCAGCCTGCCTCTGTTTGCCAGTGCCTGAGCTGGCTCATGGAGCTTGCGGTCCCCAAGTGCCAGCACCAACAGGGCTTTCTCGAGACCTTTCTCTGTGCAAGAGCTAGTTTCATAGTCTAGGGTCTCGGGCTTTTTTGATTTTGGTTGAATGCTCTGTCTATGGATGAGCTTTGTACTGAGCGCAGCTTGGTTTGTGGCCCTTAGCAGCCAGCCATGTTCCTGAAAGCAACGTACCCTGATTTACGAAGGGTTATTTTTTGCGCAATTCTGGTTCCCTGCACAAAGCCTTTTCTGAAGGAGACAGCCTTTAAAACCTGGGGGAGGCTCCGAGTGGAAAGAAAGAAATCTGATCCACGTTTCCAAACCAAATGCAATTTTATTTCCTTCGGGTCAAGCCTGTAAGATTCCAGCCAAATAGTATATTTTGGGCGAAATGAAAAACATGTGTCATCCAAGGAGTCCCATAACAGGAGAAAGATGCTACAGATGTTTACTGAGTCCTGCTGGAGGGCCTGCAGAGCGTTAGCGTACATCATATGGCCTCCTGCCTGGTGCAAGGGGGAGACCAGCAGGCAGATCCAATGGCACAGCCCTGTAGCTATTCTGAAGGCAAAGGTGCTAAACAGAGGTGCTCCAGCAATCATGAAGGAACCCGTATTTGTGCTGCCATGCTCTAAAGAGGTCATGGGAGCAGGGTGGCTCCCTGGCAACATACTGCCTGCTACTGGATGCTGGTGAACGTGGGGATCGCAGGAGGGAGCGGGGACTCTGATGAGGGTGGCCTTTCTAGGTGGATGTGGGACTCTCTGCAGTGGGTGAAACTGCTGGGATCCCTGGGTCAGCACCCATCTCCAGGACTTGTGGTAGAGGAGAAGGAGAAAGGGCTGGGGTGGCTCAGGTTTCATGGTGAGTCTGCAGGCCCAGTGAAGCCAAAGGGAAGTTTAAGCACAGAGAATGCGAAGAACCAACAGGAAGAGTTTATTACATTGAGTTGGAACCAGAGGCAGTCACAAGGGACCACAGGGAGGAAATAAATCATTCCCAAGGGTCCTTTCCCCAGCAGAGAGAGAGAGAGTTTTAATGCCCGAAGCTTGGGGCTGTGCCTGGGAAGAGAAGGCCAAAGACCTGGCCAGTAATTTTGAACGAAGCATTCCAGTGGTAGCTTGGGACTGGGCACTCGAGCTTGATTATGGCTAAATATCTTGTTCAAGGCAGGTAACTGTGCTACTTGGCGAGTTAACAGTGAAGCTTTCCCAGGAACAACAGGAGGTAGGACTGCTGTCATGTATTGCCCCATGAGATGGCAGTCATTTTGCTTACAAGGGAGCGCAAACCTGGCTCTCTAATTGCCAGCTTGATAAACCTGGGCTTGCTTTTTTGCTGCAGACAGGGTGGGAATACTAGACCCCTCCAGGGCATGGCTCTGCTCTGGGTGCACAAGTCTCCTTGGTGCTGGGTTGTGGGCAGGACGGAGACATGGAGGCAGCCTCTGTGCTGGTACTGCATAGATCTGTGCATCTCCCAAAGCATCAGATGCTGTGGGAAGAGCAGTGCATGGGTGATCCTTGCCAGAGCAGAGGGAGATGTTCAGAGGGTTTGAGCTTACCCATAAGAACAGCTGCTTTGGGCTCCTGGCATGGAGACTTGCTGCACAGGAATGGGCTGCCTTGTGCCCCAGGCAAATAAGAGCTGTTGCTCAACTCACAGTATTGAAAGGCTCTGCAAAGGCTGTGTTTCAGTAACGAAGGCCGAAGAGATCTGATTGCCACGTCAGGGCATGAGCACCAGGGAGTGAGTTAATGTGGGCACCAAAACGGGAGTTGTTGGCTGGAAATGAGAAGCCATCCTGCCAGCTCCTATGAAGGCCAGGGGATGTGACCCTTGCTGCTAGCACACGTCTTTGAGGGACAGCAGAGACTCTTGGCCCATGCTTGACAGTGCAGCAAGCTCAGCTCTCCCACAAGCTGCCATTAGACTTGAAAGCTAGGAAGGAAGGAGGCAGAAGAGACTCTGTGTTCAAGGTGTTTGGTCCTGGAAACGGGCTGTAGGGCAAATCTTGATGTTTGTTTTCCAGGGACAGCAGGAAGGGCAGCAGGATTGCCTCCAAAGGATGAACGCTGAGCCACTGGATTTTGCTTTCCAGCCCAAATTGGCCTTGGTGGTTTGTTGAGCTCCTTCCTAGCCAGTAACGTGCTGCAGTGCTGAGGATTGCATCTCCAGAGCCAGAAATACACATCTTCCCCAAGAGGATCTTTCTGCCCTCTGCCCATTTAATTCAGGTCTGGATTTCTTCCTGGCCCTCCTGGAGAAGGAGGGAAGGTAGGAACGAGTTTCCGTGCTCTGGTGTGAGGAAGGTAGAGCTCTTTTCAGTGAGGCTGTGGGAGCTGGCACAGCTGATGTCTTACATGAAGATGGGAGCTGACTTATTCCTTTGCTGGTGCTTGGAGCTGCAAGCGTAGTTGTACCCTTGCAAGAGTGGAGCTGCTGTGGGAAGGGGCAAGCAGCAATGGGGTCTCCCATGATCGATTTTGCTCTGTAGCCCTTCCAGCACCGTAGCAAACAGAGGAGAGATGCTAACTTGTGGGAGGGACAGGTCTTTGGCACTTAAAACTGCTGTGTGGAGGGTTTTTCCTGGAGCACAAAAGGGAAAAAAAAAAACTGTATGGAGCAACACACGTTCATGTGGCAAACTCAAGCAAATGAGACTCACAGGGGAAGCCACTAAGCATGACAGGACCCTGCAGGGGAAGTTTGCAAGGGAAATGGCCTGTCTCTGCAATTTGCTTAGAGTGCCCTCTTGCAGGTATAGGGCTGGCGGCTGCGTCCCTGAGGCTCAGCCCAAGTGGGAAATGTGGAGATGAAAGTCCGGCACAAAGTTGTTCCTCTTACAGCCTTCCCTTTTGGAAATGCCGTCACGCAAGAGGAAATGCCTTCTGCATCTGTGCACTTAAGGGAGAAAGATCAGGTAGAGCATGAGACTGGGGCTGAGTGCCTGGTGTCCTGTCCTGGAAACACTTGTAAGCAGGGTCCTAAATTGTCACGTGCCTCAGTTTCCCTGTCAGGGCACACAGCTGCTGCTGGACCCCTTTATGAAAGTGGAGTTCAGCTGTAGTCAAGGCATACAGTCCCTGAACACTAAGCCCTTGGCAGGGATGTAAGAAGAGGCTTTACCAGAAACTATATGGTAATATTTAATGAAAAAAACTGAAGGGATAAACTGACTCCTTGCCCCTGCCTCGCCTCAGTCCTGTGTCAGCTCTGAGCAGGAATTGCTAGCGTGGACCACAAATGTCGGCCCAGCGATTCTGGATGTGCATGCAGCAGGAATCTGTGGCTAATGAGATTCCACCCACCCCGGTGCTGAATGGGCATTGGTTTCTGCACTGCTTAATATTTGAATTTGGGCTCATACTTTGGTAGTGCAAAACTGCCACTCAGGCATTCTTTAGTGATTTTCTCTTTTGTTCCGCTGGCTGATGAATTTGATGGAGGACTGCCCTGGGCTGCAGCGGTTGGTCACAAGGCGGCTGTGGGAGCAGGGCTCCAAGCTGGGGATTTTAAGGCAGTTCAGGAGAGGTGATGCTGCTCAGCTTTGAGGTTTTGTGGCTTGACCTTGAGGCACCAGGAGGAGGAGAAGAGCGAGCTTGGGGTGGGGGGGGGTGGTGAGCTCTATAGTTTAACTGTTTCCACTCCCCATCAGCTCAATGAACTTTCTAGGAGTAATGTAGGACATGAACCAATGCATCCTATGCCAGCTTAGCTTGGTTTTGTGCTTTGATTTCATAAATCCCCTTCACACCCTTGTTTTAAGGACTGAATGTGTCAATGAGAGCGATTGGCAACCCGCTTGGGACTGAGGCTTTCAAGGCCAGGCAGTGAGGGTGTGCTGTACTGCCTTGGGGTCTGCGTGAGCATCCCAAAGCATTGCCCCACTGCTTCTGTGTTGCAGGCATCCCAAGGATGCCTGCGTGAGGCTGATTTCTTATGGGTGCTGAAAAGCCTCAGCCGGTCAAGGTGGTCTGTGTTGAGTACTGCCCAGTAGCTCTACCTGCTCTTCACTCCGGCTTTTCTGCTGTCTAGTTCTGACCTGGGATGGTCTGAAATGTTAGTTGTTGTCGTCTTGACTTTCTAGGCTCCATAACTGGCTGAGATGCTCGAAACGACCATCACTGAGGTTGGCGATGGCATGGGCAGTGTGGGAGCCCTGCATGGTCCTGAATGCCCCTCACTGCACAACTGGCTGGCATGATCCCATCTTCCTGGAGGGACTGTTCTGTTGTGCTGGGAGCCCTGTAGCTCCATGGCCATGCTCCAGACCGGAGCAGAACCTTTTTATTCAAGTCAGATGCTGCCTTTGGTTTCTGGGGAAACTGCCAAAGCTGAACACGAGTTTGGTCCTACACTAATCAGGGCATTGCCATGCCTCGGTTTGGGCATTTTGAGGTGTTTCAGAGTTGTGCGACTCCTTGAGAAACCCACCCATGGCTGTTCTCAACAGGTATTGCCTAGCAAAGAGGCAGCCCTGTGGTGCAGGGCTTCGTCTGGAGCCCAGTGAGGATGAAGTGCACTCTGAGGGGTGCAGGAGATCACAGCTAATATTCTGCCACTTGCCTGGCCTCTCGTGCAGGAGCTGTGTTGGTTATGGTGTTTTTGGTGGTGGTGGTGGTGGGGGGGGTTGTGTTGTTTGTTTGTTTACATTGAAAACTCATCTTGAGGTTGAGCAAAGATTCTCCTGCAGAGTGCATATAGTGGAAACTATGCTGTGCCCGGAGCAGAGAAGTCAGCTGTAGCAATAAATGTCGACAAATAGAGTCTTTATAGTCTTAATATAGTCCTAACCTCAGCAGACTCTAAATATTGGGTTTGACAGAGACTGGCTCCTCTCCCTTTGATGGCAGAGAGACGTAAAAACAGGAGTTGCAGCTGGGAGGAATTTCCTTGGCGAGCTGTGGCCTCGCAGGGCATGTTGCATCTCTGTTTGCTTTGGATCTAGCTTTGTGGCCAAGGTGGGCTTGGGTCTCCTAAACCCCAACTAACTTACCAAGCTTCAGTATCTCCTACCCTTTGGATGAGCAAATGGTGACTTGTTTGGGGACACCAGCAATCTGTGGATGACTACACGTACAAGAAGCCCGGCTCTTTAAAATATTAGAGGCCAAAGCAAACTGCAGGAGAGGCAACCTGCAATCTGCCAGATCCATCCTGGCTGTGCACCACCCACAAGCTTTTGCTGTGTCTTTGCAGGCAAGATGTCTCTTCAAGCCTGCTTTCCAAAGCAGCTGTAGGCTGAGTGATGCCCTTGGTGGTTTCTATGGGTTGGGGGTCTGTAAGAGTCTCACGGGCATTGCTCGGGTCAAGTTTGCGTGCCTGTCCCACAGGCATCGGCAGAAGGCGTTTGCTTGCTCCTTGCCCCTGGTCCTCTAACCCCCGTTTCCTGCCATTGCCTTGGTGTCTCCGCTGCCTTGCTCCCTGCTGGTGTTTCTCAGCTGAAATGACGGGCTCTGTTTTTGCAGGTTAATTTTAGCATAATCTTCATTTTTGAACTCCTCTGTAATCTCTCTTCCCCCCTCTGTGGCCTGAGATGGAGCAGCCCTGCCATTAGCTGCTTGGGGCCCTCTTTAAGGGCAGCTCCGAGCTCAGCTTAAACATGGGGTGTGAACCTGGCAGGGCTAACGCAGCACTGGGGCCTATCATTTGGCGCAGCTTGGGACACGGCTGTCTGCAGCGTGGTGTGTGGGAGCGGGCAGCGAAGCTGCAGGCGGTGGTGCCTCTGGGCTGGCGATGCTCAGTTGGTGTGCTCTGCTTCGAGTGAGCCAGGCACGAGCAGTGCCATTTCCCCGGGGGGCTTGAATGGGCGCAGCCAGACCTTTGAGCATCCTCTGCTGTGGTTTGAGTGATCAATGCTGCACGCAGAACCCTTACGGGTCCAGGGTTGCATTGAAGTGTGGCTTCCTGAGCAAACTCCTGCCCAGCTCCGGGTTTTTCCCTGCTGCAATGGATTGGTGCTGGTGGATCCTCGCGGCTGGAGCCGCTGAGAGCCCAGCCTGACGCCAGGACCTCGCTGTGAAGAGCCGCTGCTCTCCTGGGGCCCAGGAGAAGGCTTGCTGCCCTCTATGTGTCTCTGCGGCTGGGTGAGCTGAGCTTTGCACCCACCTCCCGTGTGACAATTTTCTCTCCCAAGTGCTCCTGCCAGAGGCTGGACCAGCCTTGTGAGAGCGGTGAGTGCTTATGCTGCACGGCATCACTAAAACCGCAGTCCCGACTCTTGGGGAGGCAAAGGCAGCAGTGGAAGGACCCCTCAGAGTGGGGAAACTGAGTCCTGGGGCAGAAGAGGAGGTGTGCAAACTTCCTTGCAGTTAGGGCTTTGTTCAAGGGGACCTGAGGTTTTGAATCAGGTTGTGAGTCCACCCCTGTTCTGCATTTTAGCATCCCCTGATAAAAACCTCCAGCCTGCATTTTGGTGTGCTGCAGAACTGCATGCCAGGGCCTTGTGGGATGCCAGCTGCTCCTCCGCTTTGTGCCTTGGCGTCTCACGGACCTCAGACAAGCTTTGCCCCCAGCCCTTTCTCCCCAGATCCCAACGGCCAGAGCGCCTGTGGGACCCAGCAAGGCCGCCTCTTCCCTGCATGCAGCGAGCACAAATGTTTATTCAGCACAACGGCAATGCCAAAGGAGCAAGGAGTCGAGGGGCTGGGCTTGGTGCTGTGCCCATCTCTGCTCTGCTTTCTGCTGAGCATTTAGTTGACGATGGGCCGGCAGAGCCGGATTGGCCTGTGTTGCTGAGGGCTTTGATTTGGGTTTTGGCTCCAGGCTGAGGGTCAGGAGCTCCTGCCCTGATGGGCATTTGGCACTGGGCAGGAACCACGCTGGTCCCTATGTGAAGATGGCTCATTGCATTGTGGGTCTGGTTGCGCCCCACTCATTCCAGGGGCCGTGGGAGTTTGCTGAGCCCAGGGCAGTGACTGTCCCAGTCTGTGGGCAGCAGGGACAGCAAGCTTGGAGAATCACCTTGCTTTTGGTCACAGCCTAACCCTGAAGCTTCCATGTTATGGGTGGAGGCCGTGCTCGGCAGCCCCTGGCACAGGGCTCTTTCCTCTCTTGTTGCCCCCCCCCCTTCATCCTTGGGGTTCATGCTGCAATTCCCAAAGCAGAGAGCAAGCAAATGAGGCAATTATCTGTGGCACTCCTTGCCTGGAGAGGGGACACTCTGTTCCTCCCAGTTCCCCTTTGAGCTTCCCTTTTTCGCAGCCGGATAAGCCAGGATGGTTTAACCCTTTCTGCTCTTCCAGCTCAGGGAGGGAGAAATCCCCAGGGCGTGAGGACTGCATGTTGCCTGGCCCAGGGATGATGTCTAAACACTTCCTGCAGCCAAGGCTTTCCCTGCCGCAGCTTCATGGGCTGAGGGAGATGTGTGGGGTTGTAGTTCCTATGGGGAAAGGAGTGATGGAGGGTGGGGAACATTACACATGAGAAAGGAAGGCTTTAGTCCAAGTTACTGGGCATGGGAGATCTGTCACAACTGTGAAGCCCTGGCACCCTGGATTTGGGCCTGGGAGCTCCTGTTTGGAGGTGGCCAGCCCGTAAGGAGTCTGTCCTGGAGGACAGACCATGGGCTTTGCTCTCCTCTTGTGCCCAAGCAGAGACTGTCTTCAGGCTGTGGCAGTCATTTGGACAGGGGGTGCATGTGTCCCCCTGCTGCAAAATGCACCACCAAACTTGTGGCTGTCTTTAGTGTCCACCCTCGAAGTCCTGAGCTCTAGGTCCCTTGGTTCTTCCCTCTGTCAGCCGAGGAAGTCTTTTGATCCCAGGGCACTGTCATGGAAAGGGGGCAAAAAGGGCTGGATGTCAGTGTGGGTCCCATGTGCCACATGGGATGCTTGGGGCCAGAGTACTTGCACCGCAATGGGGCTGAGCTGGGGGCAGACCGTCCAGAGCTCCCCGCCATAGCAGGGTTGACCGGGAGGTGGGGGCGCACGAGTGAAGCAGAAGAGCCATGCTGTCCCTCCCCAATGTGCTCCACAGCAGTAGGTGGCTGTGGTTTGGCCTGCAGGAGTTATGTCACTCATGTTTTGGCACGCAAGGAGCCTGCTCCTGCCTTGCTGACTCAGGAAGGGCGACTGCGATGTTTGCGTGGGGAAAGCTCTCTTCTTGCTCCCTCAAGGCAGCTTGCAGTGTCGATGCTGGGGCTGGGGGTCACAATGCCCAGATGGATGTGCTGCTGCAGATCTGCTTGGAGCTGCTCAAAAAAGGGCTGGCCAGAGCTGCTGGGACCCCTTCACAGGGAGTAAAAGTTTCAGTCCTCATCTGTTTGGATGCTAACAGCACCCACTGCCTTTCCCTGCAGTTGGTACCCAGTGGGGCTGGCAGCTCCCTCTGCAAGCTGTCTTGGTTTCTGGATTGCCCAGACCAGAAGTACTAGGGATCTCTGCTTGTGAATGTGGCTTTTGGGATTTGGGAGTCTTCCAAGCTGGAGGAAGAACCCAATACTGTGCCTGGACAGGGCTGCAGGTGGGCCAGGCTCATGAGAGAGAGTCGTTAGAGTGATGGCCACCGCAGTGCTGCATCTGCTCTAGCGAAGGGGCGTCTACCCTTGTGGGCTCTAACATTTTTCAAGTGCTTGCCATTTAAAAAGAAAACTGTGGGTGGCTTATACCACAGGGAGCAATTAAAGCCATTTGAAGGAGGTGGCAGTCTTGTTCCTGAATTTCCCGGTACACTCTGCTTCAGGCTCCCTTGTGCTGGTGCGTGCTGTCTCCTGCCTGTGGCTGATGGCGTGAGCACTTTTGTGTCTTTGTGGCTGCTGGCTTGAATGGTGGGCATGGCATGGTGCGGCTTGCGTTCACTCTCGCTGTGGCATCTGCAGGTGCTTCTCATGCCACAGCCAAGAAATCCTGATGCAGGTTTGGTCCAGGGAATCAGTTCCTGTGCTGTCGGTACCAGCTGTGGGGGAGCATGGGGATCTTGGCATGCTGGGGGAGAATAAAGGAGTGCCCGTTGCTAAGCCCTAATGAAATAGGATAAGCTGGATTCAAGGGCTTATTTTTCTAATTGCCGGCTCCAGCTGAGGGAGCCGCAAGCTGTGCAAAGGAGGCTGAGCCCTCTCCCCTATGCGGTGATGCTCTAATACAGCGTTTCGGGCAAGCTGTATCCATTGTTGCAACACAGATGGAAACCCCCGATAGCTGATGCTGCTTCTTCAAATCTCTCTTTCATCACTGCTCCTCAAAGCTGCTGTCAGACCCGTGTGCCCATCACTGAGCAGATGGACGTGGGCAAGGGCTGGAGCCCTCTCCCCTGGCAGAGGGGCCGCAGTGTCCGGAGTAAGAGACTTACGCTGTGGCCCTGAGCGGAGTTGCGACCTTAGTGTCGTTGTCTTTAGGAATTTGGCCTGGTGGCTGTCACTGGTAGCAGATGTTTGGGCACCAGGAGGCCGAGTTTAGTCCATATATTGTTTAGAAGCCAGCTCTGCCAATTATGAGATTGACCTAATTATACATCCTGCTTTATCCATCACAAATCCAGCTATCCCAGGCCAACACAGCTAGAATTGAGTTAGCCCCATAGTCAAGCTCTTCTTTTTGGCAAGAAGCAGCTGCCTAACCGCATCCTAGCCCTGGAGAGGCTGCAGCCCTTGCAGTAGTGATGCAGTGCGTCCGAGTGGTTCTCCTCCTGCTTATGGGCTCTCTGACATTGGGGTTGGCAGGTTACAAAGCACTGAAATTGGGTACATTGTGGCTAAGCCTGGCCTTTGCATGAGGCCTGAGTTGCCGGTCGATAGACGGGGCTAAGCTCTCCTGCATTGCTCCCCCAGGCAGGGGCAGATGGCCCTGTTCTGGCTCCCGCAGCTGTTCGGCTGCTGTGTGGGAATGCTAATCCCCATCAGCCAGTTTTGGCTGAAGCCAGGGCTGGGAGTTGTTACAGCTGTGGCACTTTGAGGCCAAGCAGCCGTGGCCACAGGGAAACTGTTAGCCGTTGACTCATGTCTGTGAGTGTGGGGCACAGGCTGGTGGAAGGGCTTTGCTTCCTGAGCCCATAACATGCTGTGCACCACGCATCCCTCCCAGTCCTGTGCTGCCGTGTTCCTGCAGGGATGGCTCGCCATGCATTGTGCTTTCCTCTTCCCCCTCTCCCAGGGACATTCTCCGTCCGGTGGTGTGGTCCCGCAAACGGTGCAAGGCACAGTGTTGCTTGCCATGCTGCAGCAAGCCATCAGTGTGGGAAGAGCTGGTTTTAAAGCAGCCCTTCTGTTTTCCAGGTGTGAGGATGGGCGTGTGGGGAGCACACTCTGCTTCTCTGCCGCTTGCTGACCTGTGCGGCGACATGAGAGCCGTTTCCTTTGATCCCTGGTGGGCTGTGCGCGCCAGTTGCCCTGAGTCTGGGCTCGGCTGGCTTGCATTAAAAGGCTGCTTTCTCAAAGGAAACTTCCTGGCTCACTGCCCTGCTTGGGATGGAGCAGGTATCCTGTTACCCCTCCTCTCAGGAGCTCTTGCAAGATCATCCAAAAGCTTGCTTTTTTCTGTGTATTTCTTTGCTCTGACATTCCTTGCTGGTCATATAGGAACTAGGAAGGCCTTATCCTAGCCCTGGCAGGGGAAGGCAGGCCGGCTCTGCTCTGTCTCACTCAAGCAGAGGCCCAGGGCTGGCGGCAGGGAAGCCAGGGATAAGTTGCTGCAGTGCAGGCACCCGTGCTGAGCTGGTGTCAGTCTGTAGCATCTGCTCCAGGCTGGCTGGCAGATGCTGAAATTACACCTCCTTTCAGGCAGGAGCAAATGGTTTTGTGTAAAAATGTTGCCACTCTGCTGGTTGAACTGTTCCCAAATGTGTAGCTAGCCCCAATCGTCTTGAGATGGCCTCCTTTTGGTCTCTGTCCCCCTGAGTTTTGGCACCAGCTGTGGACAGGGCCAGTGCCCAGCAGAGAAGCTCCTTGTCCACCCAAGGCATGCCCTGTTTCAGAGGGGATCCCCACCCCATTCTCTCACCTGCTGTTTTGGGAAGTCCATGGGTTTTCACCTTTCAGACACAGGCACAGACCAGGATTAAAAACAAAGCCGTTGCTCTGAGCAAAGGAAACCCCTTGTAAAGCAGGCTGTGGCTTTGCCTTGGTGACAACAGAGCATTTCTGTGCCAGTTGTTGTGCCGGCCCTCTCTGGAGGGTCCCCCAGCCCTCTTGCCATGAATGATGGTGATGTAGTTGGTTTGAGCTGGTGGAGATGCATGCTTCTGGAAATAAAACACCATAAGTGGCTGGAGAAGAGGGAAGACCTGCCTGGATTTCCTCCCAGTGCTAGGGAAGTAGGAACAGTGAATGGAAATGCATCCCAGCTCCATGCCCTGGGCTCCTGTGGTTTCTCCTAAGAGCAGAGCCATGATTGCAAGCAATTTCCATCTATCAGAAGAAAGCACAGCAGGGCTGGCATGTGTCAGGCTTTCTGGGGAGGAGCTGGTCCCCAGTGAAACTGTGCCTTGGCTTCAGAGGCTAACTTCATTAGTAGCTGTTAGGCTTTTCCCCATTTCTCCCCCCATGCCCAGGCAGAGGGCCAGTGCGGTGCCCGCAAGAGCATCTGCTGACCCTTGTCCTTTGGCAGGAGCCGACAGCGGGTACCTTGCTGGGAGGAGAGATGGTCGCTTGCCGGGAAGGGTCTGGAGCGGTGGGAGCTCACTGCTGGCCCTGGCAAGCCAGCTGGCTTGATCTGCAGAGACAACACCACCCCCAGGGCAGCGTCTGCACAAGCCTGTCAGCTCATTAAAAATCTGTTCGGCTGGCGCCAGGCCTGCTCCTTGGCGCTGCGGGGCACCTCAGCTCTCACCACCTGCAGCCACCTCCTCTGCAGGCACTCCCTGGGGAACCCATGGGACATCTTAGCTTGGCTGACACCAGGCAATCCCCCTTCCACCTCTTCTGGCTGGTTTATGGAGGCAAGGGCTTGCTAGGCATGCATGTGTGCATGTCCCAGGTAGATGCTGACCAGAAGCGCTTGGCCTCATTTGTTACAGGTTTCTGTTATGAGGGTCCCTGGCTAGCTTATCCTGGAGCTGGCTTGGGTGGTGGCAGGGTGCTGCTCACTGGCTGGGTGGGAGAAGGTACTTGTCCTTGCCCAGGGCTCAGAGGTCACCTTGACTTTACCCCGAGGCAGTGCTTACCAGGCTGGAAGCTCTTGTGCAACGGGCAAAGCTCCCTGTGTCCGATGGGTGTGCGACCACTGGGCTGGGGCACAGCTGTTCATACAAGCTGCAAACATCTGTGAGCCGCAATGGCTCCCCGTGCTCCTGCCGACTGGTGTTAACCACAGTGGCTCTGAAAGCTCCATGGTCTAACAAGCCCTTTCCAGCCCTCTTCTGGCACTGAGAGAACCAAGGCCAGGTGGTGACAGGGCATGGAGAGGGTTTGGCCCATCTTCCAGGTTGCCTGGCCATGAGGGGGGTTTCCCCTAATAGGAAACAGCGATGTGGAGAATTAGACCTGAGTGTTTCAGGGGTTAGTTGTGAGATAGCTGACAGTGAGCTAGTGAGGCACTGCGCTGCCCTCCCTTTTGTGCCTTGAGTTTCATGGGGTAGCCCGAGGCATTCTCGCAGCCTGCCATGAGCCTCTCCAATCCATTGCTTGGCTATCACCATCCAGCCCCCGCCTCAGGCGCCAGCATAGCACCAGCTCTTGTGGCCAAGCTGAGTAAGATCCTGGGCTCATCTATGGTCAGGAGCAGCGGCGCTCACAGCTCTTGGTGCCCCAGGGTTTTCTCTCTCCCACTGAAGCCCCACAGTGCTGGCTGTCCCCTGAGCTATCAGGTGGGCACCTTGGCTGGGAGCATTTAGCTCTTGCTTGGCAGCTTGAAGGTCATCCTGGTGTTTGCTGTTGCTGCCAGATAGTGTCCATCTTGCCCACTGAGACTCAGCAAGGAGGATGGTGGTGTCTTGGCACTCATCCAGGCAGAGGGGGAGTCTGTGGAGGGTCTGGCTGGGGCAGGGGTAGCCCTGGCTTCAAGCTGCAACTCACTGCTCGTCTCTCTCATTTCTCTGCAGGTGCTGGTGAGTCCGGGAAGAGCACCATCGTCAAACAGATGAAGTGAGTAACCCTGGGGTCTCTTGCCCCTTCGCACCCCTACAAGTTCTCTGGAGGGGTTGGGGACACCCAGGTGTGACAGGAAAGCTGGGCAGCCTGCCACCCTGTAGAGATATGATGGAAAGCGCCCATAGGTAAAGGCTGGTGCTGCAGGCATGGCTTCAGAAGCATGTCCACAGTACAGCCGGAGGTGCCACATGCTAATCTCCTAATCTCTCTGTTGAAGACCGGGGTGCTGCACAACGGAGCTAGGGAGCAGGCAGGTGGAGCATCCAGCTGCCAGGGCACCCCACCTCCCTGGCTTGTTCAGCCACATGGAGAGGTGGCTGTGTCCCCCAAAATCATTCCTGGAGAGGGCTGACCACCTTGGGGCTGAGCTTGTGGAGGTCAAGGTTGCAGCCACTTGGCTACAGGGGCAGAGGCAGGCTTGGATTGCCATCCTGGGCTAATCCAATCTGTCAGTTCTTGGATTTTTGCTAAGCTTCTGCTAGACATTCCTTGGGGAAGGGGTGAGTATTTCTGAACACTCGGTGGTACGTTGCAGTTACCCATGGCCAGACAACATCCGTGGCAGGGGCATCTTTTGGCAGAGCTGCTGTCATCCCTTGCCAGGGCAGCCACTCCTCAGCAGCTGTTCCAAGTTTCCTTGTGGCCTGCAGAGCCAAATCCCTGGGACAACATTGCCGTTAGCAAATGAGGTGGCCAAGCTGTTCCCCTAGAGAGTGCGGAGGAGGCCTCTCCCCTTGGTGTGCTCCACATCCCGTTGACAACGGGAGATGCTCTTCCCCTGCAGCTTCAGGCAGCAGCTAGCCAGGATGCCTTTTGGTACGGCTGCTTTGCGGGCAGTGATCCCCTGCATGTGCTGTCGCAGCCTGCCATGGGCAGGAACGGAGGAGGAACTGAGGGGACTATCCCATCTTGGCTGTCTCTGACTGCCGCTGTTCGGTTTTGTTAACCAGAACTCAGTTGTGAGCTCCAAACCCTACGGCCAGGGATGGGGAGAGAAAGGAGGCAACCGGAAAACTCCAAATCTGTGTTACTTTTGTGTGAAATGTCCCTAAGTAGCCTCGCTGCCTAATTATAGATGCTGTATTAACACAGGCTGGGGGAAGTCTCCAGCCCTTGACTGCTTGGGCAAACAGGCCTTTCCAGGCAGCCTAGGGCAAACTGCCATTTAATTGCAAGCCAATGAAATATTCAGACATGGAAGGTGACCTCAGAGGCTCAGATGCCTGTGGTTACGTCGGCCACAGAGAGCTGCTGTGAAAGCAGATATCTAGTGCTCCAATATGGAGTGGGAGGAGCAGGCCAGGCAGGGGCTGGACTCGGCCACCTGGCATGGGAGCATTGGTCCAGCTTTCTGGGGGCATTTGAACTCCCTGCTCATAAGGCTGATCTGACCCAGGCCACCTCGATGAGCCTTTCGGAGTGTTTTTGTGTGTGTTGCTGACAGCCTGCTCTCGCTTGACCCTGGGTTGCCTGAACCCTGCCATGCCAGCATGGTGAGTGGGGCTGGGAAAGCCCAGAGAGGCCCTCATGCCCTCTGCTAGCTCCAAGCCCAGAGCTATGCTTTCCAAGCCCTTTGAGTCCCGTGTGCCCTTCTGCTCTGGCTTGAGCAGGCCCAGCTGGTGGTCACAGGCTGGTTTCCATCCGTCCATCCCTGGCACCTCTGGAGCTGCAGGGCCACTGCCCTGTCCCTTGGGCTGCAGCTGAGGAGGTAGCAGCTGGGGATATGCCAGTGTCTAGCACAACATCTTCCTCCTTGCAACAGAGGTGGTGAGCTGCCAGGCAGTGTTACTACTCCTCAGCCTTTTTTGGTCTCTGGCCTGACCCGGGTGCACCTGTATCAGGTTGTTGGACCAGAGCATGCAAATACAGCCTGGTTCTTATTGCTGCATATCCCTGGTCAGAAGATGTGTTCAGGCTGCAGGACAGAGCAAGATCACTGCCTTTTTCTACCAAGGTTTGCAGGATCTTGCTGCTCCCTGTTATTTACCTTCCCAAAGCAAATCCCTGTAATGGGAAAGACTCAGAGCTGTAGTCCTAGGCAGTGACGGGCCACACAGGCCCCTGAAATGGTGGCTAGCTCTTGTATTAGTGTGACACTGAGCAGATCTGTGCACTCTTGGCTGCTCCCTGACATGATGCCCACAGCCAGTGTCACTCCCCAGGCTGGCAGCAGCTGGGGAAGCTGCTGGCTGGTGCATGCCACTAAGCAGTGGGGCCCTCTGGCAACATCGCTGCCAACAAGGGGAGGAGCTGAAGGGGCTGAGGTGCCCTGCAGAGCGTTGAACTTGCCTGTGTCTGTCCCCTGCCCTCAGGATTATCCACGAAGATGGCTACTCAGAAGAGGAGTGCCGGCAGTACAAAGCTGTGGTCTACAGCAACACCATCCAGTCCATCATGGCCATCATCAAGGCCATGGGGAACCTGCAGATCGACTTTGGAGACTCCTCCAGAGCGGTGAGTGCCTTTGCACACCCCACTTCACTTGCTGGATCCCAGCTCCAGCACTCGGGGCACTTCCATCATCACCCAGCACCATCTTGGACTGTGCCCTGGCAGGGAGAGAGGGCTTGCAGGGGGGTGAAAGAAGACACACCCAAAGCTGAGGCAGGGCAAAGGGCAGCCCTGCCTGAGCAGATGCCACAAGGCCCCGTGTGTTGCTGTGCATGGAAGTGTGCGGCAGCTGGAGGCAGGCATACCAGGCAGCGCAGCTCACTCCTGGGGCGAGGGGGAGAGTTGGGGTAAACATCCCTCGCGCAGGGCCGATGCTGCTGAACCGCCCAGGGCTGCCGCCGTGCACCATTGCGAGAGATGGTGCTGCACTGCTGCCGCCAGGGCTGAGCACTGGGAGCAGCCTGCCTTGGGGAGGGATGTGCAGAGCCAGCCTGGCGGCTGCTCCCTGCCCTTGGCCCTCCCTGTGCGAGCTGCCACATCCTCTCCCTGGCCTTAAACGACATGAGCTGCATTGGCGACAGGACCAGCCCCAGGCAAGGCTCAGAGAGGGGCCGATTCCCCTCTTTCTGTGCTTGCCCTCAGGCTGTCTGCACCTGGCTGCCCTCGCCATCCCTATATGCCCAGCTGTGGCCAGGCATGATGTAAGGAGGGAGGAGAGTGATGGGTCGTGGGTTTTGACAGGTGATCTGTGCCATGCCTGTGATTTCCACTACTAGGAATGGAGTGAATTCATGGGTTTTGTGGTCCTCAAATGTACAGTGTGCTTCAGGGCAGCTTTGAAATGCCTTGTTCTGCTTGTGATTCTTCCTGGCATTTGGGGCTGCATGTTGAGACTAGAAGGGAAAGTTATTTGTGAACAGAAAACTCCATGCTCTGTTCAGATGAGGTCAAAGAAAGTGGTTTTGGCAGCACAGAGAGGAGCAGGGCTTTGGTTTTAGAAAGCTTTTCCCTACGAGTGTTTGTGACAGGTGACTCCGAAGAGGGTAGAGGAGTTCCTGGATGTACCTCATGGGCATCCTTCAGCTCTTTGAGGGCTGCGGATAGTGGC
Organism: Apteryx rowi; assembly: GCF_003343035.1. NCBI lineage: Eukaryota > Metazoa > Chordata > Aves > Apterygiformes > Apterygidae > Apteryx > Apteryx rowi. The sequence continues at coordinate 448,478 of NW_020450933.1, read as the reverse complement.
GGTGCTAATGCTTGTGCCCTGCTTTCTCCCTGCAGGACGATGCTCGCCAGTTGTTCGCGCTCTCCTGCACTGCGGAGGAACAGGGGATCATGCCAGAGGACCTTGCTAACGTGATCCGGAGGCTGTGGGCTGACAATGGGGTCCAGGCCTGCTTTAACCGCTCCCGAGAATACCAGCTGAACGACTCTGCTGCCTAGTGAGTACCTCCCCTCCTCTGTCCTAGCTAGGGCAGTGCCAGGCATCAGTGTGTTTCCCCACAGTCGTGGGGCTGGATGTTTTCACTTGGGGATCTGTGTGGGGCTGTGAGAGGCAAGTCATACTCTGGGAGATGGTAGCCCTGTTGCCTTCTTTGTCCTTCCCTGGCAAAATGGCGCTGGAGTCTGGAGGATGCAGGCCTGCGACCATCCCATCCGAGTGGGAGCTCTGTGGCGTGCTGCACTGCGTGCAAAGGGCTTGTGCTATCTTTGTCACTACAGGGGAGGCCACAGTTGCCTGCAGGTGTCTACGGTCTCTGTGCTTTATCAAACCCATGGACAGACCACCAAAGGCTTCCTGGTGACCTTGCCAGAGAGGTTTCTCGTTTGTTTGTTATGCCTTGGGCTCATTTCTGTGGCTCCATGCTAAAGGCAGAGCTCTCTTTGGATTCTCTAGACCTTCACAACACCGCCAGGGAGCTGCTATACTGACCAGTAAACCACAGAGCAGTTACACTTCCCCTAAAGTGCTTGAACTGAGATGGATCTGTGTCCAGGGCCTGTTTCCTGGGAACAGTACAAACTGTCTTATACCTCTTTGCCCAAGCTGTGCACGCTCATGTCTGGGGCTTGTAGGGAAATCAGGCTGCAACTCCTTTCCCCACAGCCTTGTGCGCCTGGGGCTTTGGCTCAGAGCAGGCTTTGATGGCCAAAGGCGAAGGGACAAATGGTTTTTGCCCCATGGTGAGATCTACTGGTTGAAAAAGAGCTGTGGTGTCCAAATAGCTTTTATTGAACAATAGCAAAAAATACCCTAACCTATTGCTGCTGCTGTTTTCTGTTCCCATTTCTAGCCGAGCAGAGCCCAATGAGAGAGTGCCCTGTGGCCCTATATATGAGCAGTGTCTTCCCCCTTCCCAAGGCAGGAAGATCATTTCTTTTGATGAATTTACCTCTCTGAACTGTTTGTTCATCGCTCCCTCTCTGGGAGGCCAAAGTAGGGTTAAAGTGTGTGATTGAAAGGGGATTCCTGCCCACTGGTGTGAGCTGTGGTTTCCCCCACCACTTTGATCGCAGTCAACCTGCGCTGCTGCTCCCACAAAGGGCTCTAGCCTGCCTGCAGCTTCGCAGCCTGCATCTGTCCTGGTGCCTCTGGGCACGGTGCCCTTGGCAGCACTTCCAGCTGACTCTCCTCTTTCCAGTCCCGGCACTGCTTTGCCTCCCCACAGGGAGGATCTCTCCAGCGCCCATGGGACCAGCCTGAAAAAGCCCCCTTCTTCCTCCCTTTGCAGTCCTGCTCTCTTGGCAGCAAAGCCAGCTCCCGAGCCTGTTCTGGGACAGACCTCGCAGACTAGTCTGGGTAGGACCCTTAGCCAAACCGTGCTAACTGATCGTGTGCTTTCTGCCCCAGTGCAGACACAAAGGAACTTGACCAGGGCCCACCCGAGACAGCGCCTGCTGACTCCCCAGGGCAGTGTCGTCTTTAGTGTGCCCATTGGATGATGTGAACGTGCTTCAGCCTGTATCTGAGATTCACAGCGGTTTCAGCCACCCTCCTGCAGATTCCCTGTCCCTGGGGCAGTGTGTTACCATGGAGCAGGGCATTTTGGACTGGGTTTTCCCAGGGCTCTCTGCCCCAGCAGCTGCTCTCAGTGCTGCTGCCTTCCCTGCAGGCTGCTGGCAACCAGCTGCAAGGACAGGCAGAAAGTGCAGCGGCAGGGACCTGCGTCAGTGCCTTGAGCCTCCCTTTCCCACCCACAGCTCATTTGTTGAATGAGTTTAGGATGGGCTTGTTGGCAAGGTAACCCAGAGAGAGGTAAACACCCTGTGTGCTTGCCTTTGTATAAATCTCTCCTGACCTGCTTCCTTCCCCTCTTGCTTCCGTTGAGCGGGAAGGGAGGAGATGGGACATTGTTCATGAACTGCTGTCGAGCCCTGCCACCTTCCTGCATGGAGTGTTGCCCCAGGGAGATGTAGTCCCGGGAGCACTGCAGTCCTGTGGCAGACTGGAGGAGGGGGCCAGGATCTCTGTCCTGCCCCCACCGCACTGCGCACTCTGTGCCGAACGGTGTGGCGCCCCGGACACCAGCTGTAGAGCAGTGGCACCCAGGTTGGATTTGGTTTGTTTTTGTTTGGGGTTTGGGGAAATGACCCTGCCTGGGTTGGACAGCAGAATGGGGTGTGGGGGAGAGGTGCGCAGCAGTGACGCACACGAGGCCTGTGCAAGTCAGGCCTGTGAGGCCTGTGACTTCCTTTTCGTTGCTTGGGCTGAGCCAGAACAGAACTGGGAAGGCGGATGTTTCGAAAGCTGTTTCCTCATCCCGTGGGGCGCTGTGGCCCGGAGGATGGCACTGTCAGGCGAGATTGGGGGAACCCAAGCCTGCTGCAGCTCCACGTGCTCTGCCCTTTCCCAGGGCAACTCTTCCCAGGTTCCACGCAGCTCTTCCCCTCAGGCCCCTGATTGCTGTCTCTGTGTGAGAGGACCTGAAGGTCCTGCCCATCCCCAGTTTCATGCCCGTGCTTCACACTTAGGCCACAGGTTGTTGCTGCAAAAGGTGCAGCTGCTGTCAGATGTGCATGGGGTGGCCATTCCATTTGGCTGCTCCGGGATGCAGCACGGTTTAGAAAGCAAAGCAGCCCCTCTGCAAAGCCATGCAGTGAGAGTGTCTCTCAGAACCGGCAGGCGGCCATGTCCTCTCCTTTCCAGGGAAAACATCCTGCAGCGCTTTCCTTTGAGACCTTAATTCTCTTCTCCTGTTTCCTCCCCTATCCACCATAACTCAGCCCTGCCTCAAAAGGATCTTGATGTAAAGGGGGAATGAAAAAGGGAGAGGACTTTGTCTCTGAAGTCCCAATAAATGTTTTTAGATGAACCTGAATTTGGGGTTAGCAAGGGCCATTAAAAGTCAGAGCTGCTGTTACCTTTGTGCAGGGAGGAGAATCTGTGCTTTGAGGGATCCTGCTGCTCCAGCTGTGTCTTTGAGTGTGAAACAAGATCCTGGCCACGGGGGAGCATTTCAGTGTGCTTTGTAGTGAACCCAAGGGTGCCCTGTAGGATCCAGCTTGTGGTGACAAGCTCTGCGCATGGCTTGTGTGCATCAGCTCCTTCATTTGCACAGCAGGTTTTGGTTTTCATGCAGCAAAAGTGAGAGGGGAACAGCAGGTAGCATCGGCTCCTCATAGAGCAGAGCCACGGTTAAGTAGATGCCTGCTCCAGCTGTTGGGTTGGCTTTGGGAAAGAGAAGCCTGGACAGCAGGCATCAGGGCCTCCTGAGCCACCCTTGCTTATCCATGGGAGCTGTGCAACTGATTCGTGGTGACTTGCTAAGTTACCACCAATCAGCGGAGCTTCAGTAGCTAAACATACTTTTACCTTTCTGTCCTCACACTTAGCCTATGACCGCCACAGCCTTCCTTTCCTGGTACGGCCTGCAAGGTTTGGGACTTGGGCTCACATGCACCAAGGACTAGTCATGCCCCATTGCCTGAGTCATGGTAAATTATCAAATGTGACAGAAGAGTTGTATTTGCACATCTGAACTTCTTGCTGCGTGCCAGAAGACAGTGTTCCCCTTTGCTGCTTCAAGGTTGAGGAAAGGAGTTTTATTTTTAAGTTAACATCTGTGATCTCCATGTGTGACCAGAAGAACCTTGGGGCACTGAGGTGGTTTTGGGGAGGCAGCTGGATGCCAGTCCCTGTGGATTTATGTGCCTCATTCCCCCAGAGCTGTGTTGTGCTATGGGGCTGGTGAAGGAACTGTGGGTGCTGGGGAAACATCCCCATCTTAGAGGGACTGAGGTGCTTTCAACACAACTTGGGCTTTCATATGTTGTCTTGGGCAAACACAATCTCACCCTTGCAGCTGCGTCCTGCTACAGCCATGCCTAACGTGCTGGCACTGCCTGCGAGCACAGGGTGCTGCCTAGATTTGGACTTCCTGATGTGTTCAATATATCAGCAGGCATACATCAGCAAGCATATTTGGCAGGTTGTTTCTGGTTCCTGCCTGTAGTTGGGATTTGAGGAGGTGGGGGAGGGGGGAGATACTGGTTTTTGTTCTGCCTTTTCAAAGTCAGCTTTTTTCTGATGCTGGGCACCCCCTGCCCTGGGGCTGGATCTCTGCTTGCCAGCAAGTAGCCCCAAACCAGGCTCTTGCCCCGGCAGGCAGCATCTTTCACTCCTAGGTCTTCTCTCAACGGCCCTCCATCTCTCTGGGAGAGGGGTCAGGGCTTTGCTCAACCTGCTGTGTGGCCCGCGGTCACCTGTATCAGTAATGATACTGTCCTAAGTATCCCTGCATGCCAGGATGCTCTCATGCCTGGGAGCTCCCCGGTCAGCAGCTCTCCCTGGCAGGTACTCGTGAGCCCCTGAATTGCTACAGCATCTCAGCTCCCCAAATGAGGATTGTCCTCGCTGCAAAGATCAGTCCCCTACTCTCTCTCTGTGCTGGGTGCAGGTTTTCTTCATGCAGCTGGTATTTCCACACATTGTCCGGTCTGTGCTGGTGGAGCCTTGAAAGGAGGTAGTTAAAGCTGAAGTTCTTCCCGGTTGAGGCTGCCTGTGTTTTTTTTTCCCCCCCCTTATGGTTATTTAAATGAGAAGGCATTTGGCCACATAGTGGACAGCTGTGCACAGGGAAAGTCCTGACTGCCAAGGATGGGGCTCTCCAGCCTTGCTGTGGCCATTGTAGCACTTGCACTCCAGCTGTGGTGCTGTGCCCATCTGGAGCTGTCAGCCTCAAGCTTTTGCACCAAGAGGTATGGTGGGAGGCAGACATGGGCATGGGTTTTGGCTAGCTGGCCTCAGGTTTCCGTTCAGGTGTGTGTCATCCCCCCAGCTCAGCTGTGTGTGTACACTGGGGCAGCCCATCTCCTCTCTGGGGACACGGCAGTGCTGGAGTACAACCTGTGCTGCTGCACCTCAACCTGCTCACTTGGTGACCCCAGCTTCCTTAACTAGCAAGGTCTCTCGCATGAGTCCAATTGCAGCGAGCATGTTCAAAGGGAAGAAGTAGCTTGCATTTGCTGGGGACCTCCAGGAAAGGTAGAGGCAGCTTTTGCTGTGCTTGTGCCCTGCCATTCATGTTGGTCAAGATCTTTAGTCATCCAGAGAGCCCTGTCCAAGAGGACATGGCCATTTCAGCCATCTCTTGCATCCTCAGAAAGGAGGATAATGGTTGGACCTGCTTGTGTAGTCCTTTCCCCCATGCTTTCCTCGGCTGTTCGGAGTCTGACCCACCAGTGACTACCCAGGAAGAGGCACAAGCAGGAGGCTTTTAATAGCTTGTCCCTCTGTGAGATCGTGCTGCAAAACACAGCTGTTGGGAGCTGAGGTTGGAAATGGCAGCTGAATCAGGGAGAAAAGAAGATAAACTCCCGGAGGAGCATGTTCCAGCCAGCACACACATACCTCGAGGCATTGGAAATGCAGAGCTGGCTGCTGTGCCCTGAATGAGGCTCTTTGTGCCTCGAGGCTGATGTTTACAGCAAGGCAACTTTCTTCCTCACTCTTCAGTGGTGCGAAAGCAGATTTGTCAGCCCTCAACACAACCATGTGCTTCATGGGATGCTGCAGCCTTGCTGAATGGGGACGGTGGCGCAGTGCGGCCCTGGCATGGGTAGGTGTGGGGTCCTCCCGGCAGCAACCTCTGCTTCCCTCCTACAAATGTTCATGCTTCGGGAGAAGGGTTTTTGGAAGCCAGTGATAAAACCCATTGTGAATCCAGTCTCACTTTGAGTCCTCAGGTTGATTTCTTAGCTGTCAAAATGTTCACTTGAGGTTAAATCACAGGCCTCCATTCCCTGGGGCACTAAGGCACTTCTGTTCCAGTGCCTATGTAAAAACTTAACTGAAAATAAGCAGCCAGTGGGGGGAGATGGTGTGGTGTTTCTCAGACTCATGAACTCACTGAACTGATCAAGTTGTGGATTTAAGCCAAAGGGCAATGCTTTTTCACACAATAATCTGGAGAACTCACTGTTGGAGGAAGCCAGATGTGCACTCAGCATTTGCACAGTGTTAGGGGGATTCGGGGCAGAGGGTCAGCTCTGGCTGCAGGATTAGAAGGTCTCGGGGTGTTTTGCAGCTTGGATGCTTTGCAGAAGAGTGCTGGGAGAGGGTCTCTGTCTCTAGTCTGCCTGCGGTATTCACCTGCCTCTGCCTCAGTTTCCCTGTCTGTAAGAGGGAGGAGAACCTGACCACCACAGGATGCCCTGAAATTGCGCAGTGAAAACCTCCAAATAGGACCTGGGGATCCTTATTCCTGAATTGGACACACATGAATGTTTTTAAAAATCACAGAATCATAGAATGGTTGAGGTTGGAAGGGACCTCTGGAGATCATCCAGTACAACCCCCCTGCTCAAGCAGGGTCACCTACAGCACGTTGCCCAGGATTGTGTCCAGACAGCTTTTGAATATCTCCAAGGATGGAGACTCCATGACCTCTCTGGGAAACCTGTGCCAGTGCTCAGTCACCCTCACAGTAAAGAAGTTTTTCCTCATGTTCAGGCAGAACTTCCTGTGTTTCAGTTGGTGCCCATTGCCTTTCATCCTATCCCTGGGCACCAATGAAAAGAGTCTGGCCCCATCCTCCTTACACCATCCACTTAGGTATTTATGCACATTGATAAGATCCCCCTTCAGCCTTCTCTTCTCCAGGCTAAACAGGCCCAGCTCTCTCAGCCTTTCCTCATAAGAGCGATGCTCCAGTCCCCTAATCATCTTCATAACCCTCCGCTGGACTCGCTCCAGTAGTGCCTTGTCTCTCTTGTACGGGGGAGCCCAGAACTGGACACAGTACTCCAGATGTGGCCTCAGCAGGGCTGAGGAGAGGGGGAGGATCACCCTTCAACCTGCTGGCAGCACTCTTCCTGATGCACCCCAGGATACCATTGGCCTTCTTGGCCACAAGGGCACATTGATGGCTCATGGTTGACTTGTTGTCCACCAGCACTCCCAGGTCCTTCTCTGCAGAGCTGCTTTCCAGCAGGTCAGCCCCCAACCTGTACTGGTGCATGGCGTTACTCCTCCCTCAGTGCAGGGCCCTGCACTTGCCTTTGTTTAACTTGGTGAGGTTCCTCTCTGCCCAACTCTCCAGCCTATCCAGGTCTCTCTGAATGGCAGCACAGCCCTCTGGTGTATCAGCCACTCCTCCCAGTTTTGTATCGCCAGCAACCTTGCTGAGGAGGCACTCTGTCCCTTCATCCAGGTCATTGATGAAGAAGTTGACCAGGGCTGGACCCAGTCCTGACCCCTGGGGGACACCTCTAGCTACAGGCCTCCAACTAGACTCTGTGCCACTGATCACAACCCTCTGAGCTCTGCCATTCAGCCAGTTCTCAATCCACCTCACTGTCCACTCATCTAACCCACGCTTCCTGAGCTTATCTATGAGGATGTTATGGGAGACAATGTCGAAAGCCTTGCTGAGGTCAAGGTAGACAACAGCCACTGCTCTCCCCTCATCTCCCCAACCAGTCGTTCCATCATAGGAAACTATCAGGTTGGTTGAGAATGATTTCCCCTTCATGAATCCATGCTGAGTACTCCCGATCACATTCTTATCCTTCACATGCTTAGAGATGGTGTCCAGAATGAGCTGTTCCTTCACCTTTCCAGGGACTGAACTGAGGCTGACTGGCCTGTAGTTCCCTGGGTCCTCCTTCTTGCCCTTTTTGAAGACTGGGGTGACATTTGCTTTCTTCCAGTCCTCAGGCACCTCTTCTGATCTCCATGATCTTTCAAAGTTGATTGAGAGTGGCCTTGCAATAACGTCTGCCAGCTCCCTCAGCACTTGTGGGTATATCCCATCAGGGTCCGTGGACTTGTGAATGTTGCATTTGCCTAAATGATCCCTAACCCAATCCTCCTTCACCAAGGGAAAGTCTTCCTTTCTCCAGACTTTCTCCCTGGTCTCCAGGGCCTGGGATTCCTGAGGGCCGATCTTAGCAGTAAAGACTGAAGCAAAGAAGGCATTCAGTATCTCTACCTTCTCTGTATCCTTTGTCACCAGGGCCCCTGAGTTTATATGGAAGAAATTGGCATTGCATTTGCATATTAGCAGGCAAATTAGTGTTTAGATACATAAATTGACTGCATCTGGTTTGGTTTATCCCTGCAGAGGTTTAATAAATAAGTTAATCTGCCTGAAGTATTATTCCTGGACAGTATCACACAGCTGAAACTGAGCTCTGGCTCACTGTGGTCTAGAGATCTGGTGCTCTCTTGGTCTCTATTCCCAAGCCAGCAGCCCCTGTCAGTAAAAAACGTGTTGTCAGGGAAGAGGTGCCAAGCTGAATGGCATGGGGAGCATGTGTGATGGGCCAGGCAATTGACCATGCTTGGGGTTGTTCGGTCTGTCCGCAAGCCAGTACAGCCTCCCTTGGTACCACTGGCACTCCCGTTTGGCCCTAGCGGGTCTCTCTTCTGTGCTGAGGTCATTGAGAAAAATGTTGCATAAAACTTCACCACAAGAACTGCTCCTTAAGAAACCCCCATGACTGATTTCTTCTGGCCTTGTGCTTCCTTGTTCAACCCCAGCTGCTTTCAGTTCCTCCCCAGTCAGCTCCTCGCCTCCTTTCCCTGGCCTTACGTCCTGGTCAGCCCCATCTTTCCTAGCAGTCGCCGTCATGATTTCTCAGTGAAGCCCGCGCTTCATCCACACTCCATCCAGGAGCTGTGCTGTGCTTCCTCGGTTGACCCTAGGAGCTGTTGGGGGACATGCCAGTCTGGTCAATTGGTCTTTCTCCAGCACTCTGCAAACCTCCTCCTCTTTGCTCTGCGCTCCCCAGCCCTTTGCAAAGCTGTGGTCATACAGGGCTGCCCCAAATGCGAGTCCCCAAAGCTGTTGCTGCTTGACCTGCAATACCAGTGCCTGTGTATGCTCTTCGAGACCGTGACCCCCACTTACATGCTTGCACACTGAGGTTTTTCCTCTCTTGCCCTGACCCTGTTAGCCATCCTGCATCTGCTGTCCTGGGAAATGGTGTGAAGCATTTGCTCAGAGTTTTTCTCCTCCCATCCTTGTGAGCACTTAGCCACTTCCCCATCCCTCCCTGTGGCTTGATTCAGTAGGATGGTGCTTTTGGTGCTTGCGTATGAAGCGGAAACTGCTAGGAGTTATCCCCTGCAGCTGTGTCAGCCACATGGCCTCTGAGGTTTCTCCCTAATTTTAGGGGCTTAATTTGAGGTTTAGCTTGTCCTGAGCTGCTGTGTTAGAGCTGTGGGGTAGCTGCCTTGCCCGCAGGGGATAGCAAACATCTGCAGCAGGCATTGCATACATTCTGGGGGCTCCTCTCCTGCCTGCCTGTGCAGCCCTGGAGCCAGCAGCTCCTGCTGCTTGTGGGCCTCATGTGGTCCGGAGCTGTGAGCGACCGTAGCCTTCCAACAGGTATGGCGATGGTTCCTTGCTGAGTGCTTCCCTCCCCATCTCCAACCTAAGCAGGACACAGACCACTTGGGCACATCTGTGGGGTCCCGAAGCATATGGCAGACAGCAATTGCCTTGGCATAGGCAATCCTCTCACACAGGCAGGTTTGTGCTGGAAACCTCATGCGAAGCTGTCTCAGAGTATCCGGATAGGTTGCTTGCAAAGGAGGAGATCGTGACCTGGATGTCAGTGTTGCTGGATAAATGAGCTCAGAACGGCAACTGTGAATAGCTCTTATTTTGTTTGCCTTCAAAACTCTTGGTACCTAATCAAATGCAGAATTCCAGAGTTTAACTCCACTTTCAGCCATGACAAGTGAATGTGATGGAGTGACATAAGATGCAAGCATTTACTTGAGCCGGATAACCATTGTTTAGAAAGAGCTCTAAAAACCTCATCTTTCAGTTTGTCCGGGAATCACGTCCTTGCTGCCTCCTGGCAATATCTAGTTGTGTGCAGAGCTGAGATCCCATGGCTGTGGAGAAGAAATGCTTTTCTGCGTGTCAGAAAAAGTTTGCTGACTTCTCCTTCCTTATCTTTTCTTTCCTTTACGAGATACAGGCACAGGAGAGCAATTTGGGGAGGCAAGGGGGCATGTGTGTGTGTGTAAATCAGTGTCTGATTCTAGTTTTGGCTGTTGCTCCTGCATCCCCATCTCCCCTTCTGTGAAATGAGGCTGAAAGTGCCTTACCAGCTTTTGTGAAGAGCTTTCAAATTCCTGGATGCAGAATATTGTGTAAGCTCTAATTATTAGCTATTTATTATTCTAGAGACACAAGAGACCCTTCAAATGTCTGGCAGGTCAGACACACAATTTGAGCAAATGTATCTTCAGTCAAAGTATCTGCAAATTGAGTATCATCATAATAGCATTTATGGAGCATTCAGTATGTTAGGAGTGTTGGACAAGTATTAATTAACAGGCCTCTCTGACTCATACTAATGAGCTATTGCTCCAACCCTTTATCCAAATCCACCGGTGCGCGCTGCCCTCCATCCCCGGTGAACAATAGCCAGCTGCCACCAAATGTGGGGCTGCCGGTCTTCGCTTCCCCCCTTGAGGGGCTTCTTGGGTCGGAAAAATCTGTCATCTCTGTGCGAGGTGCCAAAGGGGGAATGATAAAGAGATTGTTACCGTGTGTGTTAGCTCCAGGTGGACCCAGCCAGTCTGTTTTACTCCTCTTTGCCCCTTGTGCACATCTGCCCAGAGCTTGGGCTGTTTCAAAGCCTGGCTGAATGTGTTCCTTGCGCTTGGTAGAGAGGGGAGATGTCCCCAGTCCAGACAAAGGGAGGGAGCCTAAGGGGTTTCAGAGCTGGCGGGAGATCTGAGCCGGTGACTTGTGCTGTCGAATGAGGAAGATACCGGTATTGTCTCCGCGTGTGGAGAAGGTGCTGCGGTTGCGGTGCTCTTTGCAGTGCATCATCAGCCTGTGCTGGGTATCAGCCCTGTCAACTGTCCTGTACCTTCACCCACGAGAGAGGGCACAAGTCACCCTCCTCTGCAAGTTCAGAGGCTCTTTCACTACTGTTCTGGAGCAAAGCCTGAAGGTTAGTGAGGTTCAAAGCCAGGCTGCAGCTGAGGCTGGGCCGGCTGCTCATGGCCAGAGCATCCTGGAGCAAAGGGCACCCTAGGGAACAGGTGCCCCTTGCATTGCCCTGCACAGAGCCCAGCTCTGGCCAGCCCTGCTGCAGCTTCTCCCCGGGGCCTCCCTTGCTGCGTTTCCAGCCCTTTGCAGTAAGCCAGAGCATTTGCACAGGAACTCCTCCGTGGAGCAATTCAGGGTGCAAAAAGTTTGGGATGCAAGAGGTGGAAGGGTTGCTGTTTGCAAGCCTTCCTCAACTCAGAGCTAAACCCTTGGCTGCACTGTGCCAAGCTGCAGGAGGCACCTTGGGAAAGGTCCCTCGCACCAAGGAGGACCTGGGGCTGGTGCTGGCCCACTGTGGTGAATGTGCCTGGGAACTGCTGGCTGGGGCGCCCCACAGGGTGTGGTGGCATGCTGGGTGTGAGGTCCGAGCGATGTTGCCACTGCACACAGCCTCTGCCCTGCCTCTTGAGCATTTATTTCCTGTTTTTTTGTCGTCTGGAGGCTGAGTACGTTTCCGGTTGTTTTTGAGCTCACTGGGGAGGTGCAGTCAGGCTGTGCCGAAGGAGAGTGTGCCCTCCCTCTGTGGTGTGCCGGCCGCCTGGGCCCCATGCTCTGTCACCCGCTGAGGATCCCAGCTGGGCACCTGTGCTGTGTGGCAAGGTGCTCCAGCACTTGGCAACCTGGCTTGGGCACGATGGGCCAGGTCACCCATGGCGCTTGTTGCCTGCAAGGATGAAGAGCTCTGCACCCTGTTTTGCACGGCCTGTTGCTCAGGGGGGAGAGACAGGAGCCGGCTGGAGGGTTTCCCTGTTGCTGTGGCTTGTGGCTGTGCTGGCATCAGAGCCAGTTATCACCTGCCATCCCCTTGGCCTTGCAGCAGAGAGATCTGTCATCTCAGAGCTTAGCACAGCTTTCACCAGATTACAGGGCTGCAAAGGCCCTGATTAGTGCAGGCCTAATTGTCTTAAAGGAGCTGGTTTATAGTAACCCCATTAAAGCAAATTGATCTGGAGAAATTTAAACTTGCATTGACCTTCTAGGCAGCACCAGAGCCCCAGGATCCCATGACTGCACTTAGCTGGTCCCCAGTGCCGCTGCTTTGGGAGCAAAACTTTGTTGGGGCTTCAGGAGGCTCTTCCTAAGCCCTGGCCAGGCGCTGGGATTCAGCATGGCCGGAGCGCTGAGCAGAACGGAGGGCACTCGCTGCCCAGCTGCTGTCGCCATGAGGGGATCAGCTGGGCCCCGTGCCACCCAGGCCATGCTGGCAGAGGGGAGTGTGGGGGCACTCAGCAGCCTCTGGCCAGTGGTCTTGCACTGGCACGTTACCACGCCGCCCTCCCTGCTCCCCTTCCCTCTCTGCACGCGCCTCCCACTTCCTCCCGGGACGAAGGGCTTTGTCTTTTTTGACTATAAATGGCACGGCGCCATAAATTGTTTCCGCTCGCGCTGCGGTTTGTTGCCATAGCAATGAATACTTTCCTCTTTCCATTTCCCCCATGATCTGGGGTGCATTAATGCGACACAAAAGGCCTGGTCAGCCCAGAGGAGGCCCCCAGCCCCAGACACAACCCCTGCCCCAGCCCTGGGCTGGCCCCAGTTCTCATCACCTGGTGCTGGCCCTCTGCTCCCAGAGCCCCTGTGTCTGTACCGAGCCCTTGTTTCCAGGTGTCCCTTCGCTACCCTGGCAGCTTGCCTGACACCTGCACTGTCTCCTGGGCTGTGTAGTTCCCCCAGGGCCAATGCCTACCTGAGCTCTGCAGTCCTGTCCTGACTTCCATGCACAGTCTCTCTGTCTGGGCCCCAGAGCTGCAGGGTGACTCTGGGGCACAGACAGGGTTTGCCCCCACAGCTGCAGCCAGCCCAGCTCACATAGTGTCCTTCTGCTCCCTGGTCAGCTACCTGAATGACCTGGAGAGGATAGCCCGAGCTGACTACATCCCCACCCAGCAGGATGTGCTGCGAACCAGGGTGAAGACCACCGGCATTGTAGAGACTCACTTCACCTTCAAGGACCTGCATTTCAAGTAAGTGTGACCCCTTCCCAGCTCCCCTGGGCAAAAATCATCCTCCTCCCTCTTCCCCTTGTGGGGCCAGATCCTGTTTGCACATGGGAGCTGGCACAGTAGCCCCCAGCCTCTTGACACCCAGAACCAATGCGGAGCCTGGGGACTAGGGCAGCACCAGACCCGCTGCTCTGCCTTGCATGGGAGGCTGCAGCATGATGCTCCAGGCCAAGTAAAGCTCCCATTGCCCTGCGATGTCTTGCTCTTTGGTGGAGCTCCCAAGCTAGATCAGTGCCGGACCAGGCCCCGATGAATGGCTGCAGCTTGCTGCCCACTGCAAGACCTGTCTGGGCTGCATGTAGTGTTTGGCCAGTAGTCATCAAGCCCCTGTGTGAGTGGCTGTGGGCTGATCACCCTCTCGCTCAAAAGCAGATGCTTACAGCTGTTAACATCGTTGCTGAGATCAACACTGCTGACCCTTCACACCAACCCGGCTGTCTCTGGTCCAGGAGGTGGGAGATGGAGTGGGGGCAAAGCAAATGGGACATGCTACTGCCCTGGGGTTAACCACAGCAGTGGCACGCGATAGCCAAGCCAGGGTGCTCAGTGCTACAGACACTGCTGTCATGGGCTTGCAATTGCAGCACACCCTTGGATTTGCTCCCTGGGCCAATGTGTGCAGGCAGGATGGGTTTGGCCACTGAATGGGAGGTCAGGTGGTGAAGAGCTGGCCACTGATGAGGTCTTCATCGCCCCTGTTGCTCACGGAAGCTGCTCCCAGATGTCCTCAGGGATAGGAAGTGGCTGTGACCAGAGGGTGGAAACCCACTAAAATAGCTGAAGTGCTCTCAAAAACACCTTCTGAGCACCTATGGCTCAACCTCGTGGGAGGATTCAGTCCATTGCAAGCTTGGAGAGGAGAGGTGGGATGGAGATGGACTGATTTGGAGTAGAAGCATTTGGCAGGCATCCCTGGAAAAATGTGGTGGAACAGATGCGTGCCATGACATCACTTCCGTAATGGGAATCCATAGCAGAAGGGTTCAGTATGTGAGCCAGGATGCCACAGGAACAGGCTGGATTCATGTTTGAGGAGTCTCCCGACAGAAATGCTCCTTGCTCAAGCAGGGCCCAGGACTGATGCTGCATGACTGATGCAACCAGTCCCACCGCTTGTATGGAGTTGCCTGATAGCAACCCACATACCAAGGTCATTTTACACTGAAAACATGCAGTAAATAATTGCAGCTCAGGCACAGGCCGTTTCCAAGGCAAAACCCCATCATGTGTCCCGGTGGGAATTAGTCACTCAGCAACCAGGCTGTGGGCAGAAACCTTTGCCACAGTCCTCTCCAAGCTAGGCAGGCTCAACCAAGTCTGTCCGACAGCTCCTCCAGACCAGTCCAGAGTCAGTCATGAAAGCGACAGGGCCCAAGGGAACATTGCAGGCACTTCACCACCCTGCTGGTGTCCTGAGGTAGAGCTGACAGTCCAGGATGGATGGCCATGCTTGCTTGCCCACCGAATTCTGAGCATGGGCCCAGCTTCTGGTCCTGAAGTGGTGTCTGGCTCTGTTGCACATATTCTTGTTGCATGTACTGCACTGCGCATTGGCACAGTTGTGCTTTGCATGCATGCTGGCTGCATGCTTCCTAGCGGCTTCTTTGGAGATAGTAGTAGGGGCAGACAAGATGCTTTGAGTGGAATTGCTATGTCCCTGCAGGGATACAGTCTCTCCACCCTGCCAAACATAGCCCTGTAGCCCCACGGCTCTGTGTGCCTCTGGCTTCTGGGCTGCAGCCTCAAGTTGGTTGCTGGAGATGATCCGGGCAGCCTGCGTAGTCCTGCCTGCCCCAGCCACAGGCCTTGCGTCAGCATAGGCAGGGTGCTGAGCCTGCTCCAGGATGCTGAGCCTGCTCCAGGGTGCGCGAGATGCTCTTGCATGGGAAGCTCCTGGTCTCAGCAGCACAGGGCTCTGGCAGGGCAGCATGCACTGCTCCTGCTCCTGAAGGGGCCTTGTCCTGCGTTGCAGTTAAACTGCACACTGAGCTGCCCTTGGCTCTGCAGGGATGGGGGATTGGAAATGTCCTGTGCTCTAGAGGACACAATGCTGCTATCAGGCTCTTCTCCATGGAGTCAGGGCATCCTCTACTGCCCAGACTGCGAGGTGCACAAGCAGCGACCTGTGCTGCGTCAGCATGCTTTCAAAGCCGCGGGATGTCAGTCCTCCGAGCCTCTCACGCCATGTTGCGCAGCAGCCCTCTAATCCTGTTTAGCAATGCAGCGACTTGTATGAGTGAATCTGGCTCCCCAGCTGAGGGTCGCTGGCTGAACGCGTGCCTGGCTGTTGGAGGCCTGTGGCAAAACCCAGCAGTATCCGCCCCGGAGCAGGTATTGGAGGGCATCTTCCAGACACTTCACACTCTGGGCCTGGGGCTGCGCAGCCCACTGCTGCCGAGCTCCGGGCCTGCAGTGACACTGCCTCTGTCCTGCAGGATGTTCGACGTGGGCGGCCAGCGGTCAGAGCGGAAGAAGTGGATCCACTGCTTCGAGGGGGTGACAGCCATTATTTTCTGCGTGGCCCTGAGCGCCTACGACCTGGTGCTGGCTGAAGATGAGGAGATGGTGAGTGGAGGGGAAGGCACAGGGTTGCTGCTGAGGCCATCGTGTCCTGCAGGCAGTGCCGCGGGGGAACTGGCACTGTGGCAGGGCTGTGTGACTGCCTGGGTCAGTGCTGGCACTCATATGGGCTGCCGTGGCCTGTCCACACCCGAGGATGCTGGGCTGAAGGAGGAGGGGGATGCACTGCCTTCAGCCCTCACAACAGGCTGATGGCTGTTTTTTATCAGAGCTGGACCAGCGCTGCCAGAAGCGCCCACTGGACCCTCATGGTGGGCCGTCGTTGCAGTTGGAATGGCTGTTCCCTTGCAAGCACCCCTCTTTTTAGGGTACCCTCTCCATCACCCTGTGCTCTGAGTGCTCATGTCTGGGGTACTAGAGACCCTCACCCTGTGCTGGCAGCGGTGTGACCTGCTTTGCAGGCGAGCTGGCCTGAGTTCCCAGTGGTTCCTGTTAGCCTGAGGGCACTGGCCAGCCTGGCCCGAGTTCTCCAGGGCCCTAAGTGTCTCTCCCACAGTCACATGGGACAGGTGGGAGATTTGGGGCTGGTGGCTCATAGGGCTGGCCCCAGGGTGGCCGCACTGTGTGGGTCCGTCTGTGGCTCATACCACGTCTCTGCCTTCTCTCCTGCCAGAACCGGATGCATGAGAGCATGAAGCTCTTTGACAGCATCTGCAACAACAAGTGGTTCACAGACACGTCCATCATCCTCTTCCTCAACAAGAAAGACCTCTTTGAGGAGAAAATCGTGCACAGCCCCCTGACCATCTGCTTCCCAGAGTACACAGGTACTGTAGTGGCCCCTCCATTGCCAGGCCCAGGCAGCCTGGGAGGGGAAGAGAGAGTCACTGGGACCCAGTACTTTGCCCAGGGAGTGTTATCAGTGACAGAGATTTACTTACTGCTAAATTTGTCTTGTCTGGTCATAGCTGGGAGATGCTGGTGATGGAAATGATGAGACAGTGGCTCTCCTACGCTTGGACTGTGCGAGGGGAAGTAGGGGAGGAACGCTAGGTCAGGAGTGCAGGAAGCAGGTAGCCACGTGGTCTCCTTGGCCAAGAAGTCCTTGGGACTCAGGGCAGCAAATTCTCTGGCTTTTTCCAGCTCGGGGCTGACCGGGTGCCTTCGAAGCAGGGGGAGCATGGCCACCCCGGTTTGGAGCTTGTGCAGTGTTGGGGCATGGCCAGAGCAGCACTGTGAGCAGCAAGGTGGCCCACAGTGGTTCATGGGGTTCAGAGGTGCTTGGGGTGCCTCAAATCAGGCATTGGCTCAGGGGAAGGGGAAGATTGATTTGGGTAGGAGGGACGTGGAGCAGAAAGGGGTGGAGGTGCCAGGTCTGAAGCAACCCTGGAGGGCTTTATCTGAGGTTTGTCAGGTGGGAAGGCTGCAGCTGGAGATCTGTGTCCACACTCAGAGCAACGTGTGGATAAACTGGAGGGAGCCCAGAGGAAAGCGATAAAAATGATAAGAGGCTTAGAAAAAATAGCTTCGAAGGGCAGATTGAAAGAATGAGACCTGCAGGTGGTAGGACCTGGGGAACGGCTTGGCCACCGGGGTGATGGGTGAATGGGAGCCTGGCTCCACACCAGAGCTTGCGGGAACTGCAGGATCAGTGGGGACTGGGCGGTGCAGAGGCCAGCTGCCCCCACGCACCCTGCAACTGCTGTCCTGGCCCCTTGGAGCCAGCCGTGACCCGCTGCCTGCCTGCCCCCACGGTGCTTCCTAAGCTGGCTGGAGCCTGCGCACTGGCATATCGGAGACCAAGTTCCCGGCTTTGCCGTGTGACGGCAAGTTCACGTGGGCTCCATGGGGGATTAGAAAGATGGATCCAAATTAAAGAAGGCAATGAGTTTGTTAAACGTTATTAAATTGCCTTGGGGCTGCTTATCCAGATCTAAAGCAGCTTTAATTCAGTTTTGAAGTTGCTGCTGCAGCTGGGGAACCCAAGCTGAAGCATGGCCACTTTGGTTGGTGTGGGCCAGCACAAAGGCTGCTGTGCTCTTTGCCTGCCCCAGCTCGGCAAGAGGCAGGAGTCTCTGGGTCACTTTGGGTTAGTTTGGGTAGCCCCTTGCTGCTGGTGGCTCAGCATCTCCTCTTCCGCAGGGGCCAACAAGTACGATGAGGCAGCCAGCTACATCCAGAGCAAGTTTGAGGACCTGAACAAGCGGAAGGACACGAAGGAGATCTACACACACTTCACCTGCGCCACCGACACCAAGAACGTGCAGTTTGTCTTTGATGCCGTCACCGACGTCATCATCAAAAACAACCTGAAGGACTGCGGGCTCTTCTGAGGGCGAGCGGCGCCGGGCAGCAAGGTGGGAGAGGGTGCCCATGGATGCTGCAGCCTGGTGGTGCCCTCCGCCAGCAGTAGCCCATGGCGGGGAGCATCCCCCATGACCGTGGTGAAGGGCCCTGTGCGGTGCGAATGCCCCTGGCACCAACGAGACCTGCTTGGTCCGGGCGCCTGGCCAGGCAGCATCGGAGCTGCCTGCCTTCCCCATCCCAGCACCCATGGTGCCCGCTGGCTGCAGGTGCTCGGCCCCATAACCGTGGCCTGTCATTGCCCCCCATCCCTGGACCGTGTCCCACTCACGGGCCTCTCTCTCCTAGGGTGACCGGACGTGCCTGTCCTGGCAGGAGAGCCGCAGCCGATGAAGAAAGGACCGCACCATGTAACGACTTCTGCTTCTCTTCTTTTGTTTTGTCCCCCCCACCCCATAAAGAGACTTTGGTTATGGTCATGGCGGCAGGGGCAAGGTTGTGCTTGCCGCTGCTTCCTGGCTGCATTACAGCCCAACCTGCGCCATCCCCGTCTGCCCCCTTCCTCCCCCCCGCAGACGTCCTCGCGACCACAAGCCCATGGCTGCAGGTTGTACCATTGTGGTCCTTTCTGGCTTCCCTTCTCAGCTCCAGAGGCTTGGGAAAATGAGGTTTTAATCTTTGGTTTTAACTGGTTGAGATTGCTCCAAACCCTCCTTTTTATCCACTTACAAGAAATCACTTTCTCACTGTTTACATTCAAACTGTTGCTCTTGCGGGGGGACACAGAGGTCCCGGCTTTCCTGGCATTGCACAGACCAGCAAGGAAAACCCACCACCCAGAAAACACAACCAACAACATTCCTTTTAGAAAAACAGAAAAAAAAACACACACACAAAGAAAGAGCTTGGTTTACGTTGCTTTTTAAAGAAACCTTTTTAAGAAACTATTTAAAAGCGTCAAGTGCTAAGTGGTCGCGTTGTCTTCATGCATTCTTCTTCTGCAGTTAAAAACCACCACCAAAATCGTGTGCCTTGCAGGGGCGTCTCGGACGGTCGCCCCCCCTCCCTGGCTCTCTCACACACGGGTCGGGGGCTTGGGGCTGGGGGGCTGAAAGCCACCCCCCACCTCCGGCACTCTGCCGGGAGGGGGGAGGAACGTCCCAGGCCTCCCCACGGCGTGGCCTGGCTCAAGGGCTGGCGCGCGGGGCTGCCTGCCAGGTTGCTGTACCGCCGCCTCTCTCTTTCTAAGCCTAGTTTTTTGTAGGTCTAACTGTTGCGTTGGTCGAGGAAACCCTGCTGTACAAAGTGGCCCCCTTCTCCCCTCCCCAGCCTCCCCCCCAGCTCTGTCCCTGGCTGGAGTGCGGGGCTCCTAGTGAAATGGTGACCGCGGCCTAGCTTTTACCACATGATGTTTTACCAAATTGTTCACATGGTTTGAAATAATAAAATGTAGAAAGGAAAAAAAAAAAACAAAAAAACAAGCCAACGTGGGAGTTGGCATGGCTGCTTGCCTCTGCAGGAGGGCTGGGTGGCGGGAGGTGAGGTCTGGCAGGCGCCGAGGGACACGGGGCACCAGGGCTGAAGGTATGCTCACCCGTGAGTCCCCCAGTGCAGGGACTCTGCTTCAAGCAGAGGCATGGGCAGGCCCAGCATCCGTAGGCTGGTGCATGGGGCTGGAACCAGCAATGGGAGCCTGCCTCATGGAGAGGAGCCCTCCTGGGCTGGGGTGGGATGGGCCGAGTGTCTTCCTGGGGGCCTCCTGGCACTGCCAGCCTGTGCCCAGTGCTCAGCCCAGCAGCCTGGGATGCTGCCAGTGGGGCCACAATGCTCTGACTCCACAGCCCTTGGGGTGGGGGAAGGGCCCAGGGGCACCCAGCACCCAGGGGCACCCAGGGACCCTCAGCACCCCATGGCACCCAGCACTCAGGGTCCCCTAGGGACAACCATCACCCAGGAACATCCAGCACCCTGCTGCACCTGTGGAACCAAGGACCCAGGGGCACCCCACAGCACCCTGCAGCACCCAAGGTCACCCAGAGATACTCAACTCTTAGCACACAGGGTAACCCAGTGCCCCACAGCACCCAGGGGCATCCGGCAGCTGGGGGCACCCACTGACAGCACCCAAGGGCACCCAGTGAGGGGGTGTGGGGCTGAGCCCAGGGGTGGCTCTGGGGCTGAGCAGGGCTCCTTGCTGGGGCTTGTGGGCAAGTGGAGGCAGTTGAGGGGGGGACAACCCAAGGGAGGAGGTGGACCTGGGCTGGGGAGGGGAGCACTGGGGCTGGGGCTCAGAAGAGCCCGCAGTCCTTGAGGTTCTCCTTGATGATGATGTCGGTGACAGCGTCGAAGACGAACTTAACGTTCTCGGTATCAGTGGCGCAGGTCATGTGGGAGTAGATCTCCTTCACGTCCCGCCTCATGTTCAGCTCCAGGAACTGCAGCTTGATGTAGTTGCCCGCGTCCTCATAGGTGTTGGGGCCTGGTGGGACAGCGGTGAGCGGGACCCCCATCCCCCCCCCCCCAGTCACCCTGTGGCTCCATGGCCCCCTCCCACCAGGCAAGACCCCTGCCTGCTGGACTCACCCCCCTACTATGGGTGTTGGCCTAGCTAGGCACCCTTTGCCCGGTGCTGGCATCAAACCTTGCACTGTCAGCACTGGCATGGGCTGCTGAGGACACCTGGTGGGGATCTGCTGAAGGGTGCTGGCACCCCAAAGCCTTCCCCTTCCCTGCCAGACTGCACCCAGTGGTTGAGCTGGTGTGGCCCTCACCATCGTAGTCAGGGAAGCAGATGCTGAGATGGGCCTTCTTGATTTTCTCCAGGAAGACGTCCTTCTTGTTCAGGAAGAGAACAATGGAGGTTGTGGCGAAGTAGCGGTGGTTGCAGATGCTATTGAAGAGGTGCAGGCTCTCGTGCATGCGGTTCTGGGAAGGGACACAGCCCCGTGAGCCCCAATACAGCCCTGGTATCAGGATGGGGACAAGGGGGTCCTGTGCATCCCCCACTTCCCCAGCACAGCCACTCTGCCCTGCGTCTCCCCCTCACCACTTCATCGTCCTCCACCAGGACCATGTCGTAGGCGCTGAGGGCCGCGATAAAGATGATGCAGGTTACCCCCTCAAAGCAGTGGATCCACTTCTTCCGCTCTGAGCGCTGGCCACCCACATCGAACATCCTGGACAGGACAGGCAGGCATCAACATACCCTGTCCCTGTGCCCAGTCCCCAGTGGAGGGTGACTCAGAAACCACCCAGCCATGGCAGAGCCCTTTCCCTGCCCTGTGGCCAGCCCCTGTGAAGGGGCTGCCAGGCCACACCAGGGCTCAGCCCCTACCTGAAGTTGAGGTCTTTGAAGGAGAACTGAGTCTCAATAATACCCGTGGTTTTGACACGGGAGCGCAGCACGTCCTGCTCCGTGGGGACATAGCCAGGGGTCACCAGGCGTTCCAGGTCTGACAGGTAGCTGGCCAAGCACACAGCAGGCATGAGACATGCACCGCTGGTGTCTACAAC
>NW_020450933.1:423010-426751 GCF_003343035.1 Apteryx rowi | reverse complement strand
AGCAGTACCCCCAGCCCACCTGGCCTGGCCCAGCCTCCCCCCACCCATCCCCTGCCCCTGCTAGCACATACTAGCCAGCTGAGTCGTTGAGCTGATACTCAGAGGCGCGATCGAAGCAGGCTTGGATGCCCGTATCCTTCCAGAGCCGCCCAATGATATCTGACATCTCCTTGGGCATGGTGCCCTCCTCGATGGTGTCTGAGAGATGCAGCAACTTGCGGGCATCATCCTGCAAGGGAGCAGGGCTCAGTGGGGCTGGGCAGCCCAGGGGTCAGGGGCCGCAGGGAGTCCTGTGCCCAGCATCAGGCAACCCTCACCTGGCGGGCTGAGTCACCATACTGTATGTTGAGTGTGGACATGGCCCGTACAATAGACAGCATGGACTGGAGTGTGTTGCTGTAGATGATGGCGATGAACTCCAGGCACTCCTCCAGTGAGTAACCATCCTGGTGGATAATTCTGGCCGGAAAGGAGGACATGGGGCTGAGCTGGGCACCACAGGGTGGGGGTGCCTGTGGTTGCTGGATGGGGCTGAGCTGGGCACTGTAGGGCTGAGCTGGACACCACACGGCTGAGTTAGGCACTGTGGAATGGGGACACCATGGGGCAGGGCACCCATGGCAGTGGGATGGAACTGAGCTGGGCACCATTGGGTGAAGCACCCCATGACATCAGGATGGAACAGAGCCAGGCACCATGGAGTGAGGGCATTCATGGCTGTAGCATGGGGAAGGCCCATGTGGGGCATGGCCAAACTGCATCCCTGACCACCCAGGCCCTGTACTGGGGTGGGCACGTGCCACTCTGGGGAAGGGTGGCAGGAAGGGGTGTCCTGAGCCTGTCCGGGGGGCTGTGGGGCATCACAGGCCCAGGACAAGGGGCACTTACTTCATCTGCTTGACGATGGTGCTCTTCCCCGACTCCCCTGCTCCTGCAGGGACAAAGTGTGGGTCATGGTGGTGCCTGCAGCACAGGCACCTACTGCCTGCCAGACATCCCTGACTGTGCCCTAGACCAGCTCCCTGGGGGTCCCACAGCAGCTGGTATGGCCAAGGCAAAGTTTCAGGGGCCATGGGGTGTGCAGGTGCCCAGGGCACACAGTTGGGCCCAGTGCACCAGCACTGAGGGGTTGAGGGATCACCCCGTGGCTGTGGCGAGGGTTGCAGGTGGCCAGGCCATGTGCATGGCTTGGGGCAGGGGCTGGCAGGGAGGATTATGACCTTGTCTGCACAGGCATTAGGGTTGGGCTGAGCCGCTGCAGCCCCTGGGTACGGATAATGGGATAAGCTGGGGATGTGCTCAGCCGTCCCGGGAAGGGGATGGATCCATGGTGGCATTGCTGAGCCCAGCCACCTGCAGCCAGGTGCCCCAACCCCATTGCAATGCCAGAGGGACATGCCCTGGGCCACAACATGAGGGCAGCAATGAGACCTGTGCCTAGGCCAGATCCAGGGCAGCACCAAGCACTGGCACCCTGCACCCCCGGGCACCCCCAGGGCAGAGGGGCAGTTCTGTGGGGCTGAGAGACCCTCACAGCGCTGGCAGGGAAGGGGGGGCAGACTCCAGGGTGGGTCAGCAGATTGGCTGGGCATGAGGGTGGTGGGGTGGGTTGCTGGCGTGGGCTGCAGGTGGGCTGGCTGGATCTGGGGGTGGCTGGGAGCAGGAGGTGCCAGGGGCTGTTCGGTGTGGTGGCATGCTGGCAGGACAGGATGCAGGTAGGATGGCTGAGTTTGGGAGTACTTGGGAACATGGGGGATGCTGGGGTGGGCTTTTGGGGTGGGCTGTTTGGGTTGGGAGTGCCTAGGAGTGGGGAGATGCTCAGTTGTCTGCTACGATGGACCGCTGAAGTAGGCTGGCTATGTTTGGGGGTGACTTGGAGTGAGGGGGCAGTTGAGATGGGCTGGTTGGGCTCAGGGGGGCCTGGGAGCAGGAAGTGTCAGGGGGGCTGTTGGGTGGGGTGAGATGCTGGTAGGATGGGATGCAGGTGGGATGGTGGGGCTTGGGAGTGCCTTGCAATGGAGGGATGTTGGGTGGGCAGCTGGGGTGTGTGATTTGGTTGGGTTTGGAAGTGCTTAGAAGCAATGGGCTAGTGAGGTGGGCTGGTTGGGTGGGATGTCAAGGTGGGCTGTTGAGGTGGGTTGATTGGATTTGGGGGTGCCTGGGAGTGGGGGGGGGGATGTTATGGAGGGCTCTTGAGAAGGGGTGGTTTAGTTTGGGGTGGGCTGATGGGTTTGGGGGTACCTTGGAATGGGAGGGCTGTTGGGTGAGCTGTTGGGGTGGGATGTCAGGGTGGGCTGGTTGGATTTGTGGGTGAGTAGGAGTGGAGGAGGGGATGTTAAGGTGGGCTCTTAAGAAGAGATGGTTGGGTTTGGGGGTGGGCTTATTGGGTGGGATGTTGGGGTGGGCTGTTCAGGTGGGTGGTTAAGGGTGGCCTGGGATTGGGGGGGGGGGGGACGGCGGGGAGGGGGGGGGGGGGGTTGGGGGGTTTTTTGGGGGTGTTTGGGGGTGGGGGGGGGGGGGGGGTGGTTGGGGGGGGTGGTGGGGGGTGGGGGGGTGTGGGGGGGGGGGGGGGGACTGCTGAGATGGGCTGGTTGGGTTTGGGTGTGTCTTGGAGTGGGGGGCTTTTGGGTTGGCTGTTGGAGTGGGCTGATTAGGTGGGATGTTGAGGTGGGCTAGTTGAGTTTGGTGGTGCCTAGGAATAGGGGGAGGGATGTTGTGGTGCGCTCCTGAGAAGGGATGGTTGGATTTGGGGGAGTGGTGGGGTTTGGCTGGTTGTGTTTGGGGGTGCTTGGGGTCTGCTGAGGTGAACTCTTGTGGTTTGGGTTTTTTTTGGGAGTACTTGGAGTCGTGGGGGATGCTGTGGTGGGCTCTTGAGAAGGGTTTGCTGGTTTGGGGGAGTGTTGGGTGGGCTGTTGGTTTTTGGGGATGCCTGGAAGCAGGGGGGCTGTTGAGGTAGGCTGCTGGGGGTGTGCTGGTTGGCTTTGGGGGTGTCTGGGCATGGGTGAGCTGTTGAGTGGGCTGTTGGGTGGGATGTTGGGGGGGGGGGGTTTGGGAGTGGGGAACAGGCGGGATGGATGGGTCCAGAGACCCTGGACAGGCTATCTTTACCCCCCCCCAACCCCGGTCATACCCAGCAGAAGCAGCTTGACAGTCCTCGCATCCTTCTCAGCGTCTTCCTTGAGCTTCTTCTCGAGCTCACGGGAGTGCTTCTCCTCGGCACTGGCCCCGGCCCCCATCCTCGGCCTGGCAGCCCGGCGGCTTACCCGCTCCTTGGAGGTCAGCACCAGGATGGGCAGCGTGCTCCAGCCCCCTGCCGCCTCCAGTGCTCGGGCTTGCTGCGCCCGCCCGTGCTGCCGGCACCCCGCCACCGGACTGCCCCCGCCGCTGGGGGATTGTGCCTGCCCGTGGCAGGTGGGTGCTGCCACCCGCCCAATGTGGGCCAAGGACAGGGCCAAGGTCCCAGAGGCTGCCTGGGCGAGGTGCTGCGCTCAGCGCCCACCACTTAAGCCAGGCCCCAGATAAACCCCTTTAAATCTCTGGTGGGCTGAGTTCAGCACATCCCCATGGCTCTGGCGTCAGCACTTCAGTTAGTCGGGTGGGGGGAGGGAAGGGGAACACAGCCATCCTACCCCCAGCTGCCCCCCCAGCTGCGGGGGTGGGGGGAGAAGTTATGCTGGCCTGTCCTGGAGCTGGGCTGACCTGTAAGGATGGGGTGCCTGCTCTGGCTCTGCAGTTATTTCG
>NW_020450933.1:380909-422115 GCF_003343035.1 Apteryx rowi | reverse complement strand
CCAACCCCCATGACCTCCACCAAATGTCTCCAGGTCCCCTGTAACCCTCCCCAGCGTCCTCTTGCTCCTCAGTGTCCTTGGGGGGGGGGGGGGTTGTCCCAAGTACCCACCCAGTGTCCCCAGTCCCCCAGTGTTGCCATGGCCCCCCAGTACCCTCCAGTTTCCACAGGGGCACACCAATAACCTCCCCAGTGCCTCCCCTATTAACTCCCCAGCAGCCACACAGTGTCCCCAGGGACGCCCCAGTAACCTCTGCCCAGTGCCCCCCGCCCAGTGTCCCCAGTAACCCCGGAGTCCCCAGCACCGGGGCGATGGTTGCAGTGCCGCAAGTGGCCACAAGGGGGCGCGAGGACTCCAGTACCGCTCCGTGTCCCCAATACGTCCCAGTGCCCACAGTTTCGCCCTGTTGCCTGTACATCCCAGCACATCCCAGTACCGCCAGTACGGCTCACTGCCTCCAGTAGTGCCCAGTGCTTCCAGTACATCCTAGTACCTCCAGTACATCCTAGTGCTCCGCAATACCATCCAGCACACCCAGTACTTCCCAGTGTCAGCCCCCCAGTCCCCCCCATTCCCCCAGTACCACCCCCCAGTGCCCCCAGTGCTGCCCAGAGATGCCCCTCAAATGCTCCCAGGATTGCACAGTGCCCCTATTGCAGCTCCCCCAGTACATCCTACTGTCCACAGTATGGCCCAGTGCCACCTCCTCAGTGCTACCAGGACCACCAGTGCCCCCAGCACAGCCCCATGCCACCCCTCATTCACTCCCAGTGTCCCCAGTGCAGCCCTGCCAGTGCCTCAAGTAATGCCCAGTTCTCCCTGTATGCCCCTCCCCGAGTGCCTCCCCAGGTGATCCTCTCCTGGTGCCTGTCCTCATCCCATGCCTGGCACCTTTGTACCCCGCTCTGGGGGTGGCAGGTTCAACCCTGCCCCTGCTTCCTTCCTGCACAGCTCAGGGCAACAGGCCAGAGGGGCAGAGTTAAGGGGACTGTGTGAGGTGGCTGAGGGCTTGGCATGGCACAGGGGACAATGGCCCCAAGCAGGGCAGCTGGCAGCAAAGCCCCTAGCCGCCTCCTCCTTTATAAGCCCTCCCTGCTGTTCCCATCCGGCACAGAGCACACACAGGCGCCCGTGGCTGTCCCAAAGCCAGTGTTTATTTTGGCACATTCCCGGTTGCAGCAGGGGCATGTGCTCGGCATGGCACGGGCCCCAGGCACCCCTATGTTTCCTGTGTACAACTATTTACAATGCAGTGCGCCCACATCCCTGCCTGGGAGCCCCAAGGCAGCAGGCAATGGGCAAGGCACCCATGGATCTGGCACCCATGGGCACCACTGCCCAACCCACCAGGCCTGGATGGCACCAAAGGGGCTCCTGGCACGGTGCAAGTGGCCAACCCAGGGGTTGACCCTGGTGCGGCCCCTTCTCCTTCCCTCCCCAACCCAGAGCACAGCCCTGACTAAGCCCCTACCGCTGCCTGGACACCTGGATCCTGCCTCCCTAAGGTACACCTTGGAGACCAGACTCGCTCTGCCTATGTGCCTCTCCCCAGCCACAGCCACATTTCAGTAGGCATGAAGCCCAAGCTTCAGCCTGATGGGACGCAGTGCCTTGCATGCTGCTTGTCTGTAGCCCCCCCCCGTCCCAGGCTTGTGTGGCTGGTTAGCAGTTTCTCTGGGGAAAGCTCTTGGTCTTAAATAACCAGGTGGGGAAACCGAGGCTCAAAGAGACAGCAGACTTGACCAGGGAAGTGGGGCAGACCTTCTCCAGCTCCTTCTCTCCCCTTGCCCTGTGGTCTGCCACTGTCTCTGCCCCAACACTGCTCTGAGCTGGTGACATCGTCCCCAGACCTGGCCTGCCCACCACTAGGCATGTACAGCTCTGAGTGCAGGGCCATGCCCTTCCCACCAGCAGGTTGTCGACCCCAGCCTGGCCCCACACACCAGTGTCTCACAGTACCACAAAATTTGGGAAGGGAAGAAGGAAATGCTGGGTATGACCTCCAGGGTCCTCTGCTCTTTCCTGGGGCAGGAAGGCAATGGTCATGTTGTGTAAGTGACTATGTACAACCTACAAATAAATACTGTCTTCCAAGGAAGATGGAGAGTGTGTGTGTGTGTGTGTGTGTGTGTGTGTGTGTGTGTGTGTGTAGATATATATATATATATTTATATATATTTATAGATATTTTTAATATTAAAAGGGGGAAAAATAGACCACTGTGCTATCAAAGTCCCTGCCGATGGTTTCATGTATGCCCGTAGGTTTCTGGCTGGTGATTCCGGCGGTTTCGAGGCTTCTTCTGGTCCTGCTGCTCCTTGGCTTTGAGGCCAGCCAGCGGTTCCTGGGGGCTGGCGGCCACGTGCCGCCAGTAACCCTGGCAGTACTGGTCAAGGAGTCCCATTTCAGGCTGGGTGAGGAGCTGCAGCAGGTCCTGGTAGTGGGGAGTGGCAGCACCAGGCAGCCCGGCAGCCACGGCACCAGCAGCAGCGGGCAGGAGGCCAGGGGAGACCTCAGCCTGGAAGAGCACAGCGTGGACGGTGCGGCTGCTGAGGACACGGAGCTGCACCTTAGTCACCGTGTGCTTGAAGTTGTTCTCTGTGGCAGTGCAGGAGTAGAGGCCACTGTCAGAGAGCTGCAGGGAGCGCAGCAGCAAGCCCTGCTCTGTCTGCAGCACCCGGCCTTCAACACGGAGCTGTTGGGAGAGGGAGTGTAGGCTCAGCTGGCTGGCGTGGGGTGCCGGCAGGGGCCCTCAGTCCCCAGCACCCAGAACGGGGCATCGCCCAGCACCCCGTCCTACCTCTTTCCGCCGGTCACTGTTGTTCTTCTGGAGCAGCCACTTGATACTGGCCTGGGGGGAGCGGGGCTGGCACTCAAGGAAGGCTGTGCTGCCCTCCACCCCATACTGTACAGCCTCCACCGTGTTCTTGTTGGCTGTAGGGGCAGGTGCAGGTGGCCAGGTCAGCGCATGTGCACCCATGCCCCCAGCCAGCCCCTCTGAGGGAGAGTGGCATGCTCCAGGACCCCAGAACCCCATCCCACCTTACCCACCTTCTCTCCAAGTCTTTCTCTTCCCCCATTCAAACCCAGGCATGGATGCACTGGCTCTTGATCCACCCAGCAACTGTGTTCTTCCTCCCCCAGTGTATCTGTCCTTCCAATAAGGGTGTATAGCCAGCCGACCATCCAACTGTGCTCATCCTCCTCAAATGTATCCATCCATCCATGTTCATCCTTCTCTGATGTATCCATCCATCCATATATCCATCCAAACAGCTGTGCTCAGCCTCCTCCCCAATATATCCATCCATCCATTCATGTTCATCCTCCTCCGATGTATCCATCCATCCATCCAAACGTGCTCAGACTCCTCCCTAATGGATCCATTCACCCATCCATCAATGTTTACCCTCCTCCAATGTATCCATCCAAATGTGCTCAGCCTCCTCCCCAGCACATGCATCCACCAAGTGTATCCACTCATCCATCGCCCCATCTGGCTGTTGTCCACGTTCTCCTGCCCCTTGCTCTCAGTATAACCACACCACGCCCCCTGTCCTGGACCCCCATGGCCTGTCCCCTCACCCCAGCTCCCTCAACTCCCCCTCTGCCTTCACCTCAGCCCCATGGCATCCGCTCACCATTGGAGTTGTAGCCTCGGCACTGCCGGATGGGGTTGCCATGCCGGATGTCCTGCCGCCTGCTCCGCCTGTGGGGAGGCAGGAGATGACCTGGGGAACCTCCATGGGGTTGTCCATAGCCCAGGGTTCCCTCCCTGCCACCTGCCGCCTACCCCTGGCCCCCCATACCTCTTGGAGGACGCTGAGTAGCGGGTGCAAGCCTTGCCATCCCAGGCGCAGTAGGGGTCCCGGGCCAGGCAGCAGTCAGCACAGGCTTCCCCATAAACATCACACCGGTGCAGGGCCAAGTGGGTCACCCCTACAGCTGAGGACACGTAAAGCTGTTGCTGTTGGGGGGACAGAGAGGACAGTGTGAGACACTACTCAGGCACACAGCCTTGTCCCAACCCCCTAAGAACCACCTGAATGAGCTGTGGCCTCCTGGCACCTGGGGCCACCAGAGCCAGCTTGTCCTGGAGCTACCCAGAGCAACCTGAGGCAGTATATACCCAGGAGTCACCTGGAGCCACCAAAGGCATCTCACCCTGAAGCTACCCACTAGCTTTCCCCCATCCATGGCCCACTCCCCTTGCACTGAGGTGGTGCCTGGGCAGTACCAGAGCTGGGCACCACTTCCCCAGGGGCTGCTTGGTCCTCCCCTGCCACTTGACCACATGCTGTGACTCACCCTCTTGGAAGAGATGGTCATTGTCTTGATGGGTGCCGGCACCTAGAAGGAAGCACAGGTGAAGGATATTGAGGGGCAGGCAAGCCACTCAGCCCAGTGCTGCAGCCCCAGGGTGCGTACCCAGGCCCCTCACAAGGCAGCTGGGGAGGGTGGGGGCAGCTGTGAGGGTGCCAGGGCAGAGTAAGCAGGAGGGACAACACTCTGTATCTAGGGTGGGATCCCTCTAGAGCCACCCAAGGGGCTGATGGGTGTCCCATTGGCTCCAGGCCAGCACTGGACAGCATGGGGTAGGCTGGGGCAGTGGGACAAGGCCAGGCTATGGGCATTCAGAGCTCTGAGGAAGGTGCAGGAGAGACTGGCCCTTACCTTGAACACCTCGATCTCCTCCAGCATCAGCTCCTCAGTCTCCATGTCATCCCGGGGTAGCACTATGACCTTCTGCACAGTGCCTCGATCTGCAAGACACCATGGTGCATGGCCGTTCAGTGGCACCTGCATCCCCCATCCTCCTGGGAAGGCAGTCCCTGCTGGGGTGAGGGTCAGAAGGGCCCCCAACTCCAATCCCATGCCCATAGTGCTGCAGTAGGCAGCTGTGTCTGGGGTGCAGCGCACCAGCTCAAGTAATTGCCTCTCACTAGGGACTGCTGCTGCCCAGGACAAGGGGGATCCAGCAGCCAGTCCATCAGCCTCTGCTGCCTGCTCAGAAGCAAGGAGCCCAGCCGAGCGTGCACCAGTAACTTACTGGGGAATAGCCTCCAGGCTGGCTTGCTGCAAGATGCAGAATGGCCTCTTTCCCTGTGGGAAGTGGGGCTAAAAGCCAGGCTAGCTCATGGGGACCTAGGATGGGCACTGGGGCAGGGGAAGGACCAGGCTGGATTGTAGGACCCATGGCACAGGGGTCTCAGCCCCTCGCCCTGCTCTAACATGGGATCTGGAAGGAGCAGAGGGCACCATGATCTCGCTAGCCCTGGCGGTGCCCCTGCCCTCCCGGGCGGCGCTGGTACATGCTGCGTTCTCTGCGGTGCGCGGCGTGGGTACCTGTGCCCAGGAAAAGCACCTCATAGCGCCCATCTGCCGCATCCACCTGGTCAACTGCAATGGTGGTGAAGCGATAGTTGACATTGCTGCGCACAACCAGTGGCTGGCGGTGGGTTGGGTATACGGCGTGGTACATCAGCGGGTGTGCACGCATGAAGTTGATCACCTCATCAGGATAATCCTTGGTCGACTTCATGGATGGTGTAAACGTCCCCCCGGGGCACTGCAACACAGGGCAGGTGGGTGAAACATCACCCACACTCAGGGGCCCCCAGGCTGGGCGCTTGCTCTGGCCCAGCCAACAGATTTGCCCAGCCTTTCCTTGCTGGGGCTCTGCCTAGGCCACAAGCCAGAACCAGTCCCCTGTCACAGGCAGGGTCTGAGCTGTCCCGGGCAGAGGGAGGGTGCTGGTTCCCTGATATTGCTGGGCACACACAGGCCCTCTTCCCCATGCCACTCGCTGTTGTGCTGGCTGGAGACCCCCGGGCCTGGAGGGTACTTACAGTGCCTGGCCGGGGATACGGCATTTTGCCTGTGTAGGGCATCCACTGGTAGTTGGGGCCTTCCTTGTGTGCAAAGGGCCCATTGAACACCATGCGGATGTCGGCCATGGAGTAGACACACACAGCGGAGCCTTTGAACACGGATCTGGAAGGAGGGGAGTCAGCCTTAGGGATCTGGTATTGCCCTCGGGCTGGCACTGCCAGGTTCCCCAGCAGAGCAACCCGCCCCACTTGTGCTGTGCTGCTCCAGCATTACCAGGCCCCCAGTCGGGCACTGTATGGCAGCTGGGGGGTGCTGACCTTGGCCAGCCCTCCAGACTGCTTTGTGGGGTGGGCGGCTCTGGCCTTGGTGGGCGCCCATGTGCAGTGGCCCCTGGAGCCCACAAGCCTTGGGACCCCATGTGGCCACACGGTATGGCTGCCATAGTAGTGACGGCACTCACCCTGAAGCGGAGAACACGGCATAGATGACAGGATTCTTGGTGTCCTGTGTCTGCTGGACGAAGACGTCCTCTTGGGACAGAAGGAAGAGCATGTCACCAGCAGGAAGATGGGCAGGGACCATCTCACCACAGGCACCAGGTTAGCAAGAGGGGGCACCAGGGTGAATGTAGTTCCTGGCTCCTCCAACCTCTCTCATTGAGAGGGCACGGTTGGTAAGAGTTGGGGGCAGCGCTAGACTCCTGGCCTTCCCCAGGAGATAGGGTGCCAGGGAGCTGGTGAGTGGAGGGGGGGGGGGAAATGGGTGCAGAAGGACTCTGGCACGGGGGGCATCAAAGTGGTCTCGACCCCTCTCCATCCCTGTGGACCCCTGCCCACACTCACGAAGCTCGTCAAAGTGCGTTTCAATCCCATCAGGTCCTGGCACAGAGCAGACAAGCCGAGCCTTCAGGAACGTGCTCCACTTGTTCACCAGGCAGCAGTGGCCCCCGTCATCGTTCTGTAGCAGAAGGACCCCCAAGATGAGCCCCAGGCACATCACCACCCCATACGCCTGCCCACACAGCCCCTTGCATGGCCACAGGCTGGCACACATACCAGGCAGATGCGCCCGATGCGGGAGTAGACACCTGGGCTCTGTGGGGCATCAGCCGATTTTTCCCGGAAGAAGAAGTAGAGTTTGTCATCGTTCTTCTCACTACTGTCGGGGATGAGCTGGGCATGGACGAATGCTGGGTCTGCAATGGCATGGCATAGTCAGCCCAGCAGCACCTCCACCTGGCCCAGGTGATGCCAGCATCCCCTGAACCCACCACAACAGGATGTTGAGCCCCCCCAATATGAACCCACCCCTGGAAACCACTGTGGCGGTCACAGGGGTAACCAACCCTCAGTCATGTCTGAGGAACCAGGGGCTCCAGGGTTGCCCCTGAGATGGGTGTCTCCTGTGGTCATCAGTGCTCCATCTGCAGGGGATCAGAGCATCCTTAGCCCCAGGGTCTGCAGGGTCCAGGGTTCCAACAGCTCCAAAAGCAGGGCTATGGGAACCAGTTTCCCCGCTCAGGGGGCGGGGAGGGGGAGAAGGATCCATACAGCTCGGCAGGAAGCATTTCCCTGCCATCCATCAGCTAGTCCCCAGCCCATGCTGACAGCTCCCCCTCTTCAGGTTACTGCCCCGACAGCTCCCAGGCCCCACAGGATCATCCAATCCGCTCTGCTCTGTTTACTCAGCTGCCTCAGCCACCCCATGGCTGGAGGGGTTCCAAGGGGGGCAGGATGAGCGCTCAGGGTCACTGATTGCAAGCGACATGGTTGACATCTCACCCCTGCATAAACCCAGGCACGGGCCCTGACAGAACCAGCGCTATTGCCCACCAGCTGGCCAGTCCCACTGCCCAGCAGTGGCACAGTCAGCTGTCTGTCACCATGCTCCATACAGCCATCCCTCCATCTGTCTGTCCTAGGAGACTCCCACCATCCATCCATCCATCAATCTGTCCTCAAAGAAACCTCTTTAGTTCCCTCTTCCAGTCCAGATTCCTGCATCCATCCATCATCCATCCATCCATCCATTCATCTGTCCATCCAGCCCACACCACTTGTCTGCTTGCCCATGCTACCTACTGTCTCTCTAGCCTATGAGAAGGATGCAGCATGGTGGGGTCGCTGGGAAACAGTATGCTGAGCCAAGGACACCCTAAACTCACCATTGAGCCAGCGTGAATTGTACTGGTCTGTCCTCATGGCCGTCTGCTTTCCCATGGTGCGGAAGATGGCCGCATCAGTGCCCATGAAGTCGATGTAGACACCAGCATAGAGCTCTTCATCTGTGGATGGGAGAACAAGGATTAGCTAGCCCCACAGGGCCCCCAACTCATCCTGCCCATGCACCCCCATCTCCTTTCTTTCCCACCCTCAGTGGTCCTTCTCCCACTGGCTCCAGGCTCTGTCCAGCCCTGGTCCTGGCTCTTAGCCCCTAGGCAACATGTTGCCCAAGAGACACTGCCTGTGGCCATGCTGAAGAGCATGGGAGGCTGTTACTTTCCTGTAAGGAAAGCTCCTGTCTGCGGGATCAGGTCTTGCTGGATACCCAGAGACACCTTGACCAGCTGCAGCTGGAGCAGGCGGGGGGGGGGGGGAGGGGCAGGAGCTCAACTTCTTGGGGATATTCTGGCAATGCCGAATGGGATGACTGGAGCAGCTCTCCTGTCTCACCTGTATGTTCCCCCTAGCTATCCCCAGGTAACATTGGCCTTGAAAAGATACAGGACTCACTTATTAATGCAGAGACAGTGTCTACTTTGGGGTCATAGGAGCACTTCCCCTTGCCTGACTCCAGCTTGTCTGACTCCAGGTAGAAGATGTAATCCTGGAGAAGGAAGCAAAACAAAGAGTGTATCACATCTTTCCCCTCCATCCCTGGGGCACCTTCCAACACAGAGGTCAGCTGTGCCTGCTGGAAATGCAGCTTCTTCTGGAGGTGGAGCACAGCAGCTACAAAACAATTCCTGCTGCCAGAAGGACTGAGGATGCACAGTGCCCAGCATGGATGTGGACAGACCACCTCAGAGGTCTGTAGGACTCCCAGGAAGGCTGAGGCCCCAGTGAGCTGCTTCTCTCACGTTGCTGGATGCTGGTCCATCCTCTCCACAGCATTGATCCATTGCTGCTTGAAGACCCACCAGAGCCACCAGGCTGAAAATGGGGCATCCCCCACATCTGCTTCTTGGCAAACACAGTCACCCTCCAGCACTGCTCCTTCCCAGTCGCCTCCTTGGTCCGGGGACACACGGGCCTGGCTGTGCTGTATGTTGCAGAGGCTGCTTTTACTGCTTCAGGAGCCCCCGACAGCAGCTGTTTTGACGGGCAGTATTCAGCCGTGGGCACATCTCTGCTGCCAGACCCAACATGTTTCAGTGAGGAGCAGTTTGCCACCCATGAGTGGTCACTGCCAGGACGGCATCGCCACAAGGTTCTGAGTCCAGTCCTGGTGGGATTTGGAGCCAGCTGCCCTGCTCTGTTAGGAGCTGCTCTCCCTGCTGTTGCCTCTGCCTTCTCCGGGCAAAACTGACACATGGCAAACCCAGCACCACTGCATAAACCCACGCCAGGTGCTAAACCCAGTTTGCCTCACAGACACACACTCGAAATCAGCTGTCACAACAGTTTTGGGCACACAGGGCTCCTAGGCATGCAGAACCCCAAAGAAGCAGCACCAAGACAGCCCGTCCACGCATAGCACCTGCTGGGAGCCCACGCAGAAGCCCAGGCCACGCACCAGCTCTCAGTATGCCTGGGCGCTCACCACGGCCAACACAATGAAGCTGGGCCAGCAGACCTGCCCACTCATCCCACATCCTGGCTTTGAAACAGGAGCCAAAGACATTGCAACAGCTGCTCCCCTGAAGCCTGCTGAAAGGATGAGCAGAGTCTTCACAGGATACTCAGGGTCCAGGAAGACAGGACGGGACAGGGAGCTGATGGTTGGGAAGTGAGGAGCACTCTTCTTCCCTCCACATGTCTTCCACCAGAGGATTTGCTCATGAAAGCTCTTCTTGGCCCTGTGGCCTGAGGCCAGGGGAGCAGCCAGGGCCCACTAGCCCAGCCTGGCAGCCCAGACCCCAGGGACTGGCTTGGACCAGGCACAGAGACAGCCCCAGCCCTGGTGCCACATGGGACTGGCCCCTTGGCACAGCCGTTCCCATCTCCACAAACTCCTCTGCCAGGGCGCGCACTGGTCCCCGAACAGCCCCTGCTCCCTAAGGTGGTCAAATGCTTTATTGGGATAACTCAGCTCTCAAATGCACCCCTGGACCTGACCGCAAAACCTGACCTACCCAACCAGGCTAGACCAGCTAGGCAAAAGGAAACCTGCAGGCCCAGCCCAGCGCCAGAGCTGCCTGGTAAACAGAATGGCTTGGCTGATGCTGGGACAGCCTTCAAACTCTCATTGCTCAAAATGCATTGATCTTCCTGGAAAGCAGGTGCCGATGACCCCCATAAAGCTGCCCTGGGCATGGCGAGCTGTATTTGTGCAGGAGCAGGGGGTTATGGAGGGAGGAAAGGCAGTGGGTGCCAGGCAGTAGCTGGAGGAAATCAGACCAAAGCCCAGGCCCTGGCTAGCACCAGATTTCCCTAAAATGAGAGGCTGGGAGTCCTGCTCATTCACCTTCTAGGGCTAGAGGCGAGAGATGTGCTGAGTGCTCAGGAGAGAGGGTGGCATTCACTCTGGCTGCGGCCAGAGCCAGTCCAAGGTGAGGCCCTGCCACAATGGAATAGAGGGTGAAAGGAGGCAGTTGGAGACCAAACATGCAGTGGTTAGGGTGAGATGAGTTATGGAGGTCTCAGACCAGTTCTCAGCCCAGCTCCAGGGCAGGCCATGAGTAGGGGCAGCCTGGATGGGAAACACTCCTGCATTTTGCCCTCCGCTGATGGGCACTGCAGTCCTGTCCCTGGGACAAGCCCATCAAGAAGAGGAATGGGGAGGCCTTTCGGGGCCCCTAGGCAATTGCCCTTGGCAATAGTGTTTCACCAGTTGGCCATGGGAGAGCAATGGAACCATCTCAGAGCACTGTGGCCAGCCCCTAGCAGCAGCACAAGGCAAGAGTGCCCCCAGCCACTGAGATGCTCACGGCTGATAGCATCAAACTCTACCCATCTGCCAACCTCCCTCTGAAGGGGAAAAGGACGTGTGTGTTTGGGTTGCAGAGGAGAGTGAAGTGTAGGGGAAGTATGGGGGAGAGACAGGCTTGGCAGGTGATACACAGGGCTGCGCGGATCCCATGCCCATGCACTGATCCATATTAGTCCGGAGGAGAGAGATTCAAAGAGGAGACACTGTCAGGACAGGCTGGGTGCTGGGAACTCCCCGTGAGAAGCTGGTGACACTTGCCTCCCTGATCCTGCTTGCCTGTTCTAATGAAACTACTTCTGCTTGGGAAGGTGAAGCCTACAGCTTTGCCCCCCATGGGTGCCAGCAAGGCAGCCATTCAGCGCCATTTTGGTAGGCCCTACCAAAACGTCTTCTGCACATGGGTTTTGCATTCTCCGCTGTGAGCGGTGCCATCCCCCATGACTCTGTTGATGCTTGGCTCTGCTTTGAAGGGACACAGAGGGCCTGGCACAGTAAAAGCAGGCTGGGGAGGGACTGCCGTCCCTGACAGTGTCCCCCACGGGGATCCCTGACAGGCCTGGGAGAAGGAAGGAGTTAGTGAGAGGAGAGAGGAGACACCAGGCCTGCTGCTGTAGGAAGCTTTGTAGAGAGGGGAAAGGAGACTTTACCAGGCATCCCCTGGCAAGGGGCGCCCCTGGCCCTGGGGGGCTGGAGGGTCAGGAACATGCTGGTGGGAGGGAGAAGGAACCCTAAGCTCAGGTGTGCCCACAGGAGAGGTGGGCATGGCTCTGGCGGGCTCCGAGACCGGTTCCCACCTTGCTTTCCGCTGGTCTCGGGCTGAGGAGGCCGTCAGCTGATCTGCTTTCCCGGCCTCCCGGCTGGACGGGCTGGCTCGGCGGAAATCCCTGGGGAAAAGGAGCAGGGCAGAGAGTTAGCACTGCGGGGGGGGAGAGGGCCACCCCAGGGTGGGGGTGTGTGGGAGGGGTGTGTGCGGGAGGGCACCAAGACCAGGGGCGAAGGGAGCATGCTGAGCAGTAGAGCGCCACTTCCCCATTCAGATCCCTCCCAGAAAGCTCCCCTCTGGGCAGTGCTGGCCAAGGGGAGCCAGGTGTCCCAGCTCACACCTCAGGGCGGGGCTGGCACCAGGCAGGAGCGCTGACAGCCCTCACTGAGCAGGCAGGCAGCAAGCAGATGGGCTTTGTCCCCTCCAAGAAGAGGTGCAGCTCTTTCCCAAGATGAGTCCAGCTCTCGTAGGAGTGGTTCCCTGAGGCCAAGGCCAGTCTGGTGCATGGCAAGAGAGATTGGTGAAGCTGGCTCTGCCATTGCCCATCCAGCTGGCCAGGGAGGGCTCATGCCCCAGGACACAACAGTGGGACGAGCCCCTCAACTGGAAGCTCCCTCGTGGAATAGTGAGGCCCTGATTTGGTGCTTGGGAGAGATGGTGAGACGAGGAAAGCTATTGGCACTGTGGGGCTTGCTGGCCCCAGGGCTTGGGATCCTCTCTCTCCACTGCATCATGCTTTCTGGGACTGAGACTGGACCATTCACTCCACATGCAGTTGGAAGAGAGACATGACAGCCTTTTTTCTGGGGGAAGCACACTACCACTCAATGCAACTGGGGTGCCCACGACCCCCTCGATCCTCCTCAAATGCTGCAGAGTCCATGAAGTGCTGCCCAAAAGCCCAGTCCAGGAGTGGCACTGATCCGTATCAATCTCTCTCTCTGTACCTGTGCCTGTGTCGGGCAGGCCCTCCCTCTATGTACAGCACCATGCACCTCACTTGGCTCAGGCTCAGAGCATGGTTTGTTATGACCAGGCTATGCCACATTAGAGAGCATAACCCAGGATCTGCAACACTAGTGCTGAGGGGACAGACACCTCGCAGAGTGCAGACCACCAGTTCAGCAAGCAGAGTCCCCCAAGCGTCCCCCCCTTACCGCTCACTACAGCAGTCACTCAGGGCATCCTTTGACCCTGTGCCAGCACTTGGGTAGACCAGCTCCCTCCTAGGACCCTCCTATCACCATGAGGCCACCTGATGCCGTACAGCTTCACAGCTGTCCTCTCGGCTTATGCCATGGCTGTCAGTATGAGGATCTGGCCAGTGTCATCCTCTCTCACTGGCACCTGGGAACACCGCAGTGCAGGGCACAGACGCAGCACTGCCACACACACTCATGCGCCAGCATAGCCCGC
The DNA here is from genome assembly GCF_003343035.1 of Apteryx rowi. Classification (NCBI taxonomy): domain Eukaryota; kingdom Metazoa; phylum Chordata; class Aves; order Apterygiformes; family Apterygidae; genus Apteryx; species Apteryx rowi. The sequence continues at coordinate 409,013 of NW_020450933.1, read as the reverse complement.
GGCAGCAGTGCCCCCTCCCCATGCCAGCCGCGACACCACAGCGTGCCCACCGCATCCTGGTGGCCTGTCCATGCCGTTTCTCCCTGAGAAATGCCAGCGCTGGTGCAGTGCCAGGCACTTTCCATTCCCTTGGAGAGGCCGCTCCATCCCAAGGGCGTTCATGATCCACCAGCAGGTGGAAAGCTGGGCACAGGCATATCCCACGCTCTGTTCGAGAGATGCTGGCAGATGCTGTTCAAGAGGTGCCCGTGGAGCGGGAGGGTCGAAGCTGGTGCTGGGATCCGGCTGGGGCAGCCCAAGTCAGGTGTGAAGAGTGATCCTCAGGCCTTGCTCTGCAGAGATGGCTCAGCCACGCTCAACAGCATGGTAATATTATCCACAGAGTCCTTGGTGCACCCAAGCTGAGACCAGCAAGTCTGCTTCCCCATCCACTTCCCCCTTGAAACCCTCCTGACACCAGCCCAGGGCACAGACCCAGACGTTCCCAATGCCCTCCCACACCCAGCTGCAGCCCCGAGATGGCAATGCAGACACAGCCAGGCCCAGGCTCATCCCCCTCAAACCTTCCACCCCTCACCTGCGCTTTGCGCCCACGGTTGACAAAGGCACAGATTGGATTGTAGGCGCCAGTGCCACACACGTAGAGGTGGGTCCGGTTCCAGGGCTGGATCAGGCGGATGAAGTTGCCGCACTCCCCCTGGGAAGCAGAGGGAGGGGCTGGCAACCATAGCAAGGACAGGGAGGGGGCCAGCTCCCATTGCAGCTCACGCTACCAACAGGGAGGGCTCGGGCTCACTGGGCACAGACCCTTCCCTCCACACCTCAGCCTTTGCACTAGGGCAGGCACTGTGGGGTACAGTTGCCTAGGCATGGAAACATCTGCCCCAGGAGGAAGAGCTGGAGAGCAGGAGGAGGCAGGCCAAGGAGCTGGGAGGCTGCTGGAAGGCTGGTATGGGTCTTGGACAGGCACAGGTCATGTGTTGGCATGGGGCACAGGCTGGCATGGATCATGGGTTGGCAGGGGACACGGGTCATGGGCTGGCATGGGGCTGGCATGGCTGAGGGTACAGTTCTGTTAGGTGGGAGGAAGCAATGTGGGGGACCTTTGCCTCTGGCTTCCTCCTAGCACTTGCCCAAGAAGGCCTGCCAGGGCCTGCGTGGCCAGGCAGAGGGGCTGGCAAGACATGGTGTGACATCTTGGAGTGCCATCCTGTCCTGGCATGGCTGCAGATGCTGCCCAGACAGGCCGAACAGCAGTGGCCCTCTGGGGATGGGATTTCAAGGGGAGGACATGAGGACATGAATTGTAGCCCCGTGGTGGCTACCAACCTCCCTGAGGCTCCCTACAGTGGGTTAGTGGTGGCCATCAAAACCCCTGGGGTGTCCGTGGCCATGGCCTGTGGCTCAGGGTTCTAGGGAGCTGGCACGGCACGGGCATGTCCACCTGTCCCCAGCACACTCACATTGCTGTTCTTGCCCGACAGGATGCACTCCTCAATCCTCTGCTGGGAAGCAGGCCAATGGATCTGGAAGAATACAAGCAAAGGGGAGATCTGCACTCATGGCCTGACTCGGCCCTGGTGTTGAGCTCTTTCCCAACCCCTCTGCTATCACGGGGCAGAGATGGACCCTCCTCTGTGCAAACTCTCAGTCAGTCACCCACATATAGCACTGTGCTACACTCAGACCATAGCTTCCAAAACGTCTGTCTGGCTCCTGATCCCTTCAGCCCACAGCCCCGTGACCGGGGCATTTGGTTCTGCCCTGTGCCACCCTCTCCTCTGGCGGCCACCCCGGGCCCAGCCCTCTGCTCCTGTTGGTGACAACACGCGCTTACGATGAGGGGCTCGCGGTTGATGTCGTGCAGGTCCAGCGAGAGGACGTAGTCCTTGCTGCCCACGTACATGCGATCGTGGTCCTCGTCCTTGAGCAGGATGCGGTAGTCACTGGAGTTGAGCAGGAAGTTGAAGAAGTGCGCAGTGCCTGTGGCCTTCAGCTCTGTGGGGCAAAGGGGCCCATATCAGTGTGCCAGCGCCCCATGCCCACCATCCTCCTCCAGTGTCACACCTGCCTCAGCATTTGGGCACCTGTCTCCAGCTCTGCACAGCATCAACCCCTGCCCATTCCCAGCTGGGAGACCCCTTGCTGGTCCAGGACCCATGGGAGAAAGGTGGGCACCTTCCAACCCCACTGTGCCCATCTGTGCCCGCTGCAGTGCCCCATTCCCCCTCCATGAGCCAGGCAGACAGCACAGCAGTGAGCACCATGATGCAGCCACCTCTGGGGCAGGGCACATACCACAGCGTGGGATGCTGGACAAGCACAGGAGATGCTCACTTCCAGCTGGGGCAGCCAAGCTGAGGTAGCTTGGACACAGGCAGGGGGACCTGGACTCACCTGTCAGTACCCAATGCCCCTGGCAGCAGAGCCCTCCACTGCAACATGGCCCACTGAGTGACCCTGCTGTTGTGGGTATTGTCAGGGACACTGGCACCCATGGGTGGGCAGGGCAGGGGGGACCCACCCTCTTGCACCCCAGGCAGCCAGAGGGCATGAACCAGGCCACCAGCATTGGCCCTCACAGGCTATTTTAGGAGATGGCTCTCTAGCAGCCCTCGCTGGTGAAGGGGTGAGAGCAGAGTGGAAACCCTGGTAAGGGTCCCAGAGGTCCTTCCCACTAACCTCCTGTGGGCTGCAGTGATCCTGGCAACAGCTGGGTGGGTGCAAGGGCTCAGTGCTGGCAGTCGAGGGTGGGGGCGGCTGGTGTCATGTGAGTGGCAGTGTCAAATGACAGTCTCTGTGCCAGGCAGGCAGGGAGATCATCAGGGCCTGCAGGAAGGCTCTGCCCACCCTCCACAGCTTGGCCGGTTCTGGCACAGCGGGATGCACTGCTGGGCTGGGGAGTCACCTGGCACCCCTCACCCTGCCCTGCAAGCCCCTGCTAGCCCACCTGGGTCCCTTGCTAGCTGAGACCATGGGCACATGCCAGATGGAAGGCAGCTCCAAGGCAAGAGCTGAGACAGGGCAGGAAGGGGGCAGATTTCCCTGGCACCCTGGCCAAGCAGCTGTGGCTCCCAAAAGCTCTGCTGTCAGCCCTCTGGCCCTCTCTCATCCTGCCCCAGTTGCTCCACAGATGTGTCCCTGTGCCCCAGCCTGGCCACCAGCCCCTCAGACAGGGGAGCTGAGACCCAAATTATCTACCTCCCAGGGAGGGGAAGGAGAACTTACACCCCTACCCCGCATGCCCCATCCTCCCCCCTTGGGAAGTTATTTTTAGCCTGTGTGTGGGAGAAATGAGTGAAAGAGGATAATGAGGGTCATGAATATTCACGAGTGCAATGAGACAGCCAGATGGAAGGCAGAAGTGCTGCAGATGATGTGGGCCGGTGCCAGGGACCACACGGCAGGGGCCGGGGCACAAGCAAGACAGACGAGAGCAGACGATACCTGCCCTGTGCCCACCGCACAAGCGCTTGGCTTTCCATCCTCTCTCCAGGCTGCCCTCCCTGTGCCTGCTGCCTCCTTCCATCCATCCCCAGTGCTGGGGGAACCCCCAACGCCTGCAGTAGCATGAGGGCATGACAGCAAGGTTGGACGCCACCCCTCTTGGTTGCCATCCCTGTCAGCTGCCACCCCGATCAGAGGCCACCCTGGTCAGACACCATCCCCATGTACAAGATGCCACCCCCAATTGGATGCTACCACCATTGGGTGCCACCTCAATTGGATGTCACCCCGATTTGATGTCACAGCCCCTTCTTGCCTGGGGAGAGTTTGTCTCTCCATGCAAGTGCCTGTTCTTTGCATCCACCCCAAAGACAGGTGCTGTGGGCAGCTGTACTGGATTGGGGCTGGAAGCAGTCCCCATGGACCCCACCTCTCTGCTGCAAGAGTAGAGTATGGCCCCCTGTAATGCCTGAGGGACATGCAGAACTAGGTCTCCACCAAGAAGGAGCAAGGAATGGCTGGGCATGGATCCAGCATCCAGCTGCTATTCCCAGCTGGGATGCCAAAAGCCTGAGATCTCTCTGACCTTGTGCTTCCAAAACCCATGGGGACATCCCAGAGGTACCACCAGGGTGCCCTCGCCATCCTGGGCACATAGCCCCCAGTCCCTGCCCGCTCCCACTATGGGACAGAGCTCACCCCCAACTCTTCTCAGCCCCATTAGGACTTAGGTATCTGCCCTCTTTGGGGAGTGGAGCAAGGGGAGAGACGGAGGCAGGCGGCAAGGCTGCATCCTGCAACTTGGCATCCTGGTGTTGGCAGAGGGCTGCCCCAGGCTGGGGGCCGGGGTGGCCATGCACCACGCTGAGAGCAGGTCTCCCAGCTCATCGTGTGCCCACATCTGGAGGGCCTCATCCCGCACGGCAAGGGGACCTGCCAGGGGGTCTAGTGGGGAGGCAAGCTCTTCCAGGGCAGGGTGGGCAACCACCCTTATACCCAGCCACGGGCCTGTGGCCCCTGAGGAGCTTGCACCAAGAGCAGCACAGGGGTGCGTGGGTGCTGACAGAGCTGTGGCCTGAGGGATGTGGGTGAGTCTGGCAGCTGGGACACACACTTGGTGCCAGGCATGACGGCTGCTGCCCACACATGCCCAGGTGCCCCAGCAATGCCGCAGCCCAACATAGCACGAGGACCCAGTGCAGCTACTGTCCTGTGGTGGGCCACGGGCACAGAGCCCAGAGCAGGCACCCCCAGGGCATGATTCAGCCACAGCTCCCACAGCGGGTTTCCTCCTTGGCCCTGCTGGGCACACTTTGCTCCAGGAAACAGTGTCACGGGATGTGACATCAATCTCTCCGCTCCTCCTCCCCACAGCCTCGCACTGACCTTGAGGGTCTGCTGGCCCTGCCGCCACCAGCGGTGCTTTCTCAAGGGCGGACATGGCGCTAATTTGCAAAAAGCGTTGCCCTGACCTCCTGCCAGCGGGGCGGGCTGGCCAGGAAGGCAGCTAACGAAGGGTAGGCTAATGAAGCACAGCCTGCAGACTCTGCTTGGGGCTGGGATGGACAGGGTGTGCATGTGTCGTGCGAGCATGTGGAGGGGTCTGGCTGCCTATGGCTCTGGTGTCTGGTTTCAATAAGACCATGCACGAGTGTGTTTGCTGGGGGGGTGTGGGTACGGACATAGTTTTGGAGCTGATGGGGCAGGAGAAAACGAGGGACCTGGACTGTGCGGGGCCAGCATGTGACCAGTTGGGAACCCAGCCTGCCCTGTACCCTGAAAGCACATGGCTGGGGAGGTGTGGGGCATGGGTGCCCCTTGCCTGTGGGGCAGGCACATGGTGAAGACTGGGAGGTAGAGGGGCTGGGGGTCCATGTGTCCCTGCACCCACCCCAGTGCACTCCTCCTCCCTTGCCTCCCATCTGTGCTCCAGATGCTCCCCACCACCAGCCATGACTCTCCCACCACCCACGAGGCACTGGGACTGCCCCCCGCCTGCCCCATGTGGTGCTGAGACTGGCCCCACAGGATGCTGGGACCGGACCCACAGCTGCCCTATGGGGTGCTGGGACCAGCCCCTTTCCTGCACCACTGCATGCTGAGACTAGCCCCACGGGGCACTGGGACTAGACCCCACCTGCCCCATGGCATACTGGGATGACTTGCCCCATAGGGTGCTGCCCCACTGCCATCCTGCCCTGCCTGCCCATACAGTGTGTATGTGCATGTGCATACATCAGAGTATGCGTGCATCACCTGCAGTGCGTGTGCATGCATGCCTTGCTGTGTGTGCATGTGTGTGCATGTTCCACACAGCGTGTGCATGTGTGTCAGTGCTCTCCCTGCTTCCCAATCAGCCCTGCAGGCTGTCCCCAGTCCCCGGCACAGCCATCCGTGTCCCTGGCGCTGTGTCCATCCAGCCCTGTGCAGACTTTCCTCCACCTACTTCCTGACGGATTGGCCTCTCACCTTGCACCTGCACCCAGGGCTCCTTGCTCCTGGACCCAAGGGCTTGCCTTGCCAGTGCAGCTGCAGGCAGGGGCAGGCAGGGCCAGGCAAGGGCCAAGGGGCAGGGCTGGGGGTGGGCAGAGGCAGGCAGGGGCAGGCAGAAGCACGGGGCAGGCAGAGCCAGGCATAGCTAGGCAGAGGCAGGCAGGGCCATGGGACAGGCAGGGGCAGGCAGCAGCAGGCAGGGAAATGGGGCAGGCAGGGACACGGGGCAGGCAGCAGTAGGCAGTGACACAGGACAGGCAGCAGCAGGCAGCAGCAGGCAGGGAAATGGGACAGGCAAGGGCAGGCAGTGGCAAGTAAGGACATGGGGCACACAGCAGCAGGAAGGACATGGGACAGGCCAGGGCAGGCAGCAGCAGGCAGGGACGTGGGGCAGGCCAGGGCAGGCAGTGGCAGGCAGGGATATGGGACAGGCAGTGGCAGGTAGCGGCAGGCAAGGACATGGGGCACGCAGCAGCAGGCAACGGCAGGCAGGGATATGGGACAGGCAGTGGCAGGCAGGGACATGGGACAGGCAGGGGCATGCAGTGGCAGGCAGGAACATGGGACAGGCAGGGGCAGGCAGCAGCAGGCAGGGACATGAGGCAGGCAGCAGCAGGCATAGCTAGGCAGCAGCATGAGCCGGGGTCCTGAACCCCAGTGGGGCAGCTGAGTGTGGGGCCAGGAAGCCTGAGGCAGCAAGCAAAATCCTGCAGCTCCCTGTCCCCTGGCCTCCTGGGGCTCACCAGTCAGTTTACCACAATGCACTGTGAAAGCATTCTCAGGAAGCCAAGTGAGGAACAGTTGTCCACAACACTGCACGCTCCAGGCCCCCACTGCACACGGACATGATGGTCTGGAAGGGAAGTCCCTGCCATTTCCCCCATTAAAGTCAAGCTAATGAGGGTTGTTTCAGGACTGGGAAGGCACTGGTTGGCACTGGGCAGGTGTGTGTGTGGGCTGCCTGCCAGCAAGGCAGATCACACTGACATGATGGGAGGCAGCTGAAGAAAACAGGAGGCCTGCCCAGGACATAGGGATACCACCCCAGGACACACAGTACTGCCTTGGGACACATGGGTACTGCCCCAGGACACACAGATATTGCCCTGGGACATGGGGTATCACCTTGGAATACACACATACTGCTCCAGGAGAGGGGCATACTGCCCCAAGACACATGGATACCACCCCAGGAGATATGGATAATGCAGTGGTACGTGTAGGTACCACCTTTGGGCATGCAGATACTCCCAGGGGACATGGGGATAAAATCCCAGGACACAGGATTCGGCCTCTGCAGCTCCCTGTTGCCAGCAAAGCCGAGCACCAGGAACAGACCCCCACCCCAGGGAAAGCATGGGAACCGGCTTCCTGCCACCAGCTGTAAATTATGGAAAAAAATACAGGAACTCTCCTGTCTAAATCACCAAGATCCACTCAACACTGAATTCACCGGGGCACGCTGTGGTACTGCAACCTGCAGGAGACAGATGAGACCCCAAAGGGAAGTTCGCAGTGCCTAGAGTGGAGACACAGCTTGGAAGCCAAGGAAGGCGCCGGGCAGCTCCAAAAAGACAGGGGAACCGGAAAACACCATTTGCGGTGACCTTCCGAAACAGAGTTGTGGGAAGCACGCCGGCCGGGCAGTGCATCCCAGCCAGGCTGTCATGCTGAACCCTCCTACCCTTGCTTCCCGCAGAGGGGATGGGCGGGTGTCCGAGCCAGCATGCACCTCTCTCAGCGCAGCGCCCACGGCACAGGCTGCGAAGGGGCAGAGGCCAGGCTGGCCCGGGAGCACTGTGACGCAGGTAGAGGAGGGGCAGGAGCCAACCCTGACACCCGAGCATGAGAGGTCGTTTCCCAGCCTGCAAACTGCCATGCGGTGGAAGAGATGGGGCCACTTTACGCACTTCTAGAGACTCCTTAAACTGCTACAAAATGGGAATCTGGCACCAACACTAAAACCATGCACCAATCCATCAAATGGAAGATAAAAATAACCAAGGTGCAAGCAGAGACTTGTGAGCCGGAGAAGGTAACTAAACAGGGCAGGCGCCACAGCACGTTGCTTCACCTCAGCCCAGGCTGTCCGGGGGCACCCCACATCTGCCTGGCAGCCCAGGGACACCACATCCAACCTCCCCAGAGGACGCATCCCTGTTATCATCCTCCTCTCCCACCCAGGATGTGTCGGGAGATCTGTGGGGCTGAGCCAGCCACCACTGACTCCTGTAGCTTCCCAGCCATGCAACACCTCTCTCTGGCACATCACATGGTGCCGAATGCTGGCAGAGGAGGGTCTACTTCTGACAATGGTCCAAAATATCCCCTGCTGATGGGGGTCCATCTATCCCCGGGCCTTGGACAGGGTTGCCCCAGTGCCTGGGAACTGCTCCCAGGCCTCCATCTCTGGAGCAGCTGCCGGGGCTTTGCAGGGAAAGGGGTCGGCACAAAGGGCCGTAGACCCCGCTGGCAGACCCCATTCAGCCCCCTACGCCCCAGCGATCAGAGGGCGCAGAAACACCCACATGCTTCAGGCACCCACAAAGCTGGGGCTGCCCTGACGGAGGCCCTGATGGACACGTGCCACTCCCCCTGCCCGCGCGCCCACTGCCCCGTGACGCTGAGGGCATCTCTAAGCCAATTTCTCAAAAAGGTGATGGACAGGCAGGCGAGCCCACACTCCGACCTCTGACCTGCCCCAATCGTAATCCCCTGAGCCCCTGCTGGGGGCAGCTCAGGGAGAGGGGCCCTCCCTGCTTAATCCCTGCCTGCTCTGCCTTCAAGCCTGTCCCCAGGGGCCACAGAACCCTTGGCCAGCTCTCTCTTGCTGTGGGGAGCTGGGCAGGGTAGGAGGATCTGGCACCAAATCTAAGGACGAAGCAGGATTGGGAAAACAGCCATGACCTCCCAAACACGCGTGTGTCGGGCTGCAGAGGCCGTGGCATGGATGCACGCCTGTCTGCAGCAGGACCCCATGCATGGCCCTGAGGGAGCAGTGAGAGCGGAGGGGCCTGGTGCAAGTGGCGAGCCTCCACCCAGATGCCCGGACTCAGACCTGATCACAGTGGGTGTAAATCAGGATGGCTCTATCTGCACACAGGGAGAGGGATGCATGTGAGAGGCAAAACAAAGCCATCTCACTGGGGGCACAAAGGGGCAGATCTGGCACGATCACCCCAGTCTCGCACCTCCAGGCATCGCACATGGAGCCGAGGCGGAGCAGCCCGAGCACAAACCCAGCGTGAGGAGGGGGCCTCATCCACTGGCGCCAGCCCTGCTTGCTCCCCCAAGTAGCCTTGTTCCCCCAGGGCACAGGGCCAAGCAGCCATGTATCCCCTGGGCTGGAGAAAATAGCTCATTAGAGGATCTGCCTGCTGAACGCACTCCTCCTTGCATCCCAAAGGCCAACCTCTGCAGCGGCAGAGAGCAACAAAGCCCCAGTTCCCTGGCTGGACAAGAGCCTAATCCCCTTTTAATTGCCTGCCATAGGAACCGGAAGTCTCCATCCCCTGTGCACAAGGAGTTGCCTGGCACGGCGGCTTGGGCCATGCTCCTGCCAGGGGTCAGGATGAGCATCCCCCAAATGCTTTGCTCCCATGTGGGGTGGCCAATATGGAGATGGAGGGCTGCACTTGCCATGGGCCAGATGATGGAGGCAGGGGAAAGGGCATGTGGTGTCGAATGCAGGGTCCCATGGATCTGGGATTTCTCCCCTCCATTTTGAGCCAATGCTGAAATCATTCCCTTTACAAAGCACAGCTCTGGCACTGGTCTCAAACTGGGGCTGCTTGGCTACAAATCCTCCTGTATTGGGACCCATCATTCACACAGCACCCACCTCATGCCCTGTGGTAGGGGTGCTCTCCGGGAATTCCTCTCTCAGGTGGACAGCAAATTGGGCCCCAGCCAGTAACAGCCAAGCCCCAGCTCTCGGCACCTTGCAATATAACAAAGAAGGGCTGCTTCTTGCCCTGACAACTCGTCCAGACTGCCTGTCTCACCCCGTGCAGCCCTTGCTCTTTCAAAGCCACCTGCTCCCAGCCAGGCTGGATGCAGACACCTGAGGAATCCCCTTTCCACGATCATTTCATGGTCTTGAGCATGAGATTTAATTACCCTCCACCCTTGAGCAGCTACAAACGATGTTGGTGGCCAGGAAACTAGCCAGACCTTTCAACAGCAACAAAATGCAACCCTCTTCTCTCCCCCTTGGCTTCAGCTCACTGCTCCACATCGGCTGTGAACAGCACAGCCCGATTATACGCTCCATAAAGCCAAATTCCCCTCTTATTTGTTCTAAATTTACAGCTCTTCATTTCACCAAACAGCTTTCTGACGATGGTGCGGTAGCAGCTGCCCATGCCTCCGCCCTCACCATCTCGGCAGGCCGGCTGACCCGCAGCATGGCCTCGGAGGAGTCAGGATCGGCTGTTGAAGCCGAGAGCCCAACGCCGCACACTGTGGGATGCTGCCACAGGGCCCTCTCCCACTGGATGCTGCCCCTCATCCCCAGCGGGCAGGGGGAGATGAGAGTGGTCTCAAACTCAGAGGCGACCGAATCAGCTGTCGGTGCAGAGAGACCAGCCACAGCCCTTCACCAGCGTGTCTCCAAAGCGGGGCTCATCTCCAAATAGAGGATGTGATTTTGGGTCCCTCCAAAAAGCAGAGCTGGGTGAATCCCAGAGACCCGTTCACCTCACATGAATGCTTCCAGGGTCCCATCCCCTCGGGCACCTCTCATGCAGGAGCTGGCACAGTGGATGCAAAGGGTTAATCCCCTTTGGGACTGGGAAGGCCATCTCCCCAGGTGCACCATTAGCCCATCCGCTGTGCCAGCAAAACCAATTACACGCGCTCTCACCTAATTAGTTTCTAATTATGGGCTTGTAGTGCATTCAACATAATTAACATGTAAATTACACGCCATGTTTATATTCAATAACCGCTCTCCCCAGTCCTGGCAGCAAAGATGACACTGCCTTTTGGGAGCCCTTTTCTTTATTTTAATCTGGGTGAATGAATTTAATTTAAATGCCAATGGAGTAGCCCTGACTGTATTTCACCAGCGATACAGTGCTGTCTCCAAAGAGCTCCGGGAAGAGCAAGTCAGGCCTGGCTGAGCTGGTGCTGGGACTCCCGCTCAGCCATGGGTCCCTGGGGGAGCTGGGGCCGCGTCGAGCAGGACAGCAAGGAGGGCAGCTGGCCCAGGAGGGAGCAGCTCCTATCCCAAGGTTATGGCTGGTTCCAAGCAAGCTTTGAATATCTTTTTCCTCCCCAGGTAAGCCGTTCACCCAGAGCAGAGATGAGCTGGGATTAGGGTGGCCAAATCAGCTCCAGTCAGGGACATCAATTTGGGGGCTGGAGCAGATGGCAAATGTATCTTTCTCACCCTCCTACAAGATAATGCTTTTGCCACACAGGGGGCCTAGCTGCTCAGGGACCTGCCCATGTCCCTGCAATCACCTCCCGGATTACAAGGCTCCAGCCGAGGCAGAGAAGCAGAGATTTGCAAGAAAAACAGGATAGGAAAAGGCCACCGGAGAGTGCTGTGAGGGGAGCAGAGCCAGGCAACCCCAGCTGGCCCCGAGCTGCTGCCAGGCAAAGGGGGCCTGGCTGCACCTCTGAGCTGGAGCATGGGCCTGGACCACCCAAAGCGGGATCAGGGCTAAAGCCTTTGAATTTTCTGTAAAAGAACCCTCCCCAACCCCCAGAGAGAGGAAATCTGTCCCTGCTCCAGCAAGAAAAGGGGCAATGGGGATAGAAAAGCCCCCAATGCCTGGAGTGTACCCCCAAGCTGCCCACCTGCAAACCCCAAAGGCCAGTGGGTACCTGCCTGCACCCCAGCCCTGTGGGAGTGGGCAGGAAGCAGTGCTGTCCCCTGCACGCTTGGATTTAGGTGCAGTAACCAATTTGAGGCTGACAGCTGACGGCCTGGCCTGCAGAGCCTGGTTCCCACAGCTCCCTGCCCGGCGCACGCCATTCCCACGGCTGTCACACACCCACCATGACTGGAGAAGGAACCTGCCATGGGGCAAGGGAGTCCTGACTGTCTCAGACCCTCCGGGGACTGCAGGAGAGATCAACACACTGGGAAGGTCCAGGTCATAGGCACATGCTCCCTTCTCTCTTACAGGGCTTAGGCCCACATCCCTCAGGAGCAGGATGGCAGGGACGAGTCTCAGCACTTTCAGCTGCCTGTGTCAGAGAAGTCCAGGCCATTTCCCGGTGGCCTTTTTTCCCTCTGTGGCGATCCCCCTGCTCCCCAGCCAGGGATCCCGCAGCCATCACACAACAGATGGAGAAAAGGCAGGTGAGAAGAGCCCGGAGCTCCCCGCAGGGATGGATGCCAGCTCAGCCCTCACTGGCAGGGCCATCACTTAACACTGTGTTTCTCAGCAAAGCCAGGGAATGTGCTGGAGCAAGCCCGGTGAGGCAGTGTCACCTCCCAACTCACCCGCCCAGGCTCCCCAGAGCAGAGCCAGGCGGGGAAGAAGGCATGGTGGAAAGGACCGCACGTCATGTCTTGCCTGGGCTGGAAAACTTCTGCCCTGCTTCCCCAAGGCCCCGTGGGTCTGCCCCTGCCCGAGCCTCTGGTGGCTGCTGGCTGTTGTGTTTCCCTTCTGCCTGGGGGCACCCGCCCACTCCACCTGGGAAGCGGCATTCCTCTCCATGCCAGCCGTGGCAGTGACCTGGGGGGATCAAACCGACTTAACTGCTCTGGAAAGGAGTGAGATGCCAATGCCAGTGAAGGGGGTGGGAAGGAGTCAGAACAACGCTCACACATTTCCTTTCTTAGACCTTAGACCAGAGAGTTCATTAAGCACCGGTGGAAGGTTTATAAAAGACAACTATGAGCCAAAAGACACAGCTAGACATTTCACCAGTGTTTCCAAAATACTTCAGCAGGCAGGCTATCATGCCAGCAGAGGTTAAAGGAAGAGATCTTTCTAGGTTCCCCCCTTCTGCACCTTGTAACACTTTAAAATGCTCAGGAGAGTCAGGCCCCCTGTCCAGGAAGCCAAGCTTGCCTGGAGCAGGTCGACAGCAGGCTGCTGCAATCCCATGGCTGCAGATGGGGTTTCTCAGTCCATGGCAAAGCACTGCAGGCCTGCTGCAGCCATACCCCAGGGCCACAGCTGCCACCCAGGGCATCTTTTACTCTGGAAACTGCAGGAATTTAAAGTAAGCCCCATCACTCCTTTTGGAAGAGTTTCCCCCCTTCCTGGCCTGAAATTTCACACATTGCCTTTTGGTCACTCTCCTAATGGGGGAGAAAGGCAAGTTAGGCAACAAACCCAGACAGAGGGGCTGAGCTGGTGCAGGACAGAGATTGGAGGTGGCGGATTTGTCCCTGCTTGCATTTAAATCATTTGTTGTTATTGGGGCTGATCAAAGAGCTGGGGGGGGTTGCATTATGAAAGCAGGATTGCTTATTTGTTTGAGCGTCACTTCGCTACCCCTTGATGGGTTATTTATGATGTAATTAAGCTAATTACTTGTAATAAGAGAGTTTCTGTGGCCCTGAGCCAAGCTCTTTTCCCATTTAACCAATTCACAGGTGGTAGGAAACTGAAGAAGTCTGATGAGGACTTGGAGATGAAATGGCTCTAGCTTCTGCACTGCTCCACTGAGCATTTCAGCTACTTGTGCTAGTTTGCTTTGATTGCAAACCATTTCCAGCTCCCACGGGGAGCGTCTCTGTGTGCCATCACCTAGCACCTGCTTGGAAATTCTCCTCACGCAGTGAAGGAAGAACCGTGGCTAGAAACGTGTGCACAAAGAGGGGGAAAGCAAACGTGAAGTGGGGGCCTGCAGCACGCGGAGGTGGGCTGCCAGTGCAACCCATGTGCTGCAGACCCCCAGAGCTGTCCCACAACTCCTCCTGCATCATGGGCAAAACCCCCATGCTCCACCTGCTAGCACAACCCCTTCCCCACAAAAAGAGCAAAGCCGAAAGAAAGGGCAACAGGGTCTTGCCCTGCAGGAGCCTGGGCTGGGCTGCTCTCCCCCAGCTCAGGCTAAGCCTCCTTTGCTTTGGGGCATGGGTGGCAGCATCAGAAGAGCTCCCCAGGGTACACAGGGCTCAGCCTGTCCCATCACCTCCAGGGCTGTGGCGGCTCTCAGCAGCCATCCCGCAGTGCTGCCGCACTACTGAGAGCCCCAGGGAAGGGGAGAGCTCCATGTGGGGGCAAAATGAGAGCCCTGGAAGTGCAGCACAGCAGGGATGGGGCGTGCTGCAAGGGGCTGCTGGGGCGTGCCTGGGGCCCCTGGGCCCCCAAGCCCAGCCATGCAGCATGCACCTCATGGAGGCTTGCACCCAGCTCCAAAGCAGGGCAATTTGGGAGTGGGCCAAAAAAACACATTTTTCCGCTGAAAATGCTGATTAATCCCCCACCCGCATCATAGGAAGAGGCGGGCAGGAAAGAACAGGGTTTCAGCAAAGCTGTACTAAAAATTACCCCAAGTCTTTGAATAGGGAGAAGTTCTTGAAGCAGAACATTTTCCTAAACGCAAGTCTCGCCTTTTGCATCAAAGTGGTGTCCCCCCTTGAGACAGCCTCTCATCTGTACTTAGAAGCGGCAGGGGAAAAACTGAAAATAAAGACATGACATGAAACATTTTGTTCGATCAGAGAGTGACTCTGTCTGCAAAACATCCCCTGGATGCCAGCAAGGATGAATCTAAAGCGCAGGGCTCTGAAATTCTCGCAGGGAAGGAAAAGCGTCTCCCCGCTTGGCCGGTCCCACCACCGACCTCGAGGGCTCCTTCGCGCCGGCGGGACGCCAGGGCCTCCCCCCCAGCCCCGCCGACCAGCCGAGCCGGAGATGTGAGGATGTGCCACAGTGAGGAAGTGTCACTCAGCAGAGGTGAGGCGGCCGGCACTGTGTCCCCCAAGGCCCTTCACCCAGGTCCTGGCCTGGAAAAGACTCTGGGGAGCTGGTCCCTTGGATTGGTCCAGCCTCATTAGCAGCAGGAAAAACCCCTGCTGCCTTCTCAGGAAGGAACCCTTGTTTGGAGAAACTCTTTCATTCCTCCAAAAGGAAACAACCTCTCCACGGCTAATTTCCAGCCATAAATCACTCCGTGCTTTGCACCCTCTCCCCCAGCCTGAGACCTCTTCTCCCTGAGGAGAGCAGCTCCTGTCCCGCAGATGCAGCATCCTCTGGGCTGCTCCGGGGCTGCCTGGCCTCTTGTATCCTGGCCAAAAACAGGCCACTGAGAGCATCTGTGATAGCAAGCAGGGCTGGAAACCTCCTGGCTGGTCTGGGAGCCAATTTACGAGATTTAGGGGATGCTAAACCCCTCGACACGGCTTTGGCTGGGCAGCCAAGCTACAAGGACCTATTTCCCCCCACCACCCAGGGAAAATTTCCTGCTCTCCAGTTCAAAAGCACTCCTCTCAATCTGACCACAAGCACGGCACCGTGGACAACAGCCTCACAGTGACCAAAATGACCTCTCCGGCTCTCCCCTTCATCACCGAACGCGCTTCACACTCGGGTTAGGGGGTGCAGGAAAAGCTCGGCACTGGGTCCCCACTGATCCAGGGCTCTGATGCCCTGGATGAGGGTGCCCACAGACTCAGGGATGCACAGAAAGGGTTCAATCACGCAATACCTCCAAGCAACAACCTCCTTGAACACATCCTCCCCAGCCACGTTAAAGCACCAACCCTGTCCCTTGCACCAGGGTGAGAGAGGGGCAATACACCACAAAATGGGTTGGGACGGCTGCTGCCACACCAAGCTGTGGCAGCGAGGCCTAGGGAAAAATCCCGGGGTTTGAAATGGTTTTTCCAAAGCCTGTAATTTGGGAACGTACAACACGTTTTAGCAACCCACAGCCTCCTCACCAAGCGTTGCTGAGAGCCACAGCCCTGGCCTGGCTAACAGAGGGTGCTGCGCAAACAAGAAGCCATGGCTCATTCTCACAGAAACCCACTGAACAACAGCCACC
The DNA here is from genome assembly GCF_003343035.1 of Apteryx rowi. Taxonomy (NCBI): domain Eukaryota; kingdom Metazoa; phylum Chordata; class Aves; order Apterygiformes; family Apterygidae; genus Apteryx; species Apteryx rowi. The sequence goes on along the minus strand of NW_020450933.1, from coordinate 393,113 downwards.
ACCGCGTGCCATGATCTGTGTTGTTTTTTTTTTTAATTTTGTTTTTATTTTCTAACCCCTAAAATCCCGCATTTGTCTCTGACAAGCAGCCAGCGCCTGCAAAGAGCACACACTCTGCAAGGGAACTAGGTTCATTTTTACAGGCAATTTGCTAACCGCCAAAGAGGCAGCAGGGAATGAAATAGCTCAAATTGCTCCAGGTAGGGGGCCTGGAGAATATTTTGCCACATTTTCAAGCTGGTTGGGTCTTTCCTCCCTCAAGCATCAGACAGCACTCAGGGAGCTCAATTCTGGATCTTTAGTTGCCAGCAATTTCTGAGACCTCCTGGGCAAAAAAAACAAATGAATACACCAGAGGAATGGGAAAAGTTCAGGGAAGCAGCAGAGGAGAGGACAGGGCACCAAAGGGACCCCTGGAACACAGCAAAGCCTTGCTGAGGGGGGGGCACAAGGACACCAGAAGGAAGGGGCCAAGCCAGTACAGGAGGAGCCCCGCCACCCATCACTAATTGATTTCTTTTGAGGGCTAATGAGCTTACTAGATAAAGGCTGGGGGAGTGAGGGGGATAAAATCTCACACCTTTAGCTGGGGAGGAAGGGGCTCATAAGGAGCTTGCAGAGGCTCCCAGCCAGAGCCCAGCAGGTCCAGTCAAACTCAGGTCAGCCCCCGGTGGCAGCTGGTCCCGGTGGGGCCAAGCCGCCCCCCACCAAATGAACGCAGGCTCACCCTGCTCGCTGCCTCCAAATGCTGCAGCCAACCTGGGCAGCAGCTTTATGCCCCCAAAGTGTCCCGTGCTACCAGCCCAAGGAAAGTGCAGCCTGCCAGTCCACAGGCCAGGAGGGACTGGGTACCCCGCGAAGCCACGTCAGGAAGTGGTGGCAGGATGCAAGCACACCCCCTTTTGTAGACCCCCGTTTTTCAGTCACCTTCTTCGCATAGCCCGAGCGCTTAACGGTGCTAGGCACGGTGGGGCAGAGCCAGGCTCGCCCCGCATTGGAACAGGCGTCGGCGACTCTCCCGGCACGTCCCCAGGCCTGGCTGTCCTTGACGCCACAGTCTCCGGAGCCCTTGGCCAGTGACACCCTCCCTCGCACATTCCCTCATCTGGCTGTGTTTATTTGAGTCCACTGTCATTAAGCAATTCCTGCTCTGGTACAGCTGCAACAGCTTAGGAGGGCGCCTCCTTGGCACAGGGAGCCATGGCCCACTTGCTCGGCTCCTCTCCAGCCATCTGCCACCAACCCCCCTGCACCCCAGATCAAGTGTGCCAATGCCTTAGAGACAGGGGTAAAAAGTCCCCGGGGCAGAGCTGGCTGAAAGCACCCATTCTTGCACACACACCCCACCCCAGGGGTTGCATAGCCACAGACCCTGCTGAGACTACAGAAGGACAGGAGGCACAAGGGGAAACTGAGGCACAGGGAGCCAAGGAACCAGGAGCAAGGTTACAAAGTGGGCTGGCAGCAAAGCTGACAGGGGACTCCAGAATGTGATTTTTTTTTTTAAGTGATTTTGTCGCTAAAAGGGGAAAATAGGTGGAAAGGAGCAGGAAAGGCCTGATGGTGGTGCAGGCTCAGGTTCCCACCAAGTCCTTCACAGCCCTGGCCAAGGCAGGAGAGGGGAAGGGGTGGGGGACAGCCCAGCTGAATTCACCCTATGGGCACTTGCAGTTTCCAAGTGGTGTAACGACAGCTGCCAGGGACCGCAGGAGCTCATCCTCCCTCCCCACACCCCAAATCCCCTCCACAGGCACACTGACACCCACCCACAGCTTCCCCCCTGCCACCAGGGGCAGGGGCAGCCCTGGGCGACAGGGTCCCCGTGAATGGGCGACAAAAACCCAGGACCACCCCAAGGACTGCAACCAGGGTCTCCGTGCCACACAGCCAAGAGGAGGGGAGGCCCCAGCCAGGCCAGCAGCTGGCACCGAGGGGGTGGACAGGCTGGGCAAGAGCTGCTCCATGCCCAGCTGCACTGCAGCCAGGGCTCCCCCTCAGGAAGGGTAGCCCGCACATGGGCTGGAGCTCTGCCGGGATTTTTATGAGAGGTGGCGACTGCAAACATGGTCTGTTCCCGTTGTTGCAGGCGAGAGGAGCTCCCTCTTTGAAGCCTGCTGAGGGCCCCGGCCCCAACAGCTTCCTGCCGCGAAGCGCTCCACAGTTGGCGCACGAGGAAACCCTTCCTTCTAGCATGCGGAGGGCCCTGGCACCAGCCCCACCGCTGCAGTTTTCCCACGCCTGGCCACAGAAGGCGCGGAGAGATGAATCACCAGGTCTCACATCCTCAGCTGGGAAGTGCGGCCGAGCACGGCGCAGGGAGCTGACGTCTCCAGTGCCCGAGCCCCATCTTCCTCCAAACGCAGGAGGAAACGGGAGAAGGGCAGCAGGATGCTCAGAGAAGAGGGGGAAATGGTTAGCAAGAAGATGATTAAAAATATCCACTATTTCTGGCTAGCGCTGAGCGGAGATCTGGGAAGAGCTGTTGGCAAAACAGAGCCACTCCCCAGCCTCTCCCTCTTCCAGGGAAGTGGTGGGGATCATGCTGTTCTTTCCATGCTGGCCATCTTCCTTTCCCAGCCACCACGGCCCACGAGAGACGCCCGGACAGGAAAGCCTTGAGAGGGAGGACGGCTGGACAGGGCCTTGGAGCTGGCTTCATGCTCCTGAGCATGAATGAGCGGGAACACCAGGGTCATGGGGAGCTGGAGGGAAGGACGGGAGCAGAGCAGGGCCTGCAGCCCTGGAGACGGCTGCCAAGCTGGGGGTGTAGCACAGGGAGCTCCTCGCTACAGCGGCCCTTTGAACGAGTCCCAAGAAGAGGAAGCCGTGGAGAGACAGGGTTCAAGCCAAGGCCAGGCCAGCCCTTGCCTGCCTTCCCCATCACCTGCTGCCCCAAATCCCCGAGGACCTCGGGAAAGCGATCCGCCTTGGCTCCAATGCCTCAGCGTGGGCAGGCAACAGTGGCAAAGTGCCCAGCACTGCCCCAGGGCTCCCTGCCCTCTCTGTCTGTTCCCGGGAGCAGAGCTCCCACCCCTTGCCACCACCCTCGTCCCCCACGCCACAGGGCACCCTGCCTGTCCCACCACTGCAGGCCAGCACCAGGGCAAAGGAGATGGGATCTGGCCCCTCAAGTGCCTCTTGATGCAGCAGCCTTTGCACTGCTTTGCCTTTTTTTTTTTTTTTTTTCCTTTCCTTAAAACACTGCAAACGAAATCTAGTTGTGTAGAGTATGAAGCAGTGCCCTGGGACCTGCGACAAACTCCGCTTCCTCCTCGAGTAAGCGATAACAAGTAAGGCAAACAAACTGAGAGACGCTCCCGAGGCTGGCCGGGCTCCAGGCACCACGTCCAAGCTGGGCTGAGGCTTCTGGGGGAGTCAGCCGCTCAGTGCGGCTCCTTCGCCGGCATCCCCGCCGGGAGTGAGCGGGGCCAGGAAGAAGCTGTCAGTGGCCCTGTGGTCATCTCCTGACCAGGAGCCAGGAAGAGCACCCACAGGAAGCGCTCAGTGGTATCTGCACCTCCCCAAGCACCATGCAGGATCAGGTCCAGCCCAGGCAATGAAGAACTGGCTCAGTCCTACATGGCAATGCCTTGGCCAAAGGCTACTTCTGCCAGAGCAATGCCAATAATGGGGATGTGCACCCAAAGCCTCTGGCTTGCCCCAGCAGGATCCCTTCTGCCATGTCAACATCACTGTCCACATGCCTGTCCTGGTGCTGGACCCTGCTCTGCTTCTGTCCCAGCCACTACATGTCCTGTGTCTGAGTCCCCCATGCCATCACATACTCATCCCTGCTGCCTTGTCACTCTGTGGGCAACTCCTCCCAGCCAGCACAGCGTAGCCCAACTCATGACACAAGTGTCCCAGAGCCCTTGACCCTGTTGCAGCTGCCTGCACCATGCCATCCCATCGCCCCCAGAACTATGCAGCCCACCCCAACATTCCCATCACCTCCCTCTGCTGCTGCTATGTGCTATGGTCCGGCCCTGCCCTGGGGGATTTGGGGTGGGGGGAATCTTTCTCCAAAACCAGTCAAAGTTATTGGGCTAGGCTGGCTGGGAGAAGTGCCTTTCCAGCCTGTATTGATGAACTCTTCCTCGGCATGTTTCTCAGCCCCATCGCTTCAAGACAGACGCATGCAGATTATTGACTCATAAAAGCTGCTTACAGACAGCTCATTTTGCAGCTCCTTGGTCCCAGCTAGCCCTTAGGGAAGACCCAAGGCTAATTCTCATCGACTGGAGTCACTGCAAAAGCACAGCCAGAGAAGGAGCAAGCAAGATCTCTCTTCCCAGACACATTAGACACCACGTGCTCCTGTGCAACAAGCCACAGACATTTCTCCTGGACATGGAAGTACAAACCACACCTTTTTCCTCTATGAAATCCAGCCTCTTGGCAGCAAGACCAGGAGGAGCCCCCAGGCACAGAGGTGGGCACCTGTCCCAAGAAATCCCAGGGAGCAGTGGGCACTGCTGCCAGCAGGTAGGATGGGAAAGGGCAGAAGAAGGGAGCACAAGGAGAGGCTGGAGACCCCAACGCAGGCTCCAAGTCACTTGTGTGACACTCCTACATCCCTTTGGCACAGCCAGGGATCTCTGCTTTCACCCAACAACCCAGTTTTGCCTTCTCTTCCTGTGGCCCAGCTCCACGGCTCCCTGCCAGCAAGAGATGAACCAAACACAAGATGCAGAGAGAGGAACAGTCCTCTGAGCTGGGGCTGAACGTGCGCAAACAATCCTGCGGCATACCAGGCCTAACCATGCTTATCCGGAATTAATTCTACTGCCCTGGGCATGCTGGGTGGCTCCAGGATGGCGACATGCATTAACACATGCATCCCCAGGATGGTATAAGCTGGTTCCACCCAAGGGATTACCACAGCATGAGGGACCAGCGGTCAGTGCAGAGCCCCTTGTCCCGCATGGCCCCACACCACATGCCACAGCAGAGTACAGCACTCCAGCATGCACATGCTGAGACCTCAATCTCCAGGTGGAAGTTTCCCCACTGTGTGCATAAGTGTGAACACTATGGGTGTGACCCATATCGCAGAGTCATAGACTCAGGCTCTCCTCCACAATCTGCTCCCACCACACACTTGCCTCTCCAGGGAGGTTTGCCTCCTGTCTTGCCTGCACGGAGCAGAGCTGACTGAAGCTGGGCTGGTTTATGCCTTGTGTGAATTTGGCCCCCTTCCTCAAACCGCACAATGTCTCTCTCTGCCAGGTAGGGACCTGAGGGTCGATGCTGACTTACACAGCCAGGGCTATGGGCCACAAAGGGCAGCAAGAGCCAGTCGCGTCCCTGAAACCCTCAGCTCAGAGGAGACATTCACAGCCTGTGGGCATTCTGCCCCCAGCCTAACCACCAATGCAGTCATTCTAACAGCAGGCCATGAGACATTTCAAATGCCCATGAGACATTTCAAATGCCCATTGCACTGATGCACCGTCTTCACATGAGGAAGGACAACAGCACCCGTGCACCGATATGGGGGAAAACCATGTTGGGGAACATGCTCTTGAACAGTCTCCCAGATCCATTTCTGCCCCTGTGTTTGCATGAGGTACACATCCATATGCAGAAAACAGCAGCAGTAACTTCTGAGGGGCTGAACACCCTGGACTTGCTTTGGCAGCGCCCCAAAACCCTTCCAGTTTACCTGTCAAAGCAAAAACCAACTACTGCAACACTTGGATAGCTGGCCTGGACAAGCATGGCATCCCAAACTAAACAAGGTGCTCCAGGACCCCATTTGCTGGTGTGCCTGCATCAGCCAGCCCAGCTCCTCCTCCAATGGGCAGAAACCACTCACTCGTTTCCAGCCTGAACTTGCCCCATCCTCTTCATACTATTGATTTTCGTACAGAGACCAGCTTTTAACTCTAGCAGCTCTCCCTTCCCCCCTTGTCCTTGCTGAATTTGCAGTCAGCATCCAGGTCCCTTTCTGCTGAGCTCTGCCAGACTGAAGATGCCACACTGAACTCCACTTGTGTGATCGCCTCTCCCACCAGCTCCCTCATGAATTCACATCCCTGGGCCACTGGTGCCAAATCTAGTATGAAATCTGGAGGGCAAAGTCATGGCAAGATCTCACGGCAAGGCCCAGCTGGCAATAGAAAAGCAGGTGCGCAACTGGCACAGAACCTTCCTCAACTCTCACAGTAGGCTGGCAGTCAGCGAGGGAGCAGACACAACCCTCCTCAAAGCCTCCCACTGCCCCTGCTCAAAACCTTTGTGCCTCTGCATCTCCTCTACCACACATCCTGAAAGTGCCCACCAGATCATATAACCCTGCTTCAGCCTGCAGACACAGAGGTGAAGGTGGGCCAGATTTGCACCCAAGCCCAAACGCTGGTTCTCAGTGCTTCACATCCAGATCTTGGCCACTGGCTGGAATGTGAGAAGTCACTTTTGGGGGGCCCCGCAGTCCCACCAGGTGCTGGGCCAGGGTACAGGGAGACTCACAGTCTAAATGGGAGAAACAGGGTGGGGACAAACTGTGCCACACACAGGAGAGGAATTTGACTCAAGATCTCCCCAGAAGACTTGGGATCAGGGAGGAGAGCCCATGTGTCCTGGGTCCTAACACCTCTCCATTCAGCACCTGGTGCTCCTGCAGCGGCACACCTCTCACATCATCTCAACAGCAGGCAAAAGGCACACACAAAGCCAGCATGAACCTTCACGTGCCTGCCACCCTTTTCACAAGTGGCCCTGGCCTGGGAGGCATCCAAACGCACAGGTCAGCAGCAGGCAGCCAGCTCCAGGGCCTGGCAGCAAGTGTGGCAGGCCCCAGAGAGACAACGGGATCTGAATACGCTAGCAGACCCTGCTGCTGACAATGCCAGTGGGCACAACTTCTGTTCTGCTCCTCGTTTTGCAACCCAAACCTCCACAATGGTCCCTCCAACCCCACCCCCGTCACTTTGGGTCCAGGAACAGCTCTGATATTTCAGTCTCCGATAGTTCAATCTGCCTACTGCCTGATACCCCTCAACCCACATGCACCCCATGGCTCCCATGGCCAGACCACCCCATTACATCCTTCTCCATGGGTCCAGAGACATCCAGATGCCCCGGTACCAAAGGGTTAACTCCCTTCCCCCATCAACGCATCCTTCCCTCCTCTTCCCGGCTCCCTGCCAGCTCCCAGGCATTAATACCAGCTCGGGGGTCGGGTGCCGCATCAAGCTGCTGTCTGGACCATCAGTTGCTGTGCTCGACTCTGGCGCTCACAGGAAAGCTCCCTGCAACTTGACGCAGAGTATCTCCAGATGGAGAGAGCCACTGAGCCACCACCCACGAGGGGAAGCATATTGGATGGGCTGGGCAGGCTCCCAGTCCCCTGGATTGGGAGGGAGAATGGACTGGGAGCTCACGCAGGTAGGGACCTGGATCCACGCTGAGATTTCTTCCCTGCTGTCCAGAGTGACGGCAGAGGGAGCAACCCGCTAATGCCCCCAGGTGAAAGGAGGAAAGACCAGCCTGGACTAAGGTGGCCCTGGAAGCGGCTGTGGGTGCAGGAATCTCCCCCCACCCCCATAAGGGGGCCCAACGCCTGCTCCAATCCCCAAATCCTGCTCTGAGGAGCAGATGGGATCTTACCTTTGAAGGAGAGCTGCACCCTCGGGGTGGCAAAGACGTAGTCCTTGGCGTGGGTGGCCCGCCAACCCAGAGTCAGCAGGGTGACCCAGAGGAGAACACCAACCACAGGCATGGTGGGCACGTGCCTAAGTCCCAAGTCCAAAGGGAGTCTGGGAGGGGCCAAGCCTGCCAGAGGGGGCACAAGAGGGAGAGACATCAGTTTGGGTAGGGATGCCCCAGGATGTAACTGTGCCAGGTAGACAGACCCAACACACAGGATGCCCCCATCCTGCACAGACCTCCTCCCAAAAGCTGCCTCTAGTGGAACTATGAGCCTGGAGGGGGAATCTGCAGACCTGCTGAAACCCTGCCCTGATCGCAGGTCAGAATTGCTGCACCCACTCCCTGGAGAATGAGGGGTTACCTGTGCCCTCCCCCACCGAAGGGGGTATAAGCCCTACACCTCACCACTGAGCTCCTTGATCCGGGCCCAGGGCTCATCTGTCAGCACACACCCTTCTCCAAGAAGGGCTAGGAGACAGACTGGGGTGGGGGGTCCCCACAAAACCCCACTCCATGGGCTGGAGGCAAGGGACAGAGATTGGGGGGCTGGAGGACATGAGCTGCCTGTGGAGGGTCTGGCCTCACCTCCAGCTGTGGGCACCAGGCCAAGCCCACGCAGTGCCGCAGACAGCAATGTTGCACCACACTCCTTTGCTGACCCAAGCGAGCTTTGCCCAGGTGAGAAGGCTCCCTCCTCTGCCCACCCCATGGCAGCCCACCCTATTTGCAGCATCACTGCTAGGCTGGCTCCCCCTGCCCAAATAGCCAGACAAGGCTCAATGGCTCATCCCCCACCCCTGCTACCCCACATCTCCTCCCAGCCCCGAGCGGAGACACAGCAAGCAGAGCCGGGACCAAATCTTTCCAGCATGAGGGAAATCTGGACTTCATTATTCCAAGAACGAACAAAAAAAAAAAAAATTTTTTTTTTTTTTTAATAAATAAAGGAGGAAGAAAAAACCCTGCTTGTGTGCCAGGCAGCTGGACTCCCTGGGGCTCCGTCACAGAGCAGAGCCCGCCAAGCTGCCTCCAGCAAGCCACACATGCACCCTGGCTCAGCATGTTGGGCGCAGTGCCCCAGTCTGCCCCTCCGTGCAGACCCTGGAGAGGGACCAGTCCCTTCTGGCCCACCTCCCCCTCCTGAAGCAGGCCTAGGCTCTCAAGCATCATCCCCTGGGGCTCCAGATCTTGGGTTTAAGGCAGGATTTTGGAGGAGATGCGTGGTGGGAATCCCTCCTGTCCCCTAAGCTCTGGTGGAGCATGTGGCCTTTAAACCACATCAGAGTGGAGATGCACTGCAGGAGGGTTGCATGGTACCATGTAGGGCTTGATCATTTGGGGAGAGCTTAGCAAGCTGAGCCAAACGGGCTCTGCGTGGTGGGGACAGATGCTGCCTGCCACCATGCTGTGCCAGACGGGTCCCTGTATTTACATCCCCATGGGGACATACCCTTCGCAGCTGCGGCTCTCCCAACCGCCACTGCACAAACCTGCCCAGGGCCCAAGAGGCACGAAGGCGCCTGCCGTACCGGGAGCGGGGAGGTCCTGAAAATGCCACGGCAGGCCCCGCAGAGCCCTTCAAGCCCAACTCCCCATGGCGTGAGAGGCACCCTGAGAAATGGGCTGCAAGCTGCCCTGTGCTGACTGCCACCGCAATGAAGGGCGCACATGGAAGTGACTTCACACCCCACGCATTTGGGCTCTCCCTGTATCCCACCTGGCCTTGGCTCTTCCCATCATGGTGGCAACACCACAGCAGCCACCAGTTCAATTCCTCCTTGGGCACAGATGGCACCCACTTCTCTGACTTTTACCCCAAGCAGGGTATGGGTAAGAAGGTGAGTCAGGAGGAACAGCTAAGCGGCTACCAGCAGGAGGGGACGCAGCCCTGTGAGCTAGGCACTTCCCTGAGCAGTGGGGCAAGACACGGAGCACTGAGGAACTGCTGTTCCCCAGGGCTCAATATTTTTCTCGCTATCGCCTTTGGAGTCAGTAAATATTTAGATTTGCTCTTCTCCCCATGCGCACACCCAGATCTGCTCTATTGTGCTGGCATTCGCTCCTCTTCCAAGCTTCCCCCCGCCCTCCTTCCCGTTCCCAGGCTCTGGCCTTTGCATTAACGCTGTGCCTTCTGGAGCCGGGAGAGCCCAAGACCCAAATTACCCCGCCATCCAAAACTACAGTTGGTTGCAGTTAAATAAACCCCCCAGCAGCCTTGGGAAATAATTCTGGCAAATCCCACTATTGCATTTGGATGGAGCCGTGTACGCGTCAGAGACAGGGAGCGAGATGGCAAACAAAGGAAAAGAGGGAGAGGAGGGGAAAGAAGAGAACGCACGGAAAGGAGGGGAGGAAAGGGACTGCAAGAAAACAGAGCAGAAGGAAAGAAGAAAGAGGAGAGCATCTAAGGCTGGGCAAGAAGCGGCAAATTTCAAGGCAGCAAAGGGGAAATAGTCCATTCAAATACACCTTGGCCAGGAAATCTTTATCTCCAGTATCATTTGCACTCCGGGGAAACTGGAAACTCCAGTGCTCCGGGGAGGCTGTTTTTTCACAGTGTATCAGGCCACATTCCTCCCTTGGAGCAGAGGGGAACCATTTGACATTTAAAACAACAAAAACTAAAGTTTGGCCATTTCTTTCATTGTTGGTGCCGATTCAAAAAGGTAAAGGAGGATCAAAATAACAGTCAGCATTATCCCCCCACCCTGGTCTCGACAATAAAGATTAGGTAAAACATTTCCAAGATGAAGCAATTAGGGGAAGAGGGCTTTCTCAGCTGTAATAGGAACTCCTTTCTGCAATTGAGACCCCCTCACAGAGGGGGTGCGTTGTGTGTGCCTTGGCCATTTGTAGGTAGGGCCGTGTGTGCGCGCGCGTTGTCTAAGCCGTCTAAAGAATGAGCTTAGAGAACAGGAAATGTTTAGGGAGAAAAAGCAAGCCACAGGATCAGGAATAAGAGGGGAGCTATTCCCCACTTCATGACTAAAGGCATCCACACACACAATGACATCAGCGAAAAAAATCACTGCAGCCCCTCGGACCCAACAAATAACTTTGCACAACTTCGCGCCGCCTTTAACCCTTGTGCTGGCCCTCTGAGCATGTCTGGCCTCCTCCCAGAGGAACTGGTCCCGGTGCTCCCCCAGCCCAAGGCATTCCTTGCTCTTTTAATCCTCCCAGCCTGAGCCTCCAGCCCTGCTGGCGCTGGGGCTTGGGGCAGGATTTCCCATCAGCTGCCCAGCTCCGAGCAGGGATTTGGCCACCCCATGCTGTCTGCTCCCAGGCCATGGGGTCTCCAGCAGCTGGCAGCCCACCCGCGCACCCCAGGCACCCACTCCCCAGCATGCTGGGCACCCACCTGTGCTGGCAGCCACTGCCCTCCTGGTAGCCCCAGGCCCCCCACCGTGGGCACGGGGGGCTCGCCAAGCAAGCGGTTCAGGACCCTCCCTCCAGTGTGGTGCCACTGAGGGCTCTACGTGCCAGCTTCCCTCCCAAGCGCCCCATGCCCACACTGTGCCCCAGCAATCCCTCAGCAGCAGGGTCCTCCAGTCCCCTCCCCGGGTGCTGAGAGAAAACCCAAGCGACCAAGCAGGGCTGGGGCACACTTGCCCGATGCTGGGCGTCTGGGCAGGGGGTGCCAGCAGGGCCCCCACCCAGACCGCCCCTCTCAGAGGCCAAGCCCAGGGTCTGGCAAGTGCCCTGCAGTGCTGCTGGATCCAGGCGGGGATAACCCCACCAACAACAACCCTACACCACGCAGGCACAGCAGTGGGACCAGACCAGTGGCAGGGTCCACGCAGGCACAGCACTACTCCAGACCAGGGGCATAAGCCCCATGGCAATCAGCCTGGACCCCACATGCCAGCCCCCCAGCCCAGCCACCTTGGAGCTGGCACAGAGGAGGTGGACAGGGTACTGGTGGGCAAGACAGGGCATAAGGTACTGGGGACACTGGTGAGCAGTGGGATGGGGCACTGGGAGACAGGGGTATGCAGCACTGGGGGACAGTGGTGGGCAGCAGGACAGGGCACAGGCTACTGGGGACACTGGTGAGCAGTGGGACAGGGCACTGGGCGACACGGGTGTGCAGTGCAACAAGGCATTCGGGACACCAGTGGGCAGGGGGACGGGACACTGGCGGGTGGTGGGACAGGGCGCTAGGGGAACACTGGGGATGCAGCCGCCCCAGAGCCTGGCGTGGGTGGCAGGGAGCCCGGCGCGGGTGGCAGGGAGCCCGGCGCGGGGCCGATCCCCGGGCCGCCCATCGGACCTCGTGTTCGGGTCCCAGCCGGGGAAGCTTCGGTGGCAGCAGGCGAGTTCAAAAAGGCAGAAAGTTTACTCCGGGCGACCCTCCGGCCAGGGACTCGCTGCGCCGGCGACAGTCGCAATAATCACAGTTGCAGCGCCACTCGCAGCCGCCCTCCACCCCCTCCCCCGCTGGGACTTACCTTTGCGGGGCCACAGGTCGCCCGGCTCGGGAATCCCAGCGGCGACAGCAAGGGCAGAGGCGAGGAAGGGCGGGAGCCGAGCACCGGAGCTCGGCTCGGC